>NC_054371.1:115258484-115569734 GCF_017654675.1 Xenopus laevis | reverse complement strand
GGCTGCTATAAGGTGCCATAGAAATTCAGTATTTAGTGGGCTGGTGGGGGCTGTTTGGGCCTCTATGTGGGCTGATTGGGCCTCTGTGTACCTGAAATGCCAGGGCCTATTTTAATTCTCAGTCCGGACCTGGCTGTGTGCACACTGCAGAGAGGGAGAGGACACAGCCACCAGAAAACTGCAACCTGCTTGTTAGAATATTAGCAGAGTAAACGGCCACAGTCATACACTGCAGACAAAAGCACAGTATCAGGTTGAGACAGAGCAAACACTTTATGCAGGACAAGTCAAATTTTTAATATGGTACCAATAATTTTAACAAGAACAAAGTCAGACAGGACAAGATTTAGAAACTAACTGAATTTCAGGATCACCCTTTTTGCCTCAATCTAAACTACAGGAACACCCTGTCACTAAAAGATAATCTGTTTGCTCGGAAGGAACTTTAAAAAGTCTCCTGTAGCAACTGCTTGGATGAGGAAAAATACCATTAATCCCTATCCTGGCTGTACTGATTCCCTAAGAGTGCCTCCCCTGCAGTAAGTAGGCAGCACCATATTCATGAATGCAGGCCTCTGTGGATTGCACCTATTTTTTGCACATTGCACCTTGCCCTGCACTTAAGTGACCCCTGGTGTGGGTCCGTTAATGGACACACAGGCAATTTGTTACCAATTTCTCTTTTTAATGTATGACAAATATTAGACTTTTTATTTATACTTTGCAAAAAAAAACATGGACTTTGAATGCAGCATCTTAGGAACTGATTTACTAAAACTCAAATTAGTATATCAGTTTTTTATGAAAACAAAGTCGTCCAAACTCACTTCCACAATTGAACTCATCAATAATTTTTATCGAAAAAATCAGAGCAACAAAACATTGCAACAAAATCAAGCGTCAATTCATACTGTGTGATTGACGATTTGAAAACTCGATTTTATCGAATTTGCGCTGCAACAACGCAACTTTTTCGGATTATCAGACGAAAACGCAGCCTTTGTTGGATTATCCAGCACAGATCACAATGTCAAGAAAACTACAGAGACATCTGCCATTGACTTCTAAATGACCTCGAAAGGTTTCAGATGGGTATTTTCTGATTCAGAGTTTTAACAGCTTTGGGGTATGATACATTTCTAAAAATTTGAGGTTTTTTTTTTCCACTAAAAATTCGAGTTTCCCCCCTAAAAACACCATCAATAAATAGGCCCCTAAGTGTGCAACCAGTATGAGGCTCATCTGTATGAGGAGGTGGGTGGCCTTTTACAAATGAACACAATATTAGTTGCACACTTAGTGGGAGCTAAATATTTGTTTGTTATACAAAAAATCCATTGCAGATGTCTACATTAAAATGAACTACATGGTTATTAGAAGATTAGTGACCAATATTTGCTTGCATTAGCACCTATCACTCATAATAAATGACCTCTTATATATTTTGGGCAGGCCAGGGATCTGAAAGAAGTAATTTTATGGCTGCAGCTCTGTCTGGATTTCAATTCCACACAGGCCCATTATAATGCACAAGTTTATGGCAGCTTATAGCAGCCCCTCTAGCATTTACTGGAGTTTTCAGTTTGCCAGTCCCAGCCTAGCTGCATCTAGTCTTTAGCTCTTTTCTTAGATAGAAGCATGGGATAAGATTGAATAACAAATAATGCTCTTACATATAATGAATTTCCTTTTCATAAACTGAACTAGAGATTAAGAATTTGGCACGTTAATAAGCATATTTTCCCTTTGCTTGCAAACAGTTATACCATGTGGTTAGACTGGAACGACCCCAATCTTCTCAGTCTTCAGAGGCAAATAATATCCACTACATTAAAACTGTAATCCTGTAGGCTGTGGCATGAAGTCTTCAAGAAAACTCAGATACAAATGCAACATGATGGAATGAGGTAGCCAATAACTCTGTTAAAGATGCATTTCAGCTGGACTGTGGACTAAATAATCAGAACAGATCAGTTCTCTTCATTTTTATCACAAAGTTGAGGGCAAGGTTCCATGGTTACTGCCACGCCCATGCCGCTGCAACCTGTGGGCATCTCAGTTACTTCTGCCCACTCATTCCTATCTGGGCAGTAGCATTCGACAGATGAGAGGAAACCTCCAGCGTTAAATCCACCTAAAATATAATGATATTTATTAATACAAAAAACAATTAGAGGTGCTAATATTCAGAATTTAAAAAATGACTCCAGATAGATATAGGAACCACTGGAAAAATGGAAAATATATCCAAAATAAAAAAACAAACACTAGAGCTGCCTATGTAATGGGAAACCATAGCACACATCGACTACTACTATAAGTAGGTATCTGTTGGCTTTATATTTCTGTGAATTAAAACAAGACCCACACCCATGACCCAAACTTATGATAAACACAATTTTGATTAATAAAATAAGGGTCACAGCAATTTATACTTATAGTAATTGATGGTAAATAGACTTAAATTGCCTTTTTATATTTAAGCTCTTCTAACTTTGCATTTAAATAAATACATTTAGAGGCTAGGCTGCAAATACATACTGAAGCTTCACATCAGTCATACTGGACCTTCTATACTCCTGAGTACCCAAAGCAGTTTTTCCCCCTTACTGAATGGGTTGTACTTTATTATATAGTTTGCCACTATTATCTCTCTTATGACTATACTAAGCAGGACATTCCCTTCATGCTGAAACATATTAGTTTTATAATTCCAAGAAAAGCTATTTTATGAAAAGACGATGTCACATTTGTATGTAGATTTCTATTTATTTATTTTAATGCAAAATGCTACATTTTCACTGTAGGGACTAAATAAAGACTTTAATTTCCTTACCGAGAGCATATATCTTTCCTTGATGAACAGTCACACCATGGGCGCTTCGTCTGTGTTTCATTGGTGCCATGGCCTCCCAGTAATTTCTCTCAATGTTGTATCGCTCTACACTGTCTAACTGATTGGTACCATCATAGCCTCCAACAGCATACAGGTAGTCATCCAGAGCCACCACTCCTGTGTTAATTCATACAGAGTTGATATTACTACACACATATGCTCAGTGCCCCATAGAGCTCAGTTCAATTTTTGGTGTTGCAATCATGTTAACATTACTTTCTTAACCAGATGACAAAAAAGTGTGTATAGATTGCTTAATGTCTCCATCTTCACACCAAAGTTGGTTCAACAGAAAGCCATAACATAATAGGGAACTATTTGCGGATTGCCAGGGCTGGTCCTATCAAATGTGGGGCCCAATTGGGACCATGTTGGCGGGGCCCCTAGACAAAGTGTTGCTGGCTACTGACACACCAAGTATTTAGGAAAATAAGGGCATACAGGCATAAAAAAGAATGGAAAGGGGGCAGACAAGGTAAGAGGGATGAAATAGGGGCACATAATAGGGGCACACAGGGTAAGAGAGAGATGGAGGAAATAGGAGAGTGGACTGGGCCAATTAGTTGGGGCAGGCTGGACCGATTCAGCTTGGGAGCAGGCTTGGTTGGATTGGGGGCAGGCAGGGCCTATCAAGGTTGGAGGAAAGCTGGGCCTATGAGAGTTGGGGGCAGGCTAGACCTATGGAGTTGGGGGATAGGCTGGCTTATCAGAGTTGGGGGTGGGCTGGACCTATGGATTTGGGGATGGGCTGGACTCTCAAAGTTGGGGGCAGGCCAGGCAGCATCATGTGCTGGGGGAAATATTATCTGTGCTGCCCTGTGGTGCGGGGCCCCCAGAGGTGCGGGGCCCTATTGGGCCCAATTGGTCCAATAGGCCTAAGGCCAGCCTTGCTGATTGCCATGCCATCAACCACTTCCTGTTTTCTCTGTGGCCCCTATAGGTTTTGAGTGCATCTGCAGTAAAGGATTTTCTCAACTACCGCATGCTCCCTACTAGAATTTGTGTAAGGGACACCTGGGAGAGCAGAAGATGATGTGGCACTCAGAAAACAGTACCATAAGTACGAGTGGAGTGCCAGATAGTAAGTAACTATAACCACTGGTACCCAACCGTTACCTTTTCTTCCCCAGATAAGGTTCGCTTACATTAAGGATTCGGATTCAGTTTGGCTGCATCTGAATCCTGCAAAAAAGTGGCTGCATACCTATTAAAAGCAGGTTTAGTTGTTTCCCATAGTCTAGCCCTCAGGAAACAATGAACCATATGTCTGACCAGCAAAAGCAGCTACTAATGTGATAGCTTAGGCCTTAAGATGCCAAATGGAGGTATTTTAAAATTCCTCAGCTAGGTTGATCCTCAGTAATAAATAGTACAGGTATGGGACCTGTTATCCAGAATGCTCGGTATTCCAGATAACGGATCTTTCCGTAATTTGGATCTTCATACCTTAAGTCTACTTGAGAATCATTTAAACATTAAATAAACCCAACAGGCTGGGTTGGCTTCCAATAAGGATTAATTATATCTTAGTTTGAATCAAGTACAAGCTACTGTTTTATTATTACTGAGAAAAAGGAAATCATTTAAAAAAAAAATTATTTAGATAAAATGGAGTCTATTGGAGACGACCATTCCGTAATTCGGAGCTTTCTGGATACCTGAAGTAGTACAGTAATGCTTTAAAAGTTCTTTAAATGTATATGTATAAAAGATAACAAAATCCTTATGTCAAATTTACCTGCCCCACTTCGAATAGTCTCAATAGAAGCCACAGGTTGCCACTGGTCTTCTTCAGGATTATAACAGTCCACAGTGTTCCAGCGTGTTTCTCCATCAAATCCACCAACTACATACAAACGGCCCCGACACACAACCACCCCGGCACCAATACGTGCAATTGGCATAGAGGCAACAAATGTCCACCTGTCATTATCTGGATCATACCTGCCATTGCAAAGAGATAGTTTGCTGCATTGTTGTTAAAAACAAAAGAAACATTTGTCATAACACACCAGCAAGCATGAATGCTCAGGTGGATCAGTAAAGATATATGGAATTCCACATGTGGGCAGACAAAGACTAAAGAAACACTTTGAGAATGCATGTTCTAGACCACAAAATTTTTTGCAAGACATTGATACTTTCCAATGTTTTGGGATCCAAACTGGGTCCCTGTGCTATTCAGGGGGTTAACAAACTTAAATTGAGTTAAAAGGAATGCATATCTATGAATTTATGCTCTACATAAGTCTATGTACAGTTTGCAGCACCAACTGTTTCATTCCAAAACTTTTGTACAGGAGTTTTACTTTAGGAATCCAACTCTATAACTGCAGTGAAATACAGGAGCAAAAGTATCTCACAGCTGATACAATGCAATTGTAGTTTTCAATATAACTGCTGCAAAAAGCCTTCTGCAGCTTTCTTTACCTTCTGGTGATGTGCTGCTTGTTTTTTTTCCTCTTTTGCTAAACAAAAATCTCTTAAAATTGCCCTACGAAATGACATTTTATATTGTCAACATTATAGCTAGGGATACACCGAATCCAGGATTAGATTTAGGATTCAGCCAGGATTTGACTGAATCCAAGTGCCTGGCCGATCAAAATCCAAATCCCATGAGCTCCGCTGCGCTACTCTGCATATATATAGGTCAGTATTGCTGGGTCAATTTTCCTAATGGAAGATGCAGGGAGCAGGGCCAGTGGAGGGTGGTGGATGGGGGATTTTAGCAATAGGGTGATTACTAATCCTTTAAAGTCAAGTGCCCAGGGGTCCTCTCAGCTGTATAAATGTTCCTGAAAAGTTCTGTGACACCCTGAGCAGACAGGCCAAATAATGCTCCATATTGCAGGTGCACAAGATGATATATATTAACAACTTACTTTTCAACACTTTTGTGGTGTTCAGATCCACAGGACCCTCCAACAGCATAAATGGCTCCATCTATCTCAGCCACTCCAACCCGGTTTCTGGGCAAATTCATAGGCGCTCTTGATGTCCACTGGTTTGTGACAGGGTTGAAGAAACTTACTAAGTCTGAATCTGTATTTTCTTGGCAAGAGTTATTTCTCCCTCCCACTGCATAAAATAAACCGGATACAATACAAGCCCCTAATCCACTCCTTGGTTCCAGCATGTCAGCTAGCTTTATCCATTCTTCAGTCTGTGGGTTATATGCATCCATGGAATTCAGTGAGTTTTGGAGATAGCCCCCTGCTACATATATTAACTGGTTGCCTCTATGTTTGGGTCGAGGTAGTGGTTTGTGCAAACACATTTCCTGGAAAACTTTAGATAGATAGACTCTGCATCTGTTTTCCTTACTGAGGATGGGACACTTCTTTAGCTGAATCTCCAGGAATTTTGCGGGCAGGGAATAAAGATGAACAGCATTTAGCAGGGCGTGGAAATACTGTGCCCTGTTGTTCAGATCCCACTGCATCCACTTTAAGCAAGCGTTGTATACTTCAGACTCACAAAGTACATTTAGACTGTCTTGGCTGACCAGGTCCAGTAGCTCACAATGACTTAAATTAAAAAACTCCTCCTCATTTGTGACCTGTAAGTAGAATATTGTTTTTTTACAAAGAACACATGTTTTTCTACTAACAAATTATAATGGAGAAACAGAAAATGTATTATTCTTTCAAACATAAAGTAACTTTACTGAAAAGGGACAGCTAAACATGGACAAGCAATAAATGACTTACATAAAATGTATGTTGTAGAACATACTGAAATAAAACTAAGATAAAAATAAGCCAATATTATCTAATAATATAACAACGTCTATTGCATTGCAAATACTGAACCATAGAACCTTACTCTTACTTAGGCTGAGGGCACATAGAGTGTTGGCTCCGATGCTCTCAGACTGCGTTGTTTTCTGCAAAAAATGAACATGAGTGCAGTGGAGCCAACACTCCTTGTGCCCTCAGCCTTATGATGCTCTCAAATACAAGACCTAACAGTCTATACATACAGACAAACTTTTCACCAGAATCTATTCACAGTTAGAATTGCATATTGTGAAACAATCGGTGGAGAGCCATACTAAAAGCTTACAGTCTAAGAGTTCCTTTAAGGTAGGATAGTAATGATTATAGGCTTGAATGAATAGTTGGGTCTTAAAGTGATACTGATGTAAAGAAACAACTTTTTAAATATGAATGTACATTAAAAGTTACCTATAGGTCGTGTTGATCGTTTTTTGCGGAGAGGTCTGTTTTTGTAAATAATTTTTAGTTGATGTTCCTAAACCCCATCTCAGCCTGTCTGTAAATTTCTAATGCTAACAGACTTCTGCTGCACAAATATGGCAGCCCTCTCATAGACGAGCATGGTGAGTCAGATGGGTAATCTAAAAGCTTTGAGCAAATACTTTATGGCTAAATTATAAGTAGCAAACAAAGCCAATACTATGATAGATGTAAAAATTGTTTAATTTCTGGTGTCAGTATCTCTAAGTGATCATTTGAAAGCCTGAAGGTTCTGAAAGTGTCTAATAGGATGAGGAGAAGAGTCTCAGAAGTTGGGTGCAGCATGTCAAAGTCCAGGATGTAGGAGTGAGAAGAAGTAATGAGTAAGGAAGCTAGTGTGGGGACTTGCAGAACAGGAAAGCAGAGAGGAGAGGGAGGAGAATGGTATACGTCTAGCAGTAGCGTTCATGATGGATTAGAGTAATTTTAGACAGTCTGCAGTGTAGTGAGTTACAGAAGTTTGACATATAACATGGGCACGGATGAGATTCTCATCTGTTTCTTGCATGAAGAAGGGTTGAGTGTGAGAAATATTCCTAAGGCTAAAGTTTAGTAAGCATTTGTGGCGGTGGATGAGGTGGCAGCAACAAGGGCATCAGGCAAGGAAAAGTAGAAAGACAAGCAATTACATTTTGTCCGTTTGGTTTTGGAGGCAACGAGAGCATATAAATGCAGAGATTGCTGTGACACAATCTAAAAGTGAGGGCAGGTCTGGAGTGGAAAGGTAGATTTGAGTATTATCAGCATATAAATGACCCTAAAATCCAAACTAGTTGATCAGCTGACCAAGATTAGTAGTGTAAATTGACAATGGGAAGGTACCATGAGGTTGCTTAGCGGTTCCCCTTCTAAGAGATGGAGAAGTGGGTTAGAAAAGAGAAGAGAGATGGTTAGTGTGGAAAAGGAAGTAAGTGACACATCAGCTGAGAAAATGAATGCTAATGTACAGTCCATTGGATTCAGCATTATCTCCTTGTGGATTTTTAACATTTTGTCTAGAAATAACTATCAACGTCCTCTGAAGTAATACAGGAGGCAGCATTTTAGGTGGGTGGATATATCAGGAAGTTGAAAGAGTTGAACATTTGTTTGGGACTATGTGACTATTTTCGCATGAAAGTAAAAAACTAGGGCTGCTTTGCAAAGGACAAGGCAACCCTGAAGTTTTTTAGAGCATTTTTGTGGAAGTTAGAGTTGAAATACAACATTGTTCTATTCTTCTGGACTGTTTTGCATGTTTTGTGTGCCAGGGTTGTTGGTGAGCATGACATGGTTGGTTTTCAGTGCAATGTTGTTCAAAATAGTGGTGATTGTGTCAGTGCAGAAAGATGTAGAAAGTTCAGGGTCAGTAAACAAAGAACATAGAAAAAAGCAAAGGCTGTAAAGTGGATGAGAGTTGGTGTAGGTTTATGTGGTGAAGGTTCTTGCATCTGGTGGTAGGATCCTGAGGTGGAGTGTTAGTGTAAGGAGTTAGTGTAAAGAGATGGGGAAAGAAGAGTTTAAGAGGTTATTTAAAAAGCAAAGGTGGATAAAGACGGGGTCCTGGGTGTTGACATCCTGGTGGGTATTAGGCCTGTCATAGATTGTTTAAACCAATAGGTATGATTGAAAAGCTTGGAGGTAGGTGACCCATCATAAAAAGGTGGAGATACTAAAGCCACCATCATGATTACTGGAGTAGCTGAGCATTAGGCATTTGTGTGATTTCATTTATATATCTTTCAACATTTGATCATGAAACAAGTGGATCCATGCCTGTCATACCACTGTTACAACTAGATCAGTGCTGTCCAATTTCTATGGTACAGAGGGCCGGAATTTTTCCAATCTACATGGTGGAGGGCCGATAATGGAAGCCAGTGTTAGCCACTCCCTGTTTTTAGACCACACCCACTTTAAACCACACCCATGTTACCCCAAGACAATGTCCACATTAATAGCACACCAAAAAAACAAATAGTTGGTGCTCACTGCAGGGATCAGGGCCGGAACTAGGAGTAGGCAGAATAGGCAGCTGTCTAGGGCACCATCATTGAGGGGCGCACTTTTTTCAAGAGTTTATTTAATAATTTGTTTCAGAAATCATGGTCACCCAGTTGGGTGGAATCCATCTCCTTCCCCTTCTCCCTCTTGCCGGCAAGTAATAGCTCCTTCTGTGTGGTGCACCGCGATGTGCATACACGCGTCAATGATTTCACTGATGTGATGACAGAGAGAGGCAGAGAGCTGGCGGGCTGCTTGGTGAGGCTCTCGCTGCTCTCAGCCTTGCACAGTTGCACTGAACTGAAGACATTCTTTCTATTACTGTAAAGTGTGAAGCTTCCTGCTGGCACAGCTAGGTACAGATTTGGGGCTCATATTTTTGCTGTTGCTGCTGGGTGCTGGCACAGGTACAAAAATACTTTGGGGCAATATGATGTGATCAGATTTATTTTTGACTGCTGCTGGCACAGGTAAGGATTGGGGGCAATATGATGGCTGCAGGAGGGCTGTATCATGGATGGCTGCTGGGCTTGCTGGTACAGGTATGGGGGGCAGTAATATAAATGAAAAAGTGTTGTACACTTTCTTGCTCTCTTTATTTAAAAACCATCATGGTAAGGAGGGAAATGGTAATGCAGGACAGGGGGTCACTGATTGAAGCTCTTACCTTTGGTGCCAAACTACCTTGTGCCTGCCCTGGCAAGGATGTCACTCATATGTGAAAAAAGCTAAGTCATATTAAGACATACACATAAATCCATATGCCTCCTCCTCCCCTGTGGATGATACAGAACCCCAGCATATGATTAAACACCTTATGGACCACTAACAATTATTTTCAAATGCTAACAAACCCCCAGAATAAATACCAAAGTATGACACACACAGGGAGCATAGGGAAGGCAGAACAGAGCAGGAGACAGGAAAATCAGGACCAGTCTAATATGTACTACATACAGTGACACAGTGCTGGTGCTCCATTAGCATTTTAAATAAGGTGTGAACAGGAGAACAATGTGGGCAGTTTCAGTCTGGGTCTCAGGTGTGAACAGTACAGGCCTTTAGGGGAGTGAACAATAGAGGTGTCACAAGTGTGAACAATACAGGGGGATCACAGGTGTGAACAATGCAGGGGATTACAGTGTGAATTTGAGGTTTAAACAATGCAGGGGCAAATTAATCTCTGTAGTGATACCTTATAAATCTTACATATGGTAAACAGACACAGTAGGCAGACTTTGATGTGGAGGGCCACATGAGGTGGGGTCTGCGGCCCACGGGCCGCCAGTTGGACAGCCCTGACCTAGATAATGATTAGCCTGTAACCCCAACTATTTTCTTTTTTAATCTTTTTCTTTTCTTTTAATCTGAGTACATTGTAGGATCTACAATTTGTTAGGGACCCTCCAGTGATTAGAATCACTTACCTGAGACCCCATGCCCGTGCCCCTGTGCACCATGTTGCCCTTTTCATTCTGCTTGTGGATCCATGTATGGCTCCATGCAGGGTGTGCATGCACAGCAGAGAGGAAACCTGACTTTAAAATCTACTGCATATGCACACATCACACAGTGGCCACATTGGATCTCTGGATGACAGAAGAAGATAGTGATGTGGTGCTCCTACAGTTTTTGCTTAAAAAAGATGATGCTCCTACAGTTTTACCAAGGGCCAGTGCATTTTTCAGTTAACATGGTCTCAGTAAGTGATTATAATAACTGGGGATGCGTAAAATTTGGCATCCCTTGTAATTCTCTTTAAATGATGCATGGGCTTCAATAAAACAAACATACCACATGAGTGTAAAATAAAACAGACAATTTGAGCAATGAGGTTAGCAAGAAATGGGAAGGGAAATAAGGAAAGAGAAAGAAATGTGTAAGTGTACAATTGTTATTAGGGATGCACTGATTCGGTTCGAGATTCTGGCTTTTTCAGCAGGATTCGGACAAATCCTTTTGCCCGGCCGAACCAAATCCTAATTCGCATATGCAAATTAGGGGCGGGAAGGAAATAGCATGATTTTTTTGTCACAAAACAAGGAAGTAAAAAATGTTTTCCCCTTCCCACCCCTAATTTGCATATGCAAATTCGGATTCGGTTCGCTATTTGCCCGAATCTTTGACAAAGGATTCGGGGGTTCGGCCGAATCCAAAATAGATTCGGTGCATCCCTAATTGTTATTATATATAAGTGCAAAAAAAAAAAAGGACGGTGTTGGATCTATTACAAGATTTAAATAGAGATGTCGCGAACTGTTCGCCGGCGAACTTGTTCGCGCGAACATCGGGTGTTCGCGCTCGCCGGAAGTTCGCGAACGTCGCGCGACGTTCGCCATTTTGGGTTCGCCATTGTTGGCGCTTTTTTTTGCCCTCTCACCCCAGACCAGCAGGTACATGGCAGCCAATCAGGAAGCTCTCCCCTGGACCACTCCCCTTCCCTATAAAAACCGAAGCCCTGCAGCGTTTTTTCACTCTGCCTGTGTGTGCTGAAGAGATAGTGTAGGGAGAGAGCTGCTGCCTGTTAGTGATTTCAGGGACAGTTGAAAGTTTGCTGGCTAGTAATCGTTTTGATACTGCTCTGTTATTGGAGGGACAGAAGTCTGCAGGGGTTTGAGGGACATTTAAGCTTAGGTAGCTTTGCTGGCTAGTAATCTACCTTCTACTGCAGTGCTCTGTATGTAGCTGCAGTGGGCAGCTGTCCTGCTTCTGATCTCATCTGCTGACTGCTGCAATAACAGTAGTCCTTGTAAGGACTGCTTTTATTTATTTTTTTGTTGTTTTACTACTACTACTACTACTACTACTACTACTACTACTATAAGAGCCCAGTGCTATTAGTCTAGCAGTGTTGGGGAGTGGACTGGTGTGCTAATCTGCTGCTCCTAGTAGTTCAGCAGCACCAACTTTAATTTTTTTTTTTTAATATTCATTTTTTTTTATTTTACTTTTTTTATTTACTACCGCTGTAGTAGTGTATAAGTTGACCTTTTAGGCATTATTTGCCCTGTAGGCATTATTTGCACACTGTTTTCTTCAACCCGCCATCGAGCTGTGTGACCTTGTTCCCATTCTGTCTAAATATCCATAATATTACCGTCTCCAGAAAAAACACCGGAGTCACTTTTTTCAAGCAGCCATAATATATTTTACGTAATCCGTATCCACCGCTGTAGTAGTGTATACGTTGGCCTTGTAGGCATTATTTGCACACTGTTTTCTTCAACCCGCCATCGAGCTGTGTGACCTTGTTCCCATTCTGTCTAAATATCCATAATATTACCGTCTCCAGAAAAAACACCGGAGTCACTTTTTTCAAGCAGCCATAATATATTTTACGTAATGGCGAAAAATGACTATTTTCAGCATTTATATGGCATATTTTTTCTGGCAACTGTGCTTCAGTGGCTGCGTCCAAAAAAACTGGGCAAACAATGCCTACAAGGTCAACGTATGGCAGTTGTTTAAAGAGAACAGTAGATTACTAGCCAGCAAAGCTACCTAAGCTAAAATGTCCCTCAAATCCCTGCAGACTTCTGTCCCTCCAATACAGAGCAGTATCAAGCAGATTACTAGCCAGCAAACTTACTATCATCTGTCCCTGAAATCACTAACAGCTCTCCCCCTACACTATCTCTTCCAAGCACACACAGGCAGATTTTTCAGATACATTTTTGCCCTTGATCCCCCTCTGGCATGCCACTGTCCAGGTCGTTGCACCCTTTAAACAACTTTAAAATCATTTTTCTGGCCAGAAATGTCTTTTCTAGATGTTAAAGTTCGCCTTCCCATTGAAGTCTATGGGGTTCGCGAACCGTTCGCGAACCGCTCGCGTTTTTGCGCAAGTTCGCGAATATGTTCGCGAACTTTTTTTCCGACGTTCGCTACATCCCTAGATTTAAATGATAAAAAAGAAAATAACCCTTTTAGTACCATTTCCTTGCAAGAATCCTTCACTTTTCTATGTATGTATTGATGTCTCTAAATATAATATAATATATATATAAATATATATTGTGTAAAGTGATGGCACTCAGGATTTGAGCAATAACAGTCAAAAAGAAAAAAGGTTTATTCACGGATGAATATACCTTTTTTCTTTTTATTGACACTTTCTGACTGTTATTGCTCAAATCCTGTAAGTGCCATCACTTTACACATTGTTTCTACTTCTTATGCATGAGCACCCAGGTCTTGAATATTTTTAGGGTGTGCGGCTCTCTCTCTCTCTCTCTCTCTCTCTCACACAACTATATGCAAGCTTAAGTACTATGTGTTAAAGGGACAAGAGGAAGTCCCTTTCCTGAAGAGCTTACAGCCTATGTGAGTGACTAAATACATACGCTGCAGTTTACAGTGGTTATCACTGTCAGAATTTATGCCAGTGCTCCAAGTTAATTTTTGAAGAGACAGGGGGAAGATTGTCTCTCGAGGAATTCAGGGATGGCATTCCAACTGCATGGAACAGCAAGAAATAGAACGTTTTAAAGTGGAATAAACAGCAGTGTTAGAGGATGGTGTGACCAGGCTCTCAGAAGAACGGAGGAATCAGCCAAGTAAAGAGGCATATGAGGTTCAGAGGAATGGAGGGCTTGTTCCTTAGTTTATGGGAAACTTGATAAGTATTTCAGCAGTGGGGAGGTCTATATTCTCTTAGATCAGAGTAGGAGGATTCTAGCAGCAGAATTTAATACTGACCGTCACCAAAATGATCTATCCAGACATTAACAGGCCTTTTTTAAAAATATCTTTTTATGTAAAATTAAAAAGTACAGTATATAATATGCCGTTTTTAACAGAAGAGCAGAAAGCTTACACCTTTTTTTGTGTTTAGTCATATTAAGCAAGACTGGCTGCAGGAAAAAAAACATTAAGAGCCACATGCATCATTAAGGCTTACCTCACTAAAGTGTGTATTGATGTATTCTCTTCCTTTTCGGTACAACTCTATGCATCCAATTTGCTCCGCAAAATTAGAAATCCCAATGACATTGCTGGAATCCAAGTGTTTAACAAGGAAGTCACTGCAGGCTTTGGCCACATCTTCCATTTGATATCTCATGGCAGCCAAAAGTACATGCAAAACACACTTTTCCCCAACAGTTATTCTTGAAGTGTATGCAAATTCAATTAACCATTGCATTACTTTGGGGCAAATGTCTTTGATGGTGACCTCCCGAGCATGGCACTCACGAAAGTTATTGGTAAACATGGCCCTGAAGAACGGGCTGCAAGAAGCAAGAACTATCTTGTGAGCGTGAAAGTTTTCCTCTTTACCATTATGACTGACTCTCAAAAGAACATCACACAGCAGGTTATTTCTTCTCAGTTCATCCATTTTCTCAAAAGCCTTCGAAGTATGGTTTTCAATGGTGTAATCGAGATATCCATGTCCTTTCATAGATGGGACCGCAATGGCTGAGCAGTTTTTAAGACTGGGTTGTTTTTTTTGCCTTGGACATAGCATTCTTGAATTCGGGTTAGAGAATGCACAAAACAATGCCATGTGATTTACACTGCAGCAAAGTTAGCAGTTTAATCTCTGCAGTTCTTCATTCATCTTTGTCATGGAATTAACTATACTATGCCAAAACACGTCTCTGTTATATAAATTCTGTCATGTTACAGAAAGTTGCCAGTCCTAAAAAACAAAAAGATGCACAAATCAGTTTCCAGAAAAAGAATATATTATATTATCATAGATGTAAACAGTCCAAACCTTTTGAATCAATTCACAATTTTAAATAAATGCTATGTAAATATGCACATGAAAATAATTATAAGGAAGTAATAAAGATATATAAAACTTGCACCATTGCTATGAATACTCAAACGCCCAGACTTCTACCGTGAAATGAAATATGTTTAAAAATCGTACAACTACACACTGCCACAAGGAATGGACAGAATGGAAAATCAAAAAAAAAACAGAAAAAGAGGGAGAGAGAATTACTGTGAAAATTAATGAGTAAGAGATTAAAAAAACACAACAGCAAACTAAAAAAGGCAAAGGTAACAGAAAATGAAGGCAAGGGTAACATAACAAATGAGAATGACAGAGAGAATGGGAATACAGGAATCCCAGAAGGAAAAAGAAAAAAAATAACACATAAAATTATATTTATTTATATACAGGTATGGGATATGTTATCAGGAAACCCATTATCCAGAAAGCTACGAAATAGGGAAAGGCCATCTGCAACAGACTCCATTATAATCAAGTAATTCAAATGATTTTCTTTTTCTCAGTAATAATAGAACAGTACCTTGTACTTCATCCAAACTAAGATATGATTACCCTTATTAGAGGCAAACCAATCCAATTCGCTTTAATTAATGTTTAAATGATTTCCAAATTGCAGAAAGACCCATATCCGGAAAACCCCAGATATCGAGCATTCTAGATCCTATACCTGAATTATTTCTCTAGACTGTTGCAAGACAAGCAGATGTTGCAGTCAAATATCTGTAGATCTAGACACACATTCAAAATAACATTTGAAATTTACATTTTGTAAAATGTGAAAAGGAATACATTCTCTGGTTAAATGAGAAAAAAGAAACTGTAGTAGGACATTGTTCTCATACACAATATTATTCTTAGAAAATGTGCCATGTTCAATACACGTGTTTTGCTGCTGTTTGGCAAAATTCTGGAATCTGAGAGAACAAGTTGCAACAGTCTAAACCCCTCTCTTAAAAGCTTAGTCACTTAGTCAACTGACAAATAAACAGTGAAGACAAATCGTTTTCTCTAAGTTCTGAAATAGCCCTGAGCGCACGGTTTCTACTTAATTGTAGTTTATGCATGTGTTTATGTGCATGTAGGCATACAGTAGGTGTTTACATATTATTATTAAAAAGAGGGTAGCATTGCTGTACTATTTCTCTATATTGTTTACCTCTTCCTAAATATTGGCAGTGACACATGGGGGCAGATTTACTAAGGGTCGAATTTCGAAGTTAAAAAAACTTCAAAATTCGACCCTCGAATTGAAATCCTTCAACTTCGCATATCGAAGTCGAAGGATTTTTCACCGAATTTAGTGTTCGAACAATCGAATACAAATCGTTTGATCGAACGATTAAATAGTTCGAATCGAACGATTTTTACCGTTCGAAGGATTTTTATTCAACCAAACAAAACTTAGAAAAGTGCTCTGGAAGGTCCCCATAGGCTAACATTGCACTTCGGTAGCTTTAATTTGTACTTCGATTATCGAATGGTCGAATATTCAAATGATTTTACTTCGAATCGTTCAAATCTAAGTTGAATGGTCGAATATAGCCTATTCGAAGTACCCAAAAATTTACTTTGAAATTCGAAATTTTTTAACTTCGAAAACTCACTCGAGCTTAGTAAATCAGTCCCATAGTGAAATTCTAGGCATCTGTTGGACTAGTGAGGCAGACACATGTAACTTATAAATAAGGCATATACCCCCCTACGTAGTAAATGGCATTAGCAGAAAAAATGTGCACAATGCAAACAATTTTCCCTCTGCGCACAATTAAAATATACGCAACCACTTTTTAACTCAGCAGACAACCAAATAAAGAATGCACGATTTCATGTTTGCTAGAGTGATCTTAGATATGTCAACCACTTATATTATGAAATATAACACTGATATAGATTAAAATGATGGCAAACAGTAGACTGGTTACAATAGTGTTCTACATTATTTTATAAAATGTTTAAAGGAACATGCACTGTGTACAATTCAAGGGGTTGAATCAAGGGGTCACCATCCAATCACTTTTTTCAGTTCAATTGATTACATATTGTTTCCCAGAAATAAAGACTTTTTATCAATTACTTGCCATTTTATATTTTTTGCAGTTTTTTCAAAAACTAAGTTTAAAGTTTAGTGTTCCTGTCTCTGGTGTTTGAGTCTTTCAGCTCAGTAATTCAGGTGCAGTCTAAACGGTTAAAATTTTGCAACATTTAATCGATACATTTCTCAACAGCATCTGTGATTATTAGCAACTATTGTATCAATTCTAACAGCTGCCTTTAATGAAACCAAGTTTGATCCACTGCTACTGCATTGACACACACAGAGTGAATTTCAGAGCATACTTCAGCCTTTCTGCTCTGAAATCTGCTCTGTGCATGCACATCCCATGTCTGTGAGTACACACAGATAGAGAGAGTAGGGCTCTTACAGACAAGCGTTTTTAGCTGTGCTCCCCTGCATTCCGAATTCATGCGTTCAGCCGCAGGGGAGCACAGGAGTAGATGCACTGAATTCTTTTCAATGGGCTGTACTCACACAGACGCATGTAAGTGTCGAACGCAGGAAAAATGCAACATGCTGCGTTCCAACCTGTGTTCGGCACTTACATGCATCTGCCTGAGTACAGCCCCATTGAAAAGAATTCAGTGCATCTACTCCTGCGCTCCTGTGATTCCAGAACCGTTTAATTCTCACTTCATCAGACCACAGACAGTACTTTGTTTCCAAACGGTTCTGAAGTTTATTTTTTATACTTTAGATGACTTGTCTGATAAGGTTGTGGACAATGTTTGGCAAACATGCCATCCATGTCATTGTTAAGTAAGTAGTTCTGTACTGTGAACCTATGTACAGTTATCCTACTGGTAACAGGAACTTTCTTTACAGGGATCATTTATTAACAATGTTTATGGCAACGGTGATAGCAGTTAGTATTGCATGATATTTTTCTTAATCGGCTTCCTCTTATTCTTCTTTTATTTATTTTTTTAAAAAATGCTATGTATAATCAGAGAGCTCCCTAAGAGCAGACCAAAAGCTGAGTGGATTAGAATCACACCATGAGTCATTGGAAAGCTCAGCATTTTTCATACATCTTCCTTTGACATTTATCAATAAAATCTGTGTTTTGGACCTTAGAACTTTACAAACAACAGGAATGAACTTGGGGTGGGTACGCAGCTTTGCACAGCTTCAATCTATATTTAAACAGTATTACAGATTTCAAAAGTATATACATGTATGGCATCTGTTATCTAGAAACCCGTTATCCAGAAAGCTCAGAATTATGGAATGGCTGTCTCCCATAGACTCAATAATACAAATTTTTTAAAATGATTTCCTTTTTCTCTGTAATAATAAAACAGTACATTGTACTTTATCCAAACTGAGATATAATTTATCCTTATTTAAAGCAAAACCAGCCTATTGGGTTTATTTCATGTTTGCATGATTTTCTAGTAGACAAGATATCAAGATCCAAATAATAGAAAGATCCATTATCCGGAAAGCACCAGGTCCCAAGCATTTTGGATAACAGGTCCCATACTATTTAACTCTGTACAACTGAGAATATGCCGTAGAATTTAGAACAATTTCCTGTAGACATTCATCAAAGGTAGTTTTAATCAAACAATTCAGTGTAAAATAAAAATTGGGTAAATAGATAGACTGTGAACAATTAAAAATGTTTGTAATATAGTTAGTTAGCCAAAAATGTAATCTATAAAGGCTGGAGTAAAAGAACAGAACCCAGCTTCCTGTTTTTTAGCTCTCTAACTCTGAGTTAGTTAGCAACTTTAAGGGGCCACATGGGATATAAGGGCTCTTACAGACGAGTGATTTTAGCTGTGCTCCCCTGTGTTCCGGTTTCATGCGTTCAGCCGCAGGGGAGCGCAGGAATAGACGCACTGAATTCTTTTCAATGGGGCTGTACTCACACAGACGCATGTAAGAAAGAAAAAAAAACTACTACTGCAATCCCCTGTGGCTGAACGTATGAAACCGTAATGCAGGGGAGCGTAGCTAAAAATGCTCGTCTGTAAGAGTCCTAACTGTTCCGTAAGTTTGCAATTGATACTTAGCATTCAGCTCAGATTCAAAAGCAACAGTTATGACCCATGTGGCCTCCCCTCAAGTCACTGATTGGTTACCAGGCAGCAACCAATCAGTGGAAACCCAGGCGGTAACCAATCAGTGGAAATCAGTGGAAACCAAAAAAGGTGAAAAGCAGGAAGTAGTGTTCTGGCTATTTTGTTAGACATCCAGTCACTTCAGACTTTATACATTACATTTTTGGCTAGTTTTTATTTTTACACTGAACAATTCCTTTAACTGAATCTGTACTCATGCTAAATGGGGGAATGTAATATGTTTCGTTAGCACAAAAAACCTGTGCAAAGACGCTTTTGAACATTAGCGATCATGTGTGTCCTTTTTTTGATTACAGGCCTCAACGACTGCATCGCGTCCATTTGCGACCAAATGGCTTTTGCGAATATTCACAGTGTATGTAATAAAATTTCACAATCGCAAAGCATTTTTTGTAACAAAATATTTAACGAAACTCCAGAGCAGGTGTTAACGCTAAACCTCTACTTAGCGACAATGCGCAATCTGATATTCACCAGCGAATGATTTTACATTGCAAGCAGTGCTAAACATTGGCAAAGACGCCATTTTAAATAATGCTTGTGACTTTTCATTACATTCCCCCTTAAGTCTACTAAAAACAATAATTTAATACTTCATTAAAATGGAGTATATGGGAGATGGCCTCTCTCTAATTTGGAGCTTTCTGGATAACAGATTTCTGCATAATGGATACTAAACCTGTACTCTACTGTGTACCTGAGGAGAGGGGTTGTTTTCCCCTGAACCATACAGAAGCCTGCAAATAAATGTTGCTATTTTGTTCACATCAAGTGTGTGCGTGTGTGATACGTTCCATGATTCTGTATATACAGACTGAGCAAAAGCGGGCTCCTAACATTACGATATTGAATACAGTGGGCATTATCAACCACTCTTGGCATTTGTAGGACTCTACATGGATCATTTACACAGCCGCAAATGCAATCACACTAAAATGAATGTAAATGCTGTGCTTACCAATGCTATTCATTAAATGTACTTATGTCTAAACACATTTCTTGCACTAAAGTATAGTTGTGCCAAGCACCACTGAGTCTATCCTGCTTCTTCTGCCGATTGTGTGCAGCTGATGCTTTGAAACCTTGGAGCTATCGCCACCCTGAACATTGCTCACAGTGCATACCTCCTAACTGTCTCATTTTTCGCGGGACAGTCCTGATTTTGACAGCTCAACCTGCAGTCCTGGGTTTTTTACTGAAATGTCCTGACTTTCTCTTTGATCTCCTGCATTTGAACAGCCAGAAAAAGATACAAAGTTTCTAACTTAATTGGCTTTTGGCAGAGAGCACACAATATGTGGCAGGTGAACTTAGATACTTTTGTAACTATTTAAGATAAGCAGGTCTCTTGGGGAAACAGACTTGCAGCCTAAATGGCAATTCACCTTCATTAGCAAAACTGTAATAACAGATAAAAACGACAGAAATGTGTTCAAACTTTCATAACCTGCCAAATTCTGTAAAATGAAACTGGTAATTAAGGGGTGTGGTCACAAAAATTGGTGTGGTCAAAAAAATTGCCACACAAATCTTTTTGGCCCTTTTTTCTATTTCCAAAATGTTGGGAGGTATGCATTTAAATGATGCAACCCTGACTCTGAAAGGTTAGATGAAACTTGCATATGATTTCCTACCAATTGCTGCAAGTCCAACTTGCAGGGCTGTAAATTAAATGGAATTGTGGATTAAAAAAAAACTATGCATTATGTATAAAAAAGCACTGATTTGTATCAGAAATTGTACTGTGTACACTGCACTTGAGTAATAAATGGGGCCTTATATCTTATTAGCACGATAGCAACATTAAGGAAAAAGCTATTTTAACAACAATAAGTAAAGAAACAAATCTTTGGATATAGTTTCCCTTAATTAAACAAACACAATACGAAAAAAAAGTCTACTCTCTCTCTCTCTGGATGCACAGTGATTATGCAATAAATATTTATTGGTTGATGAAAATGGTGTGCTGGTCCATCCTGAATGAATATATATATATATATATCAGATATATTATCCAGAATGCTTGAGACCTGCGGTTTCTGGATAAAAGATCTTTCTGTAATTTATATATATATATATATATATAAATATATATATAAATATATATAGGAACACAATTAATGAGAGTAGAGAACATGTGAATGCATTAATAAGCCAAAACTGTGACTGCTTGCATGACCCTACATTCCACACCATATTAATTAACATGAAAGGCTCGCTTTTGTTCAACGTTCCAGACATATTTTATGAAATTTCAGTTTAGTTGTACAGCTATAAAATGTAAATGTATTCCAACAAATATGCAAGCAAACAAAGTTACAAAATGCGACCATTAGAAATTAGTAAAGAAAATGTTATGTAACATGCCCATTATTATATTCTCTCAGGTGGTCTGTACCTGCAGCTTGTGCCTAGTGCAAAACTAATTTACAACAGACACACAGAACGCAATACCAATAGTTTTGTAGCATGACTGCAACAAAAGAAGCATAACACTTACAGACTTATAACGCAAAATCCTAAGAGGTGCTGTCACAGTTCCACTGTAGACCCGATGGAGACCAGCGTAACTTTTCTATCTTACAGTTTAACTCCAAAGATCCTTCCATATTCTCTCGCATATCTTCTCTATGTGACATTGCTGGGTTCTATTAAAGAGAGAATAGAAAGTTACCTGTGAAGATCCAACAGCTTCTCTCTTTTCTAGAGACACGGTAAAGAAAACCACCCCAGGTATTCATTGCAGAGTGACTGACACACTTCCTGTTAACCCCACATTTACTACTGTTGTCTCTGAACATAGAAATATCTTTCTTCTTCTTCTTTCATTCCTTAATAAGATACTTACCCAGAATTTTCTACTTGGCTGAAATGTCTGACTTAGCAAAGGCAGATTTTTATAATGTTTTGGCTGTAGCGAGAAAGGCTGCGATCTTGCTGAGAACGCTGTTTTTGCTTAAACTTCTGTGCACTGATGTGGTTTAACAGGAAAACATTCTTCTCTGAATTACTGCAAAGTCATCCCGACCAAGCTGAGCCTGCATGTGAATCATTGCAATGCTATGTTTGTATGCAAAACAGGAGTTGCCACAATTTTAACTCTCTGACAAAGAACAGTGACAGTGTTTACAATGAAAAGGAATAATCGTGGTGCAAGGTTTCTTTTTGCATAATGGTGTTGCCCCTTTTACAACATGAGTGTTTAACGTTATGCACAGTCATTTAATCTACAAACTATGATTAAGGGAGTTACTCCCGAAACGCGTCAGGTGATGTTGGTCAGTGACCTGTTGGAATAAAACCACCTTTTTATCTTACTGGAGTGCCGCCTTTTCATCTTTTGAGCATTTAATCTACAGACAGGAAAATCTGGAACTGCAGTTGCTGTGAGACTATAGCTCAAAGCATCCCCCATAAAATACAGCTCCTCAGCCGTTCAGGGGATTAAGGTGCAATGCAGATTTAGCTTTACCTTTGCATTTAAAGGGGTGGTTCACCTTTAAGTTACACTTGAGTAATTCTAAGCAACTTTTCAACTGGTCTTAATTTTTTACAGTTTTTTAAATTATTTGCCTAATGTGGACTTTCTAACTTTCAAATGGGCGTCACTGACCCAATCTAAAAAACAAATGCTCTGTAAAGCTACAGATTTATTGTTGCTGCTATATGACTCATCTTTCTTTTCAAAGCCTCTCATATTCATATCCCTGTCTCTTATTCAAATCAATTCACGGTTTCTAGGGTAATTTGGACCCTGATAACCAGATTTCAAACTGGAGCATAGAACATGCAGAGTATGGCACACACAGGGAGCATAGAACAGGCAGAGTATGGCACACGCAGAGAGCATTGGGCAGGTAGAGTATGGCACAAACAGGGAGCATAGGGCAGACAGAGTAAGCAACACACAGGGAGCATAGGACAGGCAGAGTATGGCACACACAGGGAGCATAGGGCAGGCAGAGTATGGCACACACAAGCAGCATAGGGCAGACAGAATATAACACACACAGGGAGCATAGGGCAGGCAGAGTATAGCACACCCAAGAAGCATAGGGCAGGCAGAGTATGGCACACACAGGAAGCATAGAACAGACAGAATATGGCACACACAGGGAGCATAGGGCAGGCAGAATACAGTAGGAGATAGGGAAACCTATCAGGACCACTCTAAAATGAACAGTTCATACTGTGCTACATACAGTGACACCGTGCTGCTGCCCCTTCAGCCGTTTTATGAGGTGTGAACAGGTGAGGTGAACAATGTGGGCCGTTTCAGTCTGGGTCTGAGGTGTGAACAGTACAGGACTTTAGGGGGTGAACAATAAAAGTGTTATAGGTGTGAACAATGGAGGGGGTATTACAGGTGTGGACAATGCAGGATTTTACAGTTTGAATTTGAGGTATAAACAATGCAAGGGCTAGTTAATCTCAGTATTGAGAAATGAGTGCTTATGGCTTACTTTTGGACAGCTTTTGAGACCTTCAGTTGCCATCGTTCTATCAACAAACAGAAGAAGGATATTGCAAATATGTTGATATAGCAATACTGGCAGGCCTGGATTTGTGGCAAAGGTCCGGACCTAGGGCAGCCACACCTGAATTGTGTTTACATCTGGACCACAAGGGACTGGGAGGGTGTGATATTTTGCCCTTTTTGAAATCTCTTTGCACCCTGTCCCCCGTGCTATGGATGCAGGTATGAAGGACGCTCATGTGCTCGATCCTGAGGGACGATGGGTGAGCGGTGGGAGATTTCGGTCTCCGGCACCCTCTATGGAAATCCCACCCTGAGTACTAACTCTCACCAATACTGGGTCTTACGGTCATAAACCAGTGGTCAGGAACCTGTGCAGACCTCATTGTACAAGATGCCCGGGCCCCATATATATGTATGTATATATACATACTCCCCCAAACTCCCAGCACTCACGATAAATATACTCTCATTGCCTGGGTGCATGCATCAAGACACTTCATACGATCCTCTCCAGAAGAAGCCGCACAACTCAGGACTTATTGCAAAGTAATAAATTTATTAAACACACTAACGTTTCGGCTGCAACATCAGCCTTTGTCAAAGGCTGATGTTGCAGCCGAAACGTTAGTGTGTTTAATAAATTTATTACTTTGCAATAAGTCCTGAGTTGTGCGGCTTCTTCTGGAGAGGATTATATATATATATATATATATATATATATATATATATATATATATATATATATATATATATATATATAACGAAAAAAGAACCGCACTCTCAGGGCTTTATGAAGGTGCAAAATCAAAAATTGATGTTTATTTCGACGTTTCGGCTATTCACTTAAGCCGTCATCAGGAAGTGAATAGCCGAAACGTCGAAATAAACATCAATTTTTGATTTTGCACCTTCATAAAGCCCTGTGAGTGCGGTTCTTTTTTCGTTATACATGTTTTGCTATAACCAGCACCTAGGCATTAACGTTTGTTTTGAGTGCACCAGCATTTGGACTGTATATATATATATATATATATATATATATATATATATATATATATATATATATATATATATATATATACAGCCTTTTTTTCTGCGCTTTGCTCACTGCTTACTGTGCAAATTGCTGCAATTCTCTGTGCTCCGCTTTGAAATAAAGACATCTTTAGATATCCACATGAATACAGGGTTGACTGCTTTATTCAGAGTGCAGCATCAGAAGGCACAGCTGAGTCTTGTCCTTATTGCCTAGGCCCTGTTGTGGGTTGCGCCTCCTGCTGCTTACTAACTTGAGCCTCTCAATGGGAACATGTATGGGGTGGGAGGGGGCTGCCTACGTGCATTAATACACCAGTAAAAACCTTTACCAATACAGTGCCTTACAGCCATACTCAGAAATCTGTGCAGCCCCTAGTGTTCAAGGGGACTAGGCACGTAGCCTATGGCAGACGGTAAGAGAAGGGCTTTTCTTTGCCTCCAGACACTGCACTGTTAAGTGAGCACTATGTTTGCTTTCTAAAGCTGCTTTTTCTCATCATTACCCAGGTTACACAAAGTGTTTACATGCAATGACTATAATCTGGTTGGCAAGGCATTTTCAGGAGATTTGTCCCATTATCTACCATTGCCCCCAAACCTTATTCCTCTTCACACTTAATACTAAATGAAATCTGGTCTCAAAAATGCCCATACTGGATCTTTATGCCGCTTATGACAAAGGGTTGGTTGATGTGTGTGTGAAAGTTTGCGTTCAAAATTGCCCAATACGTGCATTATAAGTGTGTACAGCTTTTCTAAAAAAATCGGCAGATGAGGTTCGAGTGCTCTAGTTTTTGTGTGTTGTACCTAAAAAAATATAAAAAATTGTTGCCAATAGTATGATGCCTGTGACTGTGTGCCCCTTTTTATCACCCCATAGAAACAACTGCTATACTAACTCTCACAATTTCTCATCTTTCAAAAAGTTTAGTAAAGTTTTAGTAAAGAGAGACATTGAAGATTTTAGGGACCTCACTTGTTGACACTGGCTTCTCAATAGTATTTGGGACCTGGCTGATTCCAGCACATTATGCAGGATTTGGAATTTGCCAAATCCAAAATGATTAGTGGACCAAAATCTGGACCCTCAGTGCTGAACTCCACAGAGCGTTGTGGTGTGATTAGGGTTGCCACCTGGTCAGTATTTTACCGGCCTGGCCAGTAAAAATGTTGCTTGATGCCAATGTTATTTATAGGGGAAAAAAACACAAAAATATAGGAAGGCTGGTATTTTTTCCCAGAAAAGGTGGCAACCCTAGGTGCGATGTGATGCCTTGTGAGGAAACGCAGGTGACCAGTCAGAGTCGCCGAATATAATGGAAGTGATGGAAACATTGCAGGTACAAACTACATGTATCCGACATGACAGGACTGTCAGATGTGAATGCTGCACACTGCATCTTCATCCCACAGTTGTCTTGTGTGTAGTTTGTACTTTCGATTTTTCTATCACTTCCATCATATTCTGCGCCTCTGACTGGTCGCCTGCGTTTCCTCACTTTGCAACACTGAAGACTGAAGCAGCCAACAAACTGTAAAACGCACACACAATCCAGAATGGCGTCGAGGCACCTAACAAATTCTCACCAGCTGGCAGTTCAATCCCCGAGCAAGCTAGCAGGAGTTAACAGGTGTTGTACCACAGGGAGGGTTAAAGGATCAGTCTACCTGCTGCTTCCCACATTTGCTGCCTTGTGCTCATTACAGCGTGCAATACCTCACCAAGCAGCGGCACTAGGACCGCACGTTTCAGGTCACCAGGGTTGTTCTAAGTTCACTGTTTGTTCCCGCGCTGTTTCTAGTTCTGTGACGGAAAATACAGCAGTGACTCAACAGTTTTGTGCTCGGCCAGTGCTAATGTTTCTCCAAATAGTCACATCTCCAGGCAACAATGAGCTATCAGCCCAATACGTGTTAATCATTCTGATCTCTCCTGGAGTTATATTAGGGCAGAGAGAGAAATAGAAACATATAGTTTACGCTTATATAATGATATACCTTTAAGAATGTGAAACAGTCTGCTTTGTAAATTTATATGGGTACACAAAAAATTGAATGGTAATTAAATATGGCACAGCTACTATCATAAATAATACAAAACAAAGCACATATAATATAAAACACTTGTACAATTTAGGAACAGAACACTGGATGTTGCAATTTGCCATTTTATTCATAACATCCCTGCATTTTCTGACAGACAGCCCATATTGTGCAAGCAGGGCAGTGTCGGACTGGCCCATTGGGATACCAGTGAAAGTCCATGTGGGCCCAGGTGTCCATGGGCCTCATGCTTCTAAACATTTGGCCTATTTCATGGCCATTCTTTATTTCTAATTAGATGGAATAATAAATTATAGTATGTAAAGAAAACAGATTAGGGGAATACAGGTTGAGTGAGGAAAGATGTTTGAAAAGTTCATTGTTCAAACGTAACTGATTAATATAGCTTAGAAGACACTTTTTTGACAGCTGAACTAGATGCCGGTTCAATGATGTGTATGGGAAACTCCCACATGCAAGCTTAATATAAGCAGCTTCCCTGAATTCTCCTGTTCATCTGTGTTAATGAATTTGGCTTTTGTTATTTCCCTAAGCCAGATCACAGACTCCTAAACTAACTCTTTTGTCTTTCTCAGTGCTGGGATCAAGCAGAAATTGCAAAAGGTAGAAAATAGTTTATGCTCTGTACTCCAGAAAGGGAAAAGGGCCCACTAAGCGCCGGATTTGCAAAGAAGGCTCCCCTGAAAGCACATGACCAGGCAAAATGACCTGAGATGGCTGCCTACACACCAGTATTACAACTAAAAAAATACACTTGGGTTAGGAATGACATGGTAGAGTGGATTATTTGCAGTGTAAACAGCTGCATCTATATTTCCGGGTTCCAACAGGACACCCGTAACGGGTAATATTAAAAAACACACTTCCAAAATTACAAGACTCACTATTAGCGCTTCTAACTAATAGTGCTGGACTGTGTCCATAAACTGACATATATATTAAAAACTCATATGTGTGGATCGATGGGGAAATCCTAACCTGATAACATCTCAGGTGCATTAATGTACAATAGTGTTAAAGGGATACTGTCATGGGAAAAAATAATGTTTTCAAAATGAATCAGTTAATAGTGTTGCTCCAGAAGAATTCTGCACTGAAATTCATTTCTCAAAAGAGCAAACAGATTTTTTTATATTCAATTTTGAAATCTGACATGGGGCTAGACATATTGTCAATTTCCCAGCTGCCCCAAGTCATGTGACTTGTGCTCTGATAAACTTCAATCACTCTTTACTGCTGTACTGCAAGTTGGAGTGATATCACCCCCTCCCTTCCCCCCCCCCCCAGCAGCCAAACAAAAGAACAATGGGAAGGTAACCAGATAACAGCTCCCTAACACAAGATAACAGCTGCCTGGTACATCTAAGAACAAGACTTAATAGTAAAAACCCATGTCTCACTGAGACACATTCAGTTACATTGAGAAGGAAAAACAGCAGCCTGCCAGAAAGCATTTCTCTCTGCAGGCATAAGTCGCATGACCAGGGGGAGTTTGTGGGAGTCAAAATAGGCCCTGCCATTCCAAGTACACAGAGGCCCAAACAGCCCCTTACCAGCCCAAACAGCCCCCTACCAGCCCAATATATGGTAATTTTCTATGGAACCATACAGCAGCCCCTCTGGCATTTGCCAGAACCCACAGATTGCCAGTCTGGGCCTGGGGGGTGATATCACTCCAACATTTAGTGCAGCAGCAGTAAAGAGTGATTTATCAATTACAAGTCAAATAACTGGGGGCACCTGGGAAACTGACAATATATCTGCCCCAAAGATTTCAATTTTTTTGAGATTTATTATGCCCTGAAGCTGCTAAAAGTCCAAATCTGAAAATACTCCAGCTAAAACCTGTCAAATTCATGTAAAAGTCAATGGCAGAGGTCCCTTTATCCATTTGAAGATGTTTTTTGCCTTCATGATTTTCTGGAGTTTTATGCTATTTAGCGTTTGAAAACCCGATAAATTCAAGGTATTCAAGTTTTTTCCCCCATTGTATTCAATAAAGTTTTTTACATTCAGGTATTTTCATAAATAATCAAACATTCGCGTTTGTTTAAATTGTGAGTTTATTCAAAAAACCTCAAAACTCAAACCTTTAATAAATAACCCCCGTAGTCAGCAGTGTACCGACTTGGCACCAGGCCCCACAGCAAAAAAAATCTTAAAATGGCCCGGCACCTCTAAAACCATGCTTTGCGGGCACACGCTCCTTCGTTCGTACGCACAAATTCTACATCGTGCATGGGCACATCCTCCTGCTCGCGTCTTGGTTAATATGGTTGCTGACCTCTATAGGAATGCTTCCTCTATAGTTACGCACTGCCTGTAGTGTCTAATAAAAGGATATTTTGCAGCATAGGTACTGCGTGTCCTGGTCTGTCTCCAAATACTTTCTAAGTATTGATTTGATTGTGGTGTCTGGGATGGGGTACAGGAGAAGACATCAAGGACAGATACTCCAACCTGTTGGAACAAGTTATTTATCCTATTCAAATCTGAACAGGTCCATTATCTGTCAATGTAAAATGCACAAAAACAGGAAATGAAATGGTACATAGATCTGGATCTTGGGATCATCTGGCCAGCATATATGTACCAACATTTTTTGTATGTTTTTAAATGTATGTGAATGCCCAGCTTTAGAACTGACATATTGATTTTACATGGTTATATGGAATAGTCCACAAGGTAAAAATTTTCTGCTAATAATGATTAATGCAAAGGGGAAGCAGTAACCCATAATCCCCCTGCATATACAGTATACGGTAAAGTGAATTTTAATTTTTAATCAAAGAAATTAAAATCTATATTCCATTAAATGTAAGAACATTATAGATTAACTATCCCCTTCGTTGTGTTCCTAACTTCTATTGTCTCTACCTATTGCATCATTTTGTATTCAATTCCCTTGATTGTGTGCTAAATCCCACAGCATTTGCAGTCTGCTCTGGGAACCAAGGCCTGTATATATAAACGGTCTATAATGTCCCCTATACTGGTAATACAGAGGAATGTTGTACTGGGCAGCCAAAGGTTTAATGAACTCTGTTAATAGGTTAGCTGTCTTCATAAAATGTGCAAAGATTTAAACCTCATTCACTCCTAACAATTACTGCTCATGTGTCTTTTTTGAAAGCATGATATGTGAGTTTCCACGTGTTGGCTGCCTTGACTAGTTTACTCGGAAGTAAGCAAAAAAAACTAAAAAGTGGTTGTTAAAAATAACTAAGGGGCCCATTTGCTCGAGTGAAGGAATAGAGGAAAAAAAACTTTGAATTTCGAATGTTTTTTTTTTGGCTACTTCGACCATCGAATGGGCTACTTCGACCTTTGACTACGACTTCGACTTCGAATTGAACGATTCAAACAAAAAATTGTTCGACTATTCGACCATTCGATAGTCGAAGTACTGTCTCTTTAAAAAAAACTTTGACGGTAAATCGGTAAATCCTTCGACCTTAAGTAAATTTGCCCCTTTATGTGATATAATTTACTTTGGAAAATATACCCTCCATTTTATTTCTCCTGGCCCATAAAAAGATTCATTTTAATAATACTTTTTAGTATAAATTTTTCTTTTTTAGTAACAAACAAACAAACAAACAAACAAAAAACCAATATTGCTTTATGGGGGAGTTTAAGGTTATTCTTATGATGTTATAGACATTTTAATGCTGTAACTATTAAAAAAAGGGGACAAATGCAGACAAATTCAGATTTGTCTGAAAACTGGCACTAGGGATATGGAGAAATTATAATATATCAGCAAATATCTATGAGGCAGAAGAAAGAAAATCTTTTTTTCATGGGGTTTATGTAATGCTAGGACAAGATTTATTTAAATACATTCGTATGCTTCACTAGACTTAACTCAATCTTTTGTGCAGTATATATTACTAAAGTTAAGTCCCTTATCACCTATCACAATTTATTTAATAGAGCCATGTTTCACCAAAGCAAATATAATTTTATTACAGTTATCTCCCAAAGTAATATTGTATGCTTAGGTGTTAGTCAGCATAACTTGGATATGATTTATTTTTGCAATATGATGGTAGGTGGCAATGTTTATGCTTATTGAGCAATGTCTGTTTATGCTATAATGTAGGATAAACAGTGGAATTTTTGTGTATGGTGGCTACCAATAAGCAGCTTTATATACACACGGATCTTAAATAATTATCTAATACACCAGTGTCATTAATATCCAGTGTCATTGATATTTTTATAAACAGTTCATAGTGATGTCATCAGTACCCCCTGCTGTAATATATGAGGATATTAGAAGTCACCTCAGAGTTCGCTGATCTATATAAAAGAACTAAGATGAAAAATTCATGATGACACATTCCCAATGAAACAGACATCCACAGAAAGGGACCTGCTTCTGAAACTCACAAAAATACCTGAAAACTAAAACATTATTTTAAAAAATCTATACGTCAGAGTTCCCCCCGATCAGAGTTTCCCCCGATCACTGCCTGCAACACCACAAGCACCCTCAGGCCTGGATTTGAGGGCAGACCACAAAGGGCCGAGCCTAGGGCGACAAAATGCTGCCGCCCGCTGGCCGCAACTGAACCAGTCCCCATTGTTTGCAGTGGTTCTGTTCAATAATGCAGAGACTGTGCAGGTCCACTCAGAGCTGCTGTTTAATCATGCTGCAGTGCAGATCTCAAAATATATAACATGGCTGTCACAGCTTTATCACTTCCTGTGCTAGGAATACAAAACACATCCTGTGCTAATATACGGTCTGCCACTAGGTGACAGCATAACCCCTTAACATCTCCCTTTTCTAACTGTATAATATAACATAATATAACATATTTAAACAATATTTCAAGCCTTCAAGTGGTAACGTTATTTGCCCTACTGTACTTAAATAATATGCACATATGTAACGTTTTTAAAGCTAACCAAACATAACTGTTTGAAAACTATTTAAAGGTTAAGTCTTTTTGGTGGCTGAATTCGCCTGCTACTGCGTGAGTAACGCGGGATCTCAGGCTCACTCTCAGGCTGTGAGGCCGATGTGCAGTCCGTTGCAGGCAAGTGCTCAGACTGGCTCTCCACTGTGGCCTCCACTTCTAGTCTCGGCATTTCACTGGACTCTGTTACTGTAGGCTTGCTAGGACTGGGCTCTGCTGGCCTGAGGTCCACTCGATTGCGCCTGTACAGTGTACCCTCCACCTCAACCAGATAGGAGCGAGGGTCTGTTTGTTGGAGGCAAGTTCCTAGTCTCCATATGCCAGTCCTGTCACCTGGAAGAGGCTTCATTCTTATATTTTGCCCCACATTTAGTGCCGGAAGGTCCCTGGCCGTTTTATCATATGCATGTTTTGCCACTTGCCGTTTGAAATGCAGCTTGCCAGGAACTTCTGATGCAACGCAAGGTTCCAGTAGTGTGTCAGTCACTGGGAGGGGAGTTTTCAGCCTGCGGGTCATTAGGCGTTGCGCGGGGCTAGTGTCCATGCCAATTGTTGGCGTATTTCTCCACAGCAAGATTGATTTCCATGGGTCGTCTCCTGCACGTTTCGCTCGCCTGCACAGGCCTTTAACAATTTTCACTGCCGATTCTGCTTTACCGTTAGCTTTAGGGTACATTGGTGACGAAGTAACATGCTCAAAACCCCATTCCTGAGAGAACTTGGTGAACATAGCACAAGCAAATTGTGGACCATTGTCCGTGACGACTCGGTTGGGTTGGCCATACCTGGCAAGTTGAGCCTTGCATCTCTTAATGGTGGTGTCCGGCGACAGGTCAGGCAGCAGTTCTATTTCCCAAAAATCTGAATAGTGATCGACGATAAGCAGAAAATCCTTGCCAGCGTAGTTGAATATGTCCATACTTAGAATCTGCCATGGCCGTGTAGGGAGGGGATGTGACATCATAGTCTCTTTTTGTTGTTCATGTGCATATTCGTTACACACAGTGCACTGTTCTACATAGTCTTTAATCTCCCCATGCATATTCGGCCAAAACAGTGTTTCTGGAGCCTGCCTGAAGCATGCCTCACCACCTATATGGCTCCAATGAATGCGACGTAGCATCTCTGCACGTAGTTGCTTTGGAATGATAATGCATTGGCCCTTGAAGAACACCCCGTCCTGTAAGCTTATTTCATCCCGGTAGTTCCAATACTCTCTAATAGTCACAGGTGTCTCTGCCCTTGAATCAGGCCATCCGTTGAGCACAACTGATTTGAGGATCTTGAGGTGTTCATCTTGCTCAGAGGACTCCCTGATCTGCGACAGACGCTGATGCGTGACATTTAAATAGTCGGCCTGGTTTATGCCCTCTATGTCGAGCTCTTCACAGTACATGCTGCAGACTGAATGCTGGGCATGAGGTGCGTCCGCTTCGTGCCGGTGTGCTGTGGCTCTGCTCAGTGTATCACTGACATACATATATGGGCCCGGTTTATAGGTTACCTCCAGAGCATAGTTTTGGAGCGAGAGTAGCATGCTGTGAAGTCGTTTTGGGGCACTAATCAAAGGTTTGTTGAATATCGCGACTAGCGGTTTGTGGTCCGTTTCAACCGTGATGTTTCCCCGACCGTACAAATAACTGTGGAAGCGGTGGCAGGCAAACACAATGCTTAGGCATTCTTTCTCGATCTGAGCGTAATTCTGCTCAGTTGCAGTGAGGGCTCTGGAAGCAAATGCTACAGGTTGTCCATCTTGCAATAGGCAGCATCCGAGGCCATTCTGACTGGAGTCACTTTGAACTGTAATGGGCTTGTTAATGTCATAGTATCTTAGTACCAGTGCTGTGGTAATTAGTCGCTTGACCTCATCAACTGCTTCCTGGTGCTTTGGCAGCCAGTGCCATGGCATTTCTTTATCCACGAGCCTGCGCAAGGGCTCGCACACTGCTGAGAGGCGGGGCATGAATTTTGACAGGTAGGTGACGAATCCGATGAACCTTTGCACTCCCTTTGAATCGGTTGGAGCCGGCATGTCTTTTATTGCCCTCACCTTCTCAGGATCTGGCTTTAACCCCTCTGCTGATAGTATATGACCGTGGAAGCGGACCTCATTCAGTTTAAACTGTAGCTTCTTGATGCTCAGTCTCAGTTTCACTTCTCTGCAGCGGTTCATAAGGGAAATCATGTTGGCATCGTGGTCGCGAGTGGCCTCTTCTAGTGAGTCTCCACAACCCACTATTAGTATATCATCTGCAATTGGCTCCACACCTCGCAAGCCGGCTAGTAGTTCATGCTGTTTTCTTTGATACACCTCTGGGGCTACAGACACACCGAAGGGTAGTTTGAGCCAGCGCATTCGCCCCCAGGGTGTCCAGAATGTAGTAAGAAAGCTGCTCTCAGTGTCCAATTTGATTTGTAGGAATGCATCCCGGGCATCCACCAATGAGAAAGTACGGGCTTTGGGCAGTTTATAGAGGACATCTTCAAGTGTTGGCATTATATAGTGGGACCTTTTCAGCGCTTTGTTCAACGCCCTTGGGTCAATGCAGATTCTGATTTTGTCAGCTTTTTTGACTATAACCATGTTGCTTATCCAGTCTGTGGGTTCAGTCACTGGGGCTAGGTTCCCATCCTGTATGTGTTTGTCCAGCTGGGCTTTTACAGCTTCCCTCAGTGCGACTGGAACATTGCGTGCCGAGCATTGTACTGGTGTGACAGTTCGATCTAGGTCAAAGTGCACTTCCCCCGGTAGAGACTCTATCGGACTATTGTACACATCATGGTATGTGCTGGTAAGCTGGTGCTCAGTTAGCACCCCTGTGGTATGGCTTTCCAGATTGTGGAGTTCGTCTGGAATAGTAATGCGCATTAGACCCAAACGTTCACATGTTGAGCCCGATAGGAGCGGGTTCTGGCTTGCTTGGACTATTTCGAATTCCAGTCTGTGGCGGAGACCCTTTATGAAGCATTCCGTACGAAAAAGGCCCAATGACTTCATCACCTCCCCCGAATACAGCTTGAGTCTTGTCTGGCTAGGTACTAGTCTTACCTTGGGTGCTATCTTGTGTTTATCATGAAGGCTCATGACGTTGCATGTTACTCCTGAGTCAAGCTGGCAACGTTGTCGGATGCCATGGAGCTGAAGGTTGACAAACCACTTTTTTCCTCAGGAGCTCGGTGGCCCCATAGTACTGGCGGTGTATATATGTCCATTGCCCTCCTTGTCCACCTCCCATTCAAGCTCCACTTGATCGTCGACTGTATGTAGCTGACGCTGGTCATGTTTTGCTTTAAGGCACACTGCTGCAAAGTGGTTGAGGGTGCCGCAAAGTCGGCAAGTCTTGCCAAAAGCTGGGCATTGCGCTCTCCCCCGGTTGTGTGTGCTGCCACAATACTTACACTTGTCAGGGCTTCTGGAGTAGTTAGGATATCGTGCTATGCTGGGCTTTATGGTGCTTAGAAGTGCTGGCTTTTGGGCAGCTGTAGCATTAATACTGTCATCTGCTCTGGCCTGTGTCAGCACTTTCATTCGCAAGTCTGTTTGCTGTGCAGCTCGGCAAATATCAATGGCAGACGCCAACTTAAGTTCCCTTTCTCTTAGCAAGCGATGGCACGTGTTTTCATCAGTAATACCTAGCACCAGCTTGTCTCTGATAAGTTCATCTTTTAACTGTCCATAATCACATGTTGCTGCTTTCTCCCTCAGTCTGGTTACAAAACAGTCAATCGTCTCACCCTGCTCTTGCTTGCATGATCCGAAGACAAAGCGCTCGAAGATTACATTCTTTGTCGGCTTGAAATGTGCTTCAAGGGCGTCCAAGATGGCAGTGGCGCTCTTTTGCTGTTCCTCTGTCAGATGCAGATTATGGCGATAGATGTGTCTGCACTCACCACCCATTAGACGCCTCAGAGTGACTGCCTGTACCTCTTCCGATTTCTCGTCCAGTCCGGAAGCTAACATAAAGTCTTGAAATTCAGCTTTGAATGTTTCCCAGTTGGTAGCCAAGTCGCCGGACATCTTCATCTCGGCTGGTGGAGGTATCATGTTTGCGTACATGGTTGCTTAAATACCGATGCTTAGTATGCTGAGAGTTTCTTTTCCAGCTGGATGCGTGGATGGTGTGCTGTAGTTCAAGCTTCTGACACCATGTTTGCAGTGGTTCTGTTCAATAATGCAGAGACTGTGCAGGTCCACTCAGAGCTGCTGTTTAATCATGCTGCAGTGCAGATCTCAAAATACATAACATGGCTGTCACAGCTTTATCACTTCCTGTGCTAGGAATACAAAACACATCCTGTGCTAATATACGGTCTGCCACTAGGTGACAGCATAACCCCTTAACACTCATCACATTGCGAACCTGGTACTAAGTGGGAGAATTGCGAAGGAGATGAGCAGGTCGGGGGAGGGATGCGCAGGTTGGCAGTGGGGGACGAGCGGGTGGGGGTGAGCAGGGAGGTCGGTGGCCTAGGGGCACACCTTTTAGAAATCGAGCCCTGACCACCCTGGCGCTTGCTTCCCACTGGTAGCTTGTTGCTCTTTCATAAAACTATAAAAGATAAATAATGAAGACCAATTGAACAATCACTTAGAATTGCCCATTCTATAACAAACTAAGGGGCAGACTTATTAAGGGTCGAATAGGAAATTCGAATTTTAGAATTTTTTTATTTTTTTTTGGTCCAAACTCTCAAAGTCATATTGTAATTTACCCAAACTCAATTTGAATTTCAAAATTCATCATACCTATACCCTGGGAAAAATTTGAATTTGACTATTCGCCACCTTAAACCTGCCGAGTTCATGTATAAGCCATGGGAGAGGTCCAGCGACCAATTTGAAGATGTTATTATCCTTCCTCGATTCGAGTTTCGTCAAATTCAATTCAAATTCAATTAGAATTTTCGGGTTGGTGATATTAGTTATTCGATTTTTTCCTTAAATAACCTCCCAGTTGAATTTCGAATTTATATTCGATTTTTTTCGATTTTAAAAAAAACTCACAGGAATTCAAAATTCGACCGTTGATAAATGGGCCACCCCAAGTTCACTTAAAGGTGCACCACCCCTTTAAGGGCATTACAAATTACTGGCTTCTACATTGACAGTAATATCGACCACAGCCTTGGCAGGCTAGGCCAGTAAAATGCTGCCTGGGTGGAAACCCTAGATGTGGTTGCAAACTGAAATGTAAATATTTGGAAACCATCAATAGTATACAAGAGCAATTATTAAAGTGCACAAAAGTGCTTAAGATGTATCTACTCATCATCTAATTTATCTGTCATTTAATGAAAGGAGAACTACCCCTGTATGTACCAAAAGCCCCCCTTAACTACCTGCTATTGCCCCACCATTTTGATTAATGCACCGTGTGCGGAGGGAGAGGGGAGGGGGCAATAGCAGGCAGTTAAGGGGAGGGGGCAATAGCAGGCAGTTAAGGGGCGGGGGTTGGTAGGGGGAGGTTTAGTTCTTCTTTACCTATCAAAACAAGTGAAAAAGGTAATTTCCAAGGGAGCAGACAGGCGGGTAAAATTACATAGTTGTTTCCCTAGAAAAATATGCAAAGTGAAGCCTTCTGAAATCAGAAGGTATTATGCAAAATTCCTTGAATAGTTTCTAGAACTCTGGCGTAAACTGACTTTCTAAAACGATGTATGTGCACAGCAGGCACAACTCCTTTATAAGTAACTCAAGAACGTACTCTATACTTTAAGGCAAACAACAAAGCATATCATTTATTTATTTTATATAGTTCTGACAAGTAACGCAGTGCTTGACCTTAGTTTATAAAAAATGGAGAATAAATGGTGAATAACAAATAAGGGTTTACAGAGTACAATGGGATTAGAGGGCCCTACATGCGAGTGTTAACAACTAAAGTTTAGGGTACAATTGAGACATAGGGATTTTATAAACAATTTTTTGATTTATGATACAGCAATGATTGATTGATTGGTACATTGAATAGGCTTCTTTAAACAGGTGGGTCTATAAGGAGCATTTGGATGGAAGGAGGTAGATTGTTCCAGAGAAAAGCAGAGGCCAAGAGAATTCTTGTAGACGAGAATGAGCTGAAGTGATGAAAGAAGAAGGGAAGGTCAGAAGCAGAGCGAAGGTTGTGTGAAGTGTATTTTGAGATCAGAGATGAAATATATGGAGGGGCAGGGTCAGACTGGGCCTGCGGGACACCGGTAAAAAACCCGGTGGGCCCCCGGCTCTTGTGGGCCCCGCTGGCCCAGATCCGTACCCAGAACTGCAAATAAATATGCTTCTTCCTTTGTCAGTAGGTTGCGTCAAAAACATTGTGTGCATGCGCTCCAGCGTTGCAGGAGGGGCGGATGGGGCCATGGGACAGCAGCTCCGGTGGGCCCGGGGACTCCAGTCCAACCCTGTGGAGGGGCTTCATTGTTCAGTGCCTTGAATGTGAGAGTAATCTGAATTTGATTCTAGAGGAGATTGGGAGCCAGTGAAGGGACATGCATATGGGAGCAGCTGATGTTGAGCGGTGAGATAGATGAATGAGTCTAGAAGCCACATTTAGAACAGATTGGAGTAGTGAAAGGTGACTTGTTGGAATACCTGCGAGGAGTAGGTTGCAGTAATCAAGGCGGGAGATGATAAGAGAATGAATACGTGTTTTGGTTGATTCTGAACTGAGATATGGTCGTATTTGGGCAAAGTTGCGTAGCTGAATAAGACAAGATTTTGCAAATGTTTGGATGTGTAGTTAAAAAGACAGATGTGAGTATAAGAAAATTCCTAGGCAGCATGCCTGTGTGGTGGATTGAAAGGTGATGTTGTTACTGTGAGTGATATCTGAGCGACAGGGGAAGATCTTGGACAGTGGCGTAACTTCGGATGCTAGGGCCCCCCTGCAAAAAACAATTTCAGGGCCCCCTCTGCACAAAATAGTGGGAGAATTTCATGTATAATATCCCCAGAACTAATGGATGGCTACGGGAACAAGCTATGTGGGTACTACAGGTGCCGAGGTGAGGGATTAATAGCAAGCTACTGGCATGATGATTTTTGTGTTTTGTGAGGCGGGGTCATTTGAGACATTGCATTTAATCCCATTAATTAAAAATTACACTATAGTGCTAATGTTGCGTTACTGTAATATAGGGATATTAGAAGTCACTGAGGGGTTGTTCTGTAACCATATACTGTAAAGGCACAAGGCTGCAGGCTGAGCTATACAGGGAACTCTGAGTATCACTCATGTATTATAAGGGATAATGTACCCCCTACTGTAAATGATAAGGATATTAGAAGTCACTGAGGGGTTCTGTGACCATATAAAGGCACAAGGCTGCAGGCTGAGTTATACAGGGAACTCTGAGTATCACTCATGTATTATAAGGGATAATGTACCCCCTACTGTAAATAATAAGGATATTAGAAATCACTGAAGAATCCCATTGTTTTATGACTGAGCACCAGAAGTGACCCATCCTCATTCTGAAAATCTCAAGTGCACTTTTTTTACCACATCAATTATGGTGGGCTCAAATTCCCACATGGCCCCAATTACAGAGCGGCATCGGAAATTGATGTACAGTATATGAGCCCTATAGTCTGCTGTTTACACCTTTATATGGGATGATGTGCAAACAAATGATCTGCTTCCCTCTGACCTACAACTAAGAATCCTGTAGGGTAGAACAAAGCATCAATAAAGGGGAAATTACCATTATGATGAATGATTTTATGCATACTGTTGTATGTTTTGCTTTCTGTCAACAATTCCCATTTGATAATAAAGTCATTAGAAATTTGAGGCCCTGGTTCTTTAGCAAGTTCAGTATACATTTAAGCACTCACGTACTGTACAATTAAAATTTTAGCATGTTCATGACAGTCCGACTCCTGGATATGGAACTGCTGCTCATGCGAATGTTCGTATCAATAATCCTCCTGGGACACTCACACAGGAGACAGCAGCAGCGCGAGAACGGAGGAGAGGAGTGGGAGGGGCAGAGCCACGATGGAAGACAGGACGGCGGAGCGGTCCTAGAGACCGCTGGATTCACCGAAACAGCTTCTGCAGGTTGTGCATACTACTGAGGAAGCAGGCCCCCGCCGGGCCACCTGTACCCCGGGCCCCCACGTGACTGCGGGCCTGCTTCCTCGGTAGTTACGCCACTGATCTTGGAGGAAATATAATGAGTTCTGTTTTTGAAAGATTCAGTTTCAGCTATAGTACCAGAATTTGATTGGCCATATTGCTTTTAAGCAGACCCGCATGTACTGTTTCCACACTATACTGTGCCTTTGCGTAATATAGGTTAACCAGCCAGCTTAACACACTCCACATAAGACTCGGCAAAGAATACTCAGAATGCTCTGTGAGTTGAATAAACTTGAATGCTTTATCCTTATACGAGTTCTTTTTGTAAAACTGTAAAACAACATAATAACATTGCATCACAACCTGTACAGCATAAACACACATGTAAAAACATACAGGAAACATATCATCTTACTTACAGACGGTTATGTCACCAGGGGCCTGTGTAAAAGCGAAAAATCCTAAGGAGGTCTGTCCCTCTGCTTGTGAGCAGCCTGTGTGTGCTCAAAATGGATTCTCCTCTACTTCCTATGAACTTTAGTGGGAAGGCTTAAAGGAACAGTTCAGTGTGAAAATAAAAACTGGGTAAATAGATAGGCTGTGCAAAATAAAACATGTTTCTAATATAGTTAGTTAGCCAAAAATGTAATATATAAAGGCTGGAGTGAACAGATGTCTAATAAAACAGCCACAATCCAACTTTCTGCTTTTCAGCTCTATAACTCTGAGCTAGTCAGCGACTTGAAGGGGGGCCACATGGTACATTTCTGTTCAGTGAGTTTGCAATTGATCCTCAGCATTCAGCTCAGATTCAAAAGCAACAGTTATGACCCATGTGGCCCCCCTCTAGTCTCCTGCCTGGTAACAAGGGTAACCAGTCAGTGTAAACCAAGAGAGCTGAAAAGCAGGAAGTAGTGTTGTGACTGACATGTTATACATCAAATCACTCCAGCCTTTACACATTACATTTTTGGCTAACTAACTATATTAGAAACATTTTTTATTTTGCACAGCCTATCTATTTACCCAGTTTTTATTTTTACACTGAACAATTCCTTTAACCTTGAATGATAAGAGTCTAATTAACATGTGGGCAGCTATCCTAAAAGGGTTCACTAGGTGGCAGCACATAACAGCTAAACTAATACTAATGCGTACAGCCTAACATTACAGTGCCATCAGATAAGGTATAAACTGCACACTGCACATACTGTGGATCAAACATTTTTAGGCAGAAGTTCGCTCATTTTAAGGCACCCTTGGCCTATGTGATGCCTGTGTCAATAGGAGGAGTTCAGTATACCTCAAATTGTGCCCTGCACTGCCCCCTGCTGACACTAAGCATTGCAGCGAGGCTGACTTACGGTTTACTGTTCTGTGAAGCTGCCACATTACATTTGCTGTATAGTGACACTGTGTATACAGACAAAGGGGCTTTGTCAATAACACTAGTGCCATACTGAGAATACTTTCAATTGTGTTCTGCACTTGTGTCGGCTTAAAAATCTGGCACAAACGCAGCTCACCCAGGTGCCATATTGACTACAGAGCTAACTGTTTTGCTCATTGTAAATTAAGTAGGGCCTGGTGATGCCCGTATACCCCACAATTCAATCTTTGTACATACGGGTACATTATAACATAATACAATATAAAATATAAGGACTAGTTTACTAAACAAATCCAAAGTATAAAAAAATTAGATCAATTCTGTTAATTACTCATAATGTACCATTCTTTCGTAGAATTCCATTGTTCCTATAGATGCTCATGCACGTGGGGGGCCATCCTAACTTTTAAAAAACAAGGTTGCAGAAGTCTGAGTTCCCCAGCAAAGATAGGTCTGTTAATCAACTGCCTTGTCTTACATTTTATCAACAGTCTGAGCCAACAGGGCAGAGAATAGAGACAAACACTGCTTTTATTAGCTTTACATATAAAAAATTGATTACTTGATATATGTAATTTTTTTATGTTTTTCACTTTTTTCTGTTCTATTCTCTTTCCAGAGGCAATCAGTGTCAGGTGTCTCCTACTCTGTTCTGGTGCTAGGGTAGGTTGCTAGTATAAAGAGTACTGCTGCAACCTTCTAGATTAAAAGAAATAAACGTATTGTTAAAGTAGAAGGAAAGGCTTTCAGCACTTAGGAGCACCCGGGCAGGTGCTCCTATCAGCAGAAAACTGCACCTGCCTAGGGTTATACCAGTGAGCACCACGGAGCAATCCACTTCCGTCTACTTCTGTCTTCAAATTTCCTGCAGCAGACGCATGCGCAGTTGAACTAAGTAGCTGACTATTTAGTTAAAGTTCAGCTTTTCGTTCTACTGCGCATGCACAGCCGCGAGAAGGAGTAAGACGGAATAAGATTGCTCTGTGCTGCTCACTGGTATAACCCCAGGCAGGTCCCCAGGAAGGTTGTCCTGTGGAAAAGTATTTAATCATAGTTAATGGTTAGAAAGGTCACAGAACAGGAAGGTTACCTGTCTGTGTTAAGAACTCCTACAGGGGCTGGGGTGCAGCCGGCCACTGCAAGGAGCAGAGGGAGACGTGACCAGCTGATTGAGTCTAAAGTGATTGAAGTGCTGCCAGTAGGTGAGCCAGAGCAGAAGCTGGAGAATTTGTGTCCCTGGAGGGGAAAGTCAGAAGGGCTTAGTGAGAAGCTCAGAATATTCCGTAGTGTGAAATCCATCCTGTATGGTGATGTGGAAGGAAAAGTCTTGCAGGCCCTAGATGGCCCCTCGCATTCCTAAGCCCCCCTCCAAGGTAGACTGAGCAGTTTCAAAGTGCCCATGGGGCCCTTCTATGAACTGTTTCAAGACTACCCAGGAGACAGTGTGCCATCTGGGAAGGTCCTTATCAGTAGTATGTTATGTTATCCTTTTGCTTCTAGCAGGTGCCCTGGCCTTGAAGCTCTCCCACTATGTTACTCCCTTCTCGTTCACATAGCTAGCTAACACTAGATAATTGTACACCGAGACACTATGATAGATACTTGGCAATACTCCCTTTTCTCCCTAGAGGGGCCTTTTCCCATTGAAGTTCCTCTCCTGAAGGGTATATAATGTGTGGTCAATCTTTTGTTTCTCAGTTCTGACCTACTTGTGTATCAGAACCCACGGAGCTCGTGTATGTTTATTATATAAATAATAAACTTGGATTATTCCTTTTACCTCGGTGATCTCCGGTCTTTGGATTATTCCCTATCAAATGGTGGAGAATGCGGGCAGGCTCAAGACGCTGACTTCACCCATCCACAGTGAGGACCCGGAGAACTAACGGGACAGGAGTGGCCACACAGGGTAAGCATACCTTGTTCTGTCTCCTTTCTTCTCCGGTTCCAAACGGACAGGGTGTTGCTGTGCAAGCAGCCTGACCCAAGGTGATCACTCGAGGTATCTATGTTTGTCTTAACCATGTGTCCTGTATGAATGTGCATGTGATTGGGGACTAATTGCAAAGTGAAAAAGTTCTAACTTTTCTATACTCTTGCTGCTTATAAGAATTGTACTAACTTACCTGGTCAGACCCCAGTATACCCCAAGATAGTATGCGTACTTGAGGGAAGAGGGCATTTTTTTTTAGTTGAGATGAAATAGGCTCACTAAGGCATTTGGCCAGAATGAGTGTAAGACTCCGTTAGGAGCATCTCGCCCTAGCGGGGAGGATTGTGAACAGAGGCTGATCACCTCTGCGCGTTCACCAAGGAGAGTGAGCGCAAGACAGTCGCTAGGCAGAGTGACTGTAGAGCATTCACCAGGTAGTGTGATTGCTGTTGAATATGGCAAAGATGTAGTGGCTTACTTGCCTAAGTGGAGTACACTTACAGAGAGTAAGTCATTTGCCATTCCTCCCAACGATACATGGGATCACCAGACAAGAGTACAAGCATTTAAGTACATACGCAGCACAGCAGTGATATATCAGAAGCTTTAGCCCCACAGACTTGAGTGGTTGTAACTCATAAGGCATACATAGAGCCGTCAGCCTCCCCACTCTATGATGGGTTGTTTTCCCGTAATAGCTAAGAGCAAGAGAGAGGCAGCAAAAGAGGTAAATGGTCAAGTATGTGCCCTAGAAAGTCAGGAAAGTGCCTAAGAATCAAAGGAAGCTAGAAAGCAAAGAGAGGAACAAGAAAAGTTGATAGCAGAAGGGTTAAGTTAGATAATAGAGAACAGTGAAAAAAATTGACACCAAAAAGACAAACAGCTCAGAGATAAGTTCTCTGAAAGTTATAGCTCAGATACAGACAAGCAGGCTGTCCCCAGCCCCACAGCTAAGCTCTACCCCGCCCGTACAATACAAAGTAGAGAAAAAGGGGGGCGACGGGGGACGCTGCAGAAGTGCGTCTAACTAAAAACACACAGATCTTAGAAGGATTTTTCAAGATGTTCCACAGCCCCATACTAATCCACACAAATTTGCACAGGAACTCTTGTGTGTCAATGGTGCTCATAAGCCTAATTAGACCAATATATTATTTGTACTCAAAGTGTGTGGTCCAGGGGATTACCAAATGTTAGACAAAATGTATTGAGATACTAACCCTGTTGACCCAGCCCAAGTCGGAGTCTGTTTCCATGCTCTGAAAAGTACAGTAAGCACCAATTTTTTTTCTTTCAGAAGCTTCTTGGGAAATAGTTTTCAAATTTAACCAAGATGCCAAAGAGTCTGCTGTCCAGTATGCTATTACCTTTGTGGTAGGACTACTAAATGATCCTCAAAGTAACCTCAGCATACATAGTCTTGCCTGGAAGCATAAGAAGTTAGAAAAGATAATTGCCGTTGCCACAAGTTGAGAACTCCTTTCTTAAGCCCCAGCAGGTGTTACTCGTTCAGCAACAGTCTAACAACTTCCAGGATAATTCCCAAAACTCCAGAAACAATAACTAACAGACAGCAGAACAGGTCAGATAACCGTGACAAAAAGACAGTTGTTTGTGTTAATTGTAATAATCAAGGGCATTATGCATATAAGTGCATATCCCCAAAGAAAGCCCTTTCCCTGCAGGAGATGCAGCCCCTTCACATTCCAATGCATCCCTCATAAATCCTGCTTGAAGGTGCGATGCAGCCCCGTTACCAGTATTTCCAAACACTTCTAATCACCATCCAGACCTCCTAATTGAAGTGTTTATTAATTAAAAGACCCTAACTTTGTTTACTGAATACTGGTGCTGCCCGCTCAGTTTTAAAGACTCACTCAAACCTGCCATTATCTGGTAATGTAGTCACGGCAGTGTGAGTTGGAGGAAATCCTCTCCCTATGGCAGAAACAAGCCCATCGCAAGTGTCCATTGGTCCTGTATCCACAAAAGCTGCCTTTCTTTTAAGTGCCTCCATCCCTGACAGTTTCATAGGTAGGGACATCCTTTCTAAACCAGTGTGCACCATATACTGTAATCCGGATGCAGTATTTGTGCCTGTCCTGCCTCCATAAGTGTCTGAGATGACCAATGCACTAGATACTACTAATCTTCTGTCACTAAAGGAAATTTCTGAGGAGGAAGATTCTGTACCTCCTAAATTACAATGTGTTTCAAGTGATTTGTGGGCTTTCTCACCAACAGATGTTGGGTTCATGTCATCCATCCTACCAGTGTCCATACAAGTAGACCCAAAGGGCCCCCCCCCGCCCAAAATCTCACAGTACCCACTGTCCAGGGCAAAGGTATAGGGGATTTGCCCCGTAATTCAAGGGTTACTTGATAAGGGAGTGTTCAACCATAGGATTGGCCCTGTAAATATGCCCATCTTGACAATTAAAAAAAGCCCGGCAAGAATGAGTGGCGGTTTGTTCAGGATCTCAGAGCAGTTAATGAAGTTGTTATTGCAGCCCATCCGGTAGTGCCAAATCCGACTAACAAAACAGGTTGCAGTCATTAAGTACTAAGCCCAAACTGGGTCCTCTGACCCTGTAGCACAAGATAATGCCTATTCTGATGTAGCTGCAAAGCAAGCAGCATTGTGTTATAAAATGTTTAAAGCATGTGTTGTAAAAGAACCTTCTCTTCCTGTTCCCTCTAGCGCTGTATTATCAGCCCTTCAGGACCAAATGGAACCTGAGGAGACGGAACATTGGCTTAAAGCCAGATGTACACATACTCCGAATGTTGATGTTTTTTTTTGTTTGGCATTTAGGTGATTGCCCTGTTGCACCCCGTGCTCTGTTACCATATTTGGTTGCTGCCTCACATGATCTCACCCACACTTTTTATGGGGGATATGTGATGTAGTGTCAGGAATGTGGTTTGCCCCCGGGTTCTCATCTATTGCAGCCAAGTATGTATAATTATGTTTTATTTGTTTGCAATATAATCTAGGTAAGACTATTCCAACACCTATCAAACACTGACCTAAACCAATGTAACAATTTCAGATATTGCAGATAGATTTCCTACAGTTACCTACATGTTGTACCTATGAATATGTAATTGTTTGTGTTGACCAATTCCCTGGGTCCATTGTAAAAGCTTCAGATGAAGCTATAGCTAATGAGTTAATTGTAGAGATTGTTGGCAGTTATGGACTGCCTGAGGTATTATCCTCTGATCAAGGTACACGTTTCACGGGACAGGTAATGTAATTAATCTGCACAAAGACATTGGGATTCATCAAATGTTACACACCATTTCATCCCCAAGCTAGTGGGAAAGTCTAAAGGGTGTTATTAAAAGCAGGCTAAGTAAAGTATGTGCAGAGACTAAACTTGTGTGGCCAGATGCCCTTGATATAGTGCTTATGTCTGTCATGCACACTCCCCAAAGGCTAAGTAAACTCTCCCCATATGAAATATTGTTTTGGAGACAAGCACGCTTGGCTCAGTACTTTCCTTCTACTCATCTTCTTTGCATGAACTATGGAAGAATGACTGAATATGTTTCTCAGTTACATAAGGAACTGACCAAATTGTGTTCTCGAGTTTATTCTTCATTACCAGATCCAGCGGATGTTCTGGAACCACATGCTCTCATTCCAGGAGATTGGATCCTCATAAGGAGACACAGTGCCAAAGATCTTCAACCTCGCTGAAAATGACCATTCCAGGTACTCCTAGTCACAGAAACAGCTGTAAAGGTTGAAGGGAAACCGACATCTCAACTTCCACCTGCGGTGTAAGTGGGGGGGAATTGTAGGACATAATAACGCCTCTTTCCCTCCACCACCTAAGTCCCAGGGACCCTAACGTGCAGTGCAAAAGACGTAGGTCCCCATCGGGTGAAGATCCTCAGCAGCACCATCATGTCTCTGTGTGCCAGATGCTTTGGCCCAAAGCCAGATAAAAGACTTATCATCTGTGTCTCCGTACTGCACATCATTATCTTCGTTGCTGTGCTGACGATAGCACTCATAAAGCCTGCAGGCAACGACAACTCACAAGTAAACAAACAGCAGCCTCACCAACTTCGGAGGCTAATATGTCGTCAACCGATCAGGTTGAGGTTGTCAAAAGAGACTTATATGCATAACTGTTTGAGCCTAATGATAATGCTTTTGTTAAAATGTATGTTATAACAGCATCCACACTATTACTGATTGATGGATATGTACACATTATCCTTTGTCAGCTCGCAGTATAACATACGTAGCAGAATCTCTATCCTGTCAGGATATAGTTAACAGGCCTTGGGGTAATTTGACACTTCTCCAGTTTCATAAAACGGTGTCGCCCAAGGATATTGGTAAGTTGGTACACTTATGTTCTGATGGCCTTTGTATCAACAGTTCCGCTTATTACTTTGTTTGTGGTGAATGTGCCTATCCGTGGCTACCAAAAGGCTCCCATGGTGTATGTATGATTGCTAAATTGCTTCATCCCACCTGGTATATGGAAGCTAAAGATATTAAGATAGCTCAGATTCCAGCACACTTCCTAATGAAGCGTGCATCTTTAAAGGTAAGGCAAGAGCTCTCTTTAACTTCCCCTGAGGTAAATAGATGTTGCATTTAAGAAAGCCTTTAGCCTTATGTCTAGTATGTTGTTACTTGATAACATTACTAATGAATATGACAACAGTTTGAAGATAGTAAGTCATGAACTCCAACAATTGAAGAAGGAAGTTCTGCCGCATTGTTTAGTGTTAGATTATCTTCCAGCTAGTCAAGGAGGGTTAGGTACAGTTGTAATTACATTGATGACAAGCACCTGGTAAAGGTTTAGCAGAGGAAGGACACCTTTTTAACCAATCACAAGGAACAATCCATCTTCCCCTGGTTGGACCCATCCACATGGTTCCACGATATCAGTGCTAAGATTTTCCATACCATTCTGTATGTCCTCGTTTGTGTTGGTGTCATCCTCCTAGTCATCTATTGTCTACCTAACACCATTTGTTGCTGTTGTTCTTGCTGTACCTCCTTATTGTCTCACTCTTTTCTAAAGGCAAGCTCTTCTAAACCTGTTCTGTTCTATCCTAAGAACACTAAAAGTCTAAAAATTGACTTCAATGAACCACCACAGTGTATGAACATTATATACCAGATGTATTCTCATATAGGTTGTATGCATTGCATTTATAAGGTATGCTATGTTTAATTGTTTGTTTTGTATTATGGTTGTCAGAAGAACTGACAAAACGGGGGATTGTGGAAGGAAAAGTCTTGCAGGCCCTAGATGGCCCCTCGCATTCCTAAGCCCCCCTCCAAGGTAGACTGAGCAGTTTCAAAGTGCCCATGGGGCCCTTCTATGAACTGTTTCAAGACTACCCAGGAGACAGTGTGCCATCTGGGAAGGTCCTTATCAGTAGTATGTTATGTTATCCTTTTGCTTCTAGCAGGTGCCCTGGCCTTGAAGCTCTCCCACCATGTTACTCCCTTCTCGTTCACATAGCTAGCTAACACTAGATAATTGTACACCGAGACACTATGATAGATACTTGGCAATACTCCCTTTTCTCCCTAGAGGGGCCTTTTCCCATTGAAGTTCCTCTCCTGAAGGGTATATAATGTGTGGTCAATCTTTTGTTTCTCAGTTCTGACCTACTTGTGTATCAGAACCCACGGAGCTCGTGTATGTTTATTATATAAATAATAAACTTGGATTATTCCTTTTACCTCGGTGATCTCCGGTCTTTGGATTATTCCCTATCAGTGAGAACCCCAAAAGAGGGGAAAAGATTGAATGCGTGGTGTTCAAATACTGATGAATTGTGTTCCTGTGACTTTATGTTAGAAAAAGTCTTGTGAATAAACCTGTGTTTTTGCCTGAAGAAGCGGTGTCCCTGTGTTTATGCTCCTGATCGGTTTTCTAGTAAGTGCTATTACATTAAATAACCTGAAATAACCTGTCACTGACTAAAGCCTCGTTCGCAGGGTCCCTGCTCCCCAACCTCACTAGAAGTAGGGTCCCTCTAGGGCAGAACACTTGACTGGGCCTTGTTGATCCCAGGCACCCAGTAATACTAGTTGGGACAGCAACTGAAGGCCAAAGAGAAAGAACCCCCCCTTGCTCAACACTATATTAAAGTGTGACAGGAAGTGGTCATAAGCTTAATGGCTTCTGAAATAAATATGCTAATAAGCAAAATTAGATACATGGGCATCTGCCCAGTAAATAAGTAAGTGAGGAAGTGGGATTTAAGGGATTTAAAGATATTGGGGATATTAATCCTATGGATCTCTACATAAGCAGGAAAAAGACATATATTATTTACAGGCAGCATGTTCTTGCCCACTGTGCAACTTGTCTGGCACTGATGAGGTGCAAAAAGTTGTGCCACACAAATTAAACCTGTGCCAGACATATAAAGGGCATGCATTTGGATGGCTCATGGGCATCCACCAGTGGCATAGCTAACAAGAACCCCCCCTTCCCCAGCCGCTCTCTTACATGCGGCAGAGAAGCAGAGCACAAGCCGCCATGGGGCGGAGAGTGGGCAGAGTAGGGTGGGAGTGGGTGGAGTCAGAGTGGAGAGTGGGAAGAGTCAGGGTGGGAAGAGGGTAGAGGCATGAAGTGGGTGGATGGGGATCGGAGTGCTCTGGTCCCCTCTGAAGATTTTTTTTTGCAAGAGGGGCCAGGCTCACTCTAGTTACGCCACTGGCATTCACATGCATGCTCCTTTACTTGTACATCATTCATGATACACCAATAGAAGATGCTGCAGGCATTAAATACAGGGTTCCATTCCACTGCTAAGTTCTGTGCTCTGCAATTGCACAGAGTAGGAACTAGTGTGTGTGTGTGTGTGTGTGATCACTTTTACATTTGAAAGCAGCAACTAACCATTTGGTTATTTAGCCATATAGGACTAAATAAATAACTAAATGGGAAAATGAATGCAGAAGTGTATACGAATGGGTTAAAGATGGCTAATTCTTGTGACCTATTTATAAACTTTCAACATCCTCTTTTCTATAATCCACACAGCAATTTGGCTGACCAACTGCATGTAGTGTGGTTTCTATAGTCTGAAATGTAACATGAGGTGTTGAGAGTTGAATTCATTTTCTTTCCTTTATTTATAAGTGTATTATCCTAGTTTGCAACTGAAAGCACATTCCCTAGGCAGGGGACACAGAAACGTTCCTGTCACTATGCCCCTTGCACATTGCTGGGATATGAACCCTGCAACTTTGCAAATGAATAGAAACAATGGGCTGATTTACTAACATAGGTGCTAAATTGCCCAAGTGCAGTAACCCATATACAACCAATTAGAACTTTGCTCTCAAGCACCCTTATTGCAGACTTTACTTGCCAAAAGTTCTGTTGGTCACTCCTAAATTTCAGGCAGAAAAACAGGCAGAACCTATCAAAATGTTCTGTACAGCTATGCTCTGTGTAAATTGGTCTTAAAGGGCACTTGTCACCTAAATATAACATTTATGATTACTAGACAAGCAATATAAATTTCAATTAAGCTATAAAAATCATTTAAATCTTGTTTTTAGTTTTGTAATTCACAAGCAAGCAAGTCAGATGCAATTTTATGATTACTGTTATAAAGGCAATCGTGTTTATGTGCCAGAATGGGAGACCTGATGCCTATGCCCAGGCACTGGCTAAATTAGAAGGTGAGAAGGGAAGGGAAATGTGGTGAGTGCAGTGACATCCATAAGTGCTCAATGGAAAGTGAAAGTAATATATAGTTATATACAGGGTCGGACTGGGGGGCCCGGGGCCCACCGGGACTACTGTCCAGGGCCCCCTGACCCCCTGACCCCCCACCCCCCTACTGTGATGCGCACTGCGCGCCTGCGTGACGGCGCGGCTCGACGCTCCTGCTTGAAAGGCGCCGCTCAGGGATCTGTATGAATGCCGCTGCGCGCATGCGCAGATGGAGCAGCGCGGCGCTTATAGAAATCTTTTTTTTTTTTCAAACAAACTTGTTGGGAGAGGGGTCTGGCCCGGTGGGGGCCCATTAAGGGTCGGGGCCCACCGGGTTTTTTCCCGGTTTCCCGCCGGGCCAGTCCGACACTGGTTATATATAAGTAATATCTGTGATATATACAGTAGTTATATGATAACTAAGACTTTTAAACAAGCTTATAACAGGTATGGGTGTTTTAATAAAAAAGAATTTGGATTTCATGTTTAATTTGATGATACAGATTTTTATGTCTGGATAACAGGTCCCCTTTAAGACAAGTTCTACGATTAAAAATGGTAAGTACAGGTATGGGATCCATTATCCAGAAAACCCGCTATCCAGAAAGCTCCAAAATACGGAAAGGCTGTCTCCCATAGATTCCATTTTATCCATATAATGTACAGTACATGCAAAATATATCAGATCTGGGTAAGCATGATGTTTATACTTTTGGAGAATTCATTTTAACCCTGCTTATAACTTGTGAAATGTACCCGCCTGCCTGTATCTCAAAATTATTAAGGTCTTCTGTGGGCATCTAAAATCATAATTTATAGTTAATAACAGACAGAGCTAATAATACAGTGTTGAAAACATGGGCTTCCACCACCCTTAAACTTACATTTTACAATGAAGGGAAATGGCTTATGAGGTATTTTCCTGCCCTTTTGAAATCACCTCTCCTACGGGCAACAAATAATAAAAACTTTTTTTTGAAGATTTGAGATTGCCTTATCCTGCGAAATGCTTCTTTCTGCATTTTTGCACAAGTACATCATTCAACTGGCCAGGATAAGGCATATTTATTTTCAATATAAAGGTAAATTGAGGGTTAATTTTGCACAGGTGATAAATGCCCCATGTGTCATTACCCTATTACTGAAAGCACAAGAAGATAATGTGAAGATAATGCCTTAAGGCAACAAGGAGTCTGCACAGTACACAAGAATTATAAACAAATAATCCAAACTAGGACAGGTACCCAGGTATGATAGAAACAATAAAATATAAAACTATGCAAATAATACAAAGGTTTTGACACATTTTGTTTTGAAGGACTGGCATAGCAAAAGCATTTAAATTATTATACATACATTTTAATGTTACTTCTGCTCACCCAGTATCTAGTATAAACTATTTCTTGTTATCACAGAGGCTATTTCATATGCAAATAATAATTCTACCTCTGTAGAGGGCCATGAATGTCATTTGACCCCTGGTTATCTTCCTCCTGTGTGAAAAGTAAACTGTATTATCCAAAGTTTACCTGTTACTTGCTTGTAGAAGTCAGCTTGTAGTGTTTCTGAAGAAAACATAACATGTTTGCCACTGCCCAGTACCAGTATATTATATTTAAATGCATACAAAACACTTTCGTGTCTTGGTGATGATGATTGTTTAACAAGTCTGGTCCCTACTAAGGATAGCATGTAATTACATTGGATGTGTGAAACTCTGGCAGGTCTCCTCAGTGTGAAAGAACACTACAATTCATACTGACACATCTAATCAAACAAACTAAGTGCCAGTAATTCATCTTAACTGCACAGGATTGGTCATAAAACCAATACAGTTAGGACCATAAATATTTGGACAGAGGCAACTTTTTTTCTAATTTTTGTTTCTGTTCATTACCGCAATGAATTTTAAATAAAACAACTCAGATGCAGTTGAACTGCAGACTTTCAGCTTTAATTTAGTGATTGAACAAAAAGATTGCATAAAAATGTGAGGAACTAAAGCCTTTTTTAACACAATCACTTTATTTCAGGGGCTCAAAAGTAATTGGACAAACTGAAAAGCTGAAAATAAAATATTTGTTTCTAATACTTGATTGAAAACCCTTTGCTGGTAATGACAGCCTGAAGTCTTGAACTTATGGTCATCACCAGATTCTGGGTTTCCTCCTTTTTGTATAAATGTCTTTATTTGCACCAAACAAACATTACAGAATATCACAATGAAACATGCCAACGCCCTCTGAAGTAGGGCAGGGCAAAAAGGTAGGGGGTGGTCTGCACACATTTTTTCGACCACCCCAACAAACAAGAACATACAGAATTTGCTCCCTTGCCCTTAACAATGAATAAAGTACAATATGAGCCTTCCCCGAACCCCCTCCCCATCATTTCACCTCAGCCTGTCAGGGAAAAGGTTATCAGGGCCAACCCAAGTGTTTCCTTATAGTCGCAATGACCTTAAAGGGTCCCTCCCCGCTAGCTCCTCAGACATATACCAAGTGGTAAGCCGAAACACGTAAGAGATTTCTAGTTGTCTGGTAGGGGATAGTGTGTATACATATTTGGACCAAGTAGCAAAAAAGGTTGTCACCCTACCCTCCTTATTGAGAGTGGCCTCCAGCCAGTCCATACGGTAAGCAAAATCAAGTTTCACAAGCATCATGTCCAATGAAGGGGGCAGGTTGGAGATCCAACAGTGTAATATGGCTTTTCTGCTAACTGCCGAAACAATGTTTGCTAGTTTCTTATCTATCTTTAAAACTTTTGTTGTATCGCCAAAGATAGCCCAAAGTGGAGTAAGACTTATATTGATATGCAGTGTTAGTTTACAATAACGGATAACTTCATTCCAAAATTGTGTAATCCGAGGACAGGACCAGAGGCAATGATAAATGTCCGCTTTCGGGGCCTGGCACTTTGGACAGGCATCTGACTCAGACCAACCCACTCGTTTTCGCAACTCAGGGGAAAAATACCCTCTATGTAATATATTCAAAAACATTACATGGAAATGACTTGAATTAAGCACTGACAGAGATTTGACATGCAAGGTAAATAGTTTATCTCGCGTAAGGTCAGGGATTTGTTGTAACCATTTTCCTACACCCCTCTCAAAGTCCCTGTCTGACAATGGAGCTTTTAAAGTTCCATACAGCAGAGAGATAGAAGGTCGTATCGTAGCAGACCGAAATATATTATCAATTGCATTGTCGACTTCCTGGATTGGAATGGCACGACTCACTACCTGTGCATAGTGTCTAGCTTGTAAGTAAGAGAAAAAGTCCCAGGCCACCAAGGGATATCGGTCTCTAAGTTCTGCTAATGAATACGGAATCAATGGAGTCCGCATAAAATGTCTGATTTGCTCCTGTGGGATCGTTTCGTCCAGAGGGGTTACCCCTTTTGGGATATCAAGAGAGCTTATGACAGGGCCGTGGGTACAAGCCGCGAGGATCTTCTGACTATAAATAACACAACAAGATCCAATAGACATTTTCGAAGAAAACAGAGACCTGAAAGACCTCCAGATGAGGCATCAGGCGAAATTGATAGTTTCCCTCGCTTAATTACCTCCTACTCACATGATAGTTCATTTGTCCGCAGAACAATTGAAAAACATTGGAAAATTTTGAAATTGGACCCCAATCTTAAGGATATTTTACCTTCACGGCCACAATTCACATATAAGAGAGGCTCCAGTTTGGGTTCTATTTTATCTCCCAGTTTATTTGTAGATCCAAGGTTACAGAAACCCACACACTGGTTAGATGTCAAGGGCTGTTACAGGTGTGGGGTTACTCGCTGTGGTGCTTGTACATATATGAAGACATCTAAGGATTTTGTAGGTAACAATGGCCCCCGCAGATTCAAAATAGATTTCTATGCAAATTGTGGAACCAAAAATGTTATCTATCTCATTACGTGTCAGTGTGGCTTGCAGTATATAGGAAAAACCATAAGACCCATTCGGAAACGTATTTCTGAACATTTGGGTTGTGTATCACGTCGTGATCACAGTTCTGCAGTTGCTAAACACCTATTGGAACATCATAATGGCAATTTATGCCTTCATTTTCAGGTTATAGATAGAGTTGTTCCGGGGGTCCGTAAGGGAGAAACGGAGACCTCACTTCTGAGGAAGGAGGCCTTCTGGATCTATAAATTATGCACGGTTGCACCAAAAGGATTAAATAGAGAATGGGAACTAAATTGTTTTGTGGACTAAGCTATTTGCCCAAATTATTTATTTATTTTTCTAATTAATTACCATCATGACTATCATTGTCACTTTTGGCTAAACATTTTTGTTCGAGTTCCTTACTCAATTGTGCTCGTGTTGATCTTTTTATGCGTTATCAAGAACATCCTGCCGTAATAGCTACTAGTCTTCTATATATATGTTACATTGGTGGTTCATATCTGTTTCTTGGCTTTTTTCTTTTGTTGCGTTTTTGTTCCTTATTTTTAGCTCAATTGCTTAGGTTTTCATATTTGTATCTATTTTGTTATCAGCAACTGATAAGACATCTACATTTCCTTGGGAGTTGCAACATTTTCAAATACGTATACTTTGTTATCTTTTTTGAGGATCCTATTTATTATATAACATAGATTCGGCTAATGTCTCTCTTTTTGCACTTATTACTATTATATTATTATCATTATGATCATTACTATTAGATTTGGAGGGCCTGTATGAACTGCATTGATTTAAATTGATTTGATCTAATTTAATTTAATTTACAATTAATTAATTTATGGTTCAGGACCTAATCTTCCAGTACTAATTTGGATTTGAGTTCAGTATATCATTTTTCACACCCATATTGATTCTATTGGCCAAACAAAACTCTAATGTCTGGACCATTCCCCACAATTAATTAATAATTATTATTACCATTATCATTACTATGATTGTTATATACTTTTAATACAACATATATATATATAATACATGGCTTATATGCAATAACGTGATCTTTTAATTGGTTAATTCATTCCTTTATTGGTGTTGTCTATAAAGTTGTTGTTTCACGGGGAGGTGCTTGAGCTTCTGATGAAGTGACATATTGGTCACGAAACGCGTCAAGCTACACTCACCCTGCCTGCTTGTACTGTCGATTTTAAGGATTTCATTAAAGTTCATTTGTTTTAACTTAACTTCTGGCTCCACCGCTTTTGATGACCTTCCGGACGCCACCCTCCTTCCCACTTTCAGTGCCTGCTTTGTCTGATTTGCGTGAGCCCCTGTACTGCCCAAACTTGAAATGGGAGTCCATTGTAATTATTCAAAAATTGTGGATTGCCTAGAAAAGGTAGGAAAGGGGACAAATAGGGAGAAATAGACAATCTATGACGTGCTGCCCGCCAGGCTCTAATTGTGGTATATATCAGTGGATTATCCTTAATTAACTGTGGTATTTGTGCCTCCCTTAAATGCAGAAGAGAGGCCAGAGAGATATTTGGTAGGAAAGCCTGTTCTAAAGAAGGCAGTGCACAAAACTCTCTATTATTAACCCAGTCTGCCGCATAACGTAAATTGCAAGCCAAATTATATGTCTGAATATCTGGGAGATTTATCCCACCTTGGGACTTGAGCTGCTGGAGTTTATTTCTACTGATCCGAGAATGTTTACCACCCCAGATAAAGTGACTAAGTGCTGTGTTCAACCTAGTCAGATCTTTACGGGTAAGAAATAGTGGGAGCATTTGCAAATAATATAACAAGCGAGGGAACCATATCATCTTAATTAAATGACATTTTCCTAGATAATTCACTGGTAATTTAGACCATGCAGTAAGTTCATGGGTCAGTTTGGTAATCAGGGGGGAGATATTTAGAGTATACAGTGTGTGGATTTGTGGGGGGATCAAAACGCCCAGAAATTGTATTGCCTCAGTGGCCCACTTAAACGGAAAATGGCCTTGCCAGGTTTTTTTCAGAAGGGGATTGAGGGGCATAGCTACCGTTTTAGCCAGGTTCACCTGAAATCCCGCTACCCTCCCAAAGGTTTCAATACTAGATATAAGGTGAGGAATAGCCACTAACGGGTTGGTCATGAATATCAATATATCATCCGCAAAGGCATTCAGTTTAAGTTGCTGTGTACCAATCTGTACCCCCTGGAGTGCTGGGGAAGTAAGCAGTATCCGCAAGAAGGGATCCAGCGCGAGATTAAATAGTAATGGGGAGAGCGGACAGCCCTGTCTGGTACCTCTTGCGAGAGCAAGCGGAGAGGAGAGACACCCATTAACATAAAGAATAGCCTGAGAGGGGCGGTATAACAACGAAATGGCTTTAATAAAGAGGGGTCCAAAATGCCTGAATTTATCTAATCTAATCAAATGTGAATGAAACACCCTATCAAACGCCTTATCGGCATCCAGGTTAAGCAAAAGTGTTTGTGAGTTTTGCTTCTGGGACTCAGTGAGTACAGCTGCAATAGCGGAGCGTATTGCTTTCACAGATTGCCTATTGCGCGTGAAGCCGAGTTGTTCTGGTATTATAAGGTCAGGTAGGATATTCTGCAATCGGCAAGCCAACAATTTAGTAAATATTTTGTAGTCATGATTAAGCAGTGATATAGGCCGATATGATTCCACTCGATCCGGTTGCCTGTCCTTTTTAAGGATCAATATAATTTTAGCATCACCGAATCCGTGTCCAGCTTCACCAGATTGCAGGATATGTTGATACAGAGAGTGGAGAATGGGGGTGAATGATTCTCTGAGGATTTTATAGTATTCGCTTGAGAACCCATCAAGACCTGGAGCCTTGTTCCCCGCAAGCGACTTAATTGTATCACTTATCTCCTGTTCAGATAAAGGGGCATTAAGTATATCTCTATGGGCTTGTGACAATTTAGGCATGTTTGCTGAGCGAAGATACTCCACACCCTCTTGCAATACATCTGTGGGCGCCTGATAAAGAGTCCGATAGTACGAATGAAACTCCTGTAGGATCTCTGCTGTAGTATGTTTCGTTCCCCCCCCTGAGCTAATCGTAGGGATAAAAGTTGTGCCTTTCGCCTTGCGTACCAGGTGAGCTAATAGGCGACCGGATTTATTTCCCCATCTATAGTATTTATTCCTCCGGTATTCTATATTTCTCGTGGCCCTGTCAGAAAGCAAGGTATCTAAATCTTGTTTGGCTGTAACATAAGCTCTACGATCCGATTCCATGGCTGTGGTAAGATACCTACGATAAGTGAGAGTAAGAGTATTGTTTAATACAGCATATTTTTCTCTAAATTGTTTGTTCAATCTACCTGTGTAAGAGAGGACATGTCCTCTCATAACCGCTTTAGAAGCTGCCCAAAATAATGTAATATTGTCTAGATGTTCCAGGTTATCGTCCACATAATCAGCCCATTTATTATGCAGGTATAAACGAAAATCCTCTGAGTTAGCTAGATGGGCAGGAAAAGACAATTGTTTAGGCTTAGGCTGAGTTGAGCGAAGGTCCAAGACCACAGAGATCAACGCATGGTCAGAAATGGAAATATTATATATTTTAGCAGTCCTCAACATGTCAACTAAAGTTTGCGAAAGCATGATATAGTCTATACGGGAGAATGATCTATGCGGGTTGGAGTAAAATGTAAAATCTCTGCCGTCTGGATTTAAAAGACGCCAGCTGTCTATGAGTCCAAAATAGTTACCAAAACGAGCCAGATCCGAATCGCTCCCCGGAGGAGAATTGGCCAATGGGACTGTACGATCAAGGATTGGGTCCCACACTGCATTCATGTCACCCGCCACTATGAGCGTGGAAGGGCCCCATGCTGCAAGAGAAGCAATAAGCTCCGTATAGAAAGTTGTAGAATTCTCATTAGGCCCATATACGTTCACAACAGTATATTTTAATTGATCAATAAGCAGATCAATGAATATATATCTGCCCGCTTCATCAGATCTGACCCTTAATACGTTGTAATTTAGTGATTTATTTAAAAGTACAGCTACTCCCCTTTTTTTCTTGTCATAAGAAGCAGCAATACAATCTCCTATCCAAGTGGCCTTAAGGGTAGAGGGTTCTAGAGTGGACCAGTGTGTTTCTTGTAAACAAATAATATGCGCATGGAAAGATTTAAGGTATTGAAGAACTTTTTCCCGTTTCAGGGGAGAATTGAGCCCTTTTACATTGCAGGAGAAGACCTTGAGAGTGGCCCTAGGAGTGACAGACTGAGTAATTCTCCCTGGGGGGCTGTTACCATGGGGTTGTGACATTAGACCCAATAAAAAAAGTAGCACAGCAAGGTGCACATGTATTGATATATAGAAGTGAGTACCCCTGTCCCAGAAAGCTGGGGGCCTCGCTAAAAAATATGGGAGCTTCGGGGGGGCCCGGCATGTGACATTCAACTAAAAGGTGCATTTTCTTTTTTCCTAAAATCATAACTGGTATACAACTGAACATAAACAAAGACAAACCAAAATACTCATAAATCCAAAACCTTGATTTGTACATAAAGTCAAACCAATTCAAATCAAATGGGTCCCCTATTCGAAAATGTTGCAATCACATCTCTGAAATCGGGTTTCTAGACATTGGACTTCAGCAGAAGAAACCAACGGCTGGGATGATTCTGAAACAGCTTAGCCAGCATTATTGTAAAGCAAAATGGCTAATAACATCTTCCGGTCTCTCAAAGAAACGTGGTTTACCCTCTTCCATCACCCTTAGCTTAGCCGGATAAAGCAGAGAAAACTTATGGCCGGACTTAGAAAGCATTTTGCATACTGGAACAAAGGCCCTCCGCCTTGCTGCCACCAAGGCCGAGAAGTCTTGAAAGATGAGGAGCCGTGACTGTTGACAAGTAAATGATTCCTGCTTTCTGTATGCAGCCAAAATTTGCATTTTGTCGGAGTAGGTTTCCTCCTTTTTAATGCTCTGCCAGGCCTTTACTGCAGTGGCTTTCAGTTGCTGTTTGTTTGTGGGCCTTTCTGTCCGAAGTTTAGTCTGTGTGAAATACATGCTCAATTGGGTTCAGATAAGGTGACTGACTTGGCCATTCAAGAATATTCCATTTCTTTGCTTTAATAAACTCCTGGGTTGCTTTGGCTGTATGTTTTGGGTCATTGTCCATCTGTATTATGAAACGCCTCCCAAACAATTTGACTGCATTTAGCTGGATTTGAGAAGGCAGTATGTCTCTGAACACCTCAGAATTCATTCACTGCTTCTGTCCTGTGTCACATCATGGATAAACACTAGTGTCCCAGTGCCACTGGCAGCCATGAACGCCCAAGCCATCACACTGCCTCCGCCATGTTTTACAGATGATGTGGTATGCTTTGGATCATGAGCTGTTTCACACCTTCTCCATACTTTTTTCTTGCCATCGTTCTGGTAGAGGTTGATGTTGGTTTCATCTGTCCAAAGAATGTTTTCCAGAACTGTGTTGGCTGTTTTAGATTTTTTTTTAGCAAAGTCCAATCTAGCCTTTCTATTCTTGATGCTTATGAGTGACTTGCAGCTTGCAGTGCACCCTCTGTATTTACTTTCATGCAGTCTTCTCTTTATGGTAGACTCGGATATCGATATGCCTACTTACTGGAGAGTGTTGTTCACTTGTTTGGCTGTTGTGAAGGGGTTTCTCTTCACCATGGAAATGATTCTGCGATCATCCACCACTGTTGTCTTCGGTGGCTGAGTTCACCAGTGCTTGCTTGCTTTCTTTCTTTCTCAGGATGTACCAAACTGTCGATTTTGCCTCTCCTAATATTGTAGCAAATTCTCGGATGTGTTTTTGCAGCTTAAGTATGTTTTTTTCGCTTGCATGGAGAGCTCCTTTGACTGCATGATGTCTGTTCACAGCAAAATCTTCCACATACAAGCACCCCCCCCCTCAAATCAACTCCAGGGCTTTTATCTGCTTCATTGATAATGACATAACAAAGGAATTGCCCACAACTGCCCATGAAATAGCCTTTGAGTCAATTGTCCAATTACTTTTGAGCCCCTGAAATGAAGTGATTGTGTTAAAAAAGGTTTTAGTTCCTCACATTTTTATGTAATCTTTTTGTTCAACTGCATCTGAGTTGTTCCATTTAAAATTCATTGTGGTAATGTACAGAACCAAAATTAGAAGAAAAAAAAGTTGTCTCTGTTCAAAGATTTATGGGCCTAAGTGTAATTATTTGTTTTGTTGCATTACCTAGAATAAAGCCACTATTTCCACTTTAAGACATCATTATAAGCTGAATGCTTGCTGTACTCAGTGACTTTATGTCCAGAGCAAAGGGAAGGGGTATACGTGTTACTGAACACTGAAAGTGGAGCACTGAAGAATAGAGCAGTGTCTATATATGCAATTCATTTTGTGACAAGCATTTCAGTGGGTTATGTTGAAAAAAGGGACACGTCCACCTAGTTTAACCATTTTGCCTAAACGTAACCTGCCTAACTGCAATTGATCTATATAAGAAGGTGAAAACACCCTCACGCAGAGCAATATCCAATTTGCCTGAATTCCATAACCTTATAGATCTCATTGTAAGATTAAACTCAATAAATGCCTTATTGTCTACTGATGAATAAAACATAGGAGAATTTATTAGATAAGTTGCCCACACCACTTTGTTATATTCATATAGGGTCTTATTAGTGCTTTATAAAGTAGAAAAATTTGCCTCCTCCTCCTCTGTATCTACAATCCTTCTAATACAATACAAAACAATGTTACCCCGTGAAAGTACCTAAACATTTAAATAAGGGTTTGAAATGTTGAATTGAGTGGAATTCATATTTTAACATTTATGTATGACAATTCTGCCCTGGCTTTAAAAATAAATATCACAGTACATTGCACGCATTGAGCTACTGATTTTGTGTACAGCTATTCAGCTGTTCTTTATTCTGTGGTTTACTTTTTCCTCAGTTGCTTAGCTCTGTGTTCCTGTTAGCATTAGCCATAATGTAAACACTTTTTTGCATATTTAATTTCATATTTTGTGTGCTAGGATGCATTCAGTAGCAGTTCTAACTGTTGCCATCCTTTAAAAGTACACTGTCATCAAAATAACAAGGTATAAGTTAGTGTATTTGATTACTGAAAATGTATGCATACTTTTTTTTTTTGCACATTTATGGTAGTTATGTGATTATTTACTTATTGTATAAAAAGTAACAATATTAACACATGTTATTGCAGGGATTTTAGGTATCATTTATCATTGCCCCAGCAGAAATACAAAAGTTGCACTTTGGGTAATGGTCTGTGATGGCTGTACTCTGCACATTGCACCATAATGACACTGGCATAACTTTCAGGGGTTATGGGGGTGTGATTGCAACTGGGCCTGCACCCATTATGGACTGCAGGGCAAATTGCATATTGTGGATGGCAAGGTAGGGAAAGAGTCTCAGTTCAAATGTCAAGAGGGCACCAATTCTGGAGGGGGGGCAGCAGGGGGACCCAGGTGTACAGTCTGTGCCTAGCTTTGGCTAGTTATGCCACTGCATAGGCATATTAATGTAAAATGAGGTATAACTGCAGTCCTGCATTCAGAATGAGGTGCATTGGTGCTCTACTCTCTGCACATAAGCCTTGGGGCAAAGGACAAAAACCAGGGTGCCTTGCACCCATTTCTTGCACTTTGCTTGTTGCATAAACAACAAGTCCCTTCTTTAAGCAGAATTTTGATAATAAATTGTTGCCATTGAGCTCTTTTACATATGTCATGGGATTTTTGAAAATGGCACAAATAACTATATGTCACTTTTTAATACAACATTTACTGTCTGTCACCTATTCGGCATTACGGTAGCAGAAAAGAGAAGTATGAAATGTGTTGCAATAAGGCTTTTGCTTCCTCTTTGTGAAAAGAATCTGGTGTGCAAGGAGTGAAAATAGACTTCAGAACATTTTAGAAGGTGCAGTTGAAGGAGAGCAATATCACAAACATTATAAAAGCCACCAGTCTCCGAGGTAAGTCTTTAACAGAGTACAGTGGTAACGACCAATAGAAATTAATTTGATATATAATGCCAAACTCAAAATAGTTTAGTTTCAAAATGGTAAGGCATTTGTGAAGTGTCTATGGCAGTGGATAAAGGCAAAGTCACTGCAGGAGTAGGAGGGGATTACAACAGTAATGCAGAAAAGTTAGCAAACCAACCTGGGAAAATTATATCCCATCTGTTGTTCAATTACGCTCAGCAGGCCGGATAGCTTTCAACATAAACCTGTCTTGAGGTTTAACTCGGTATCCATTTTTAAAAGGGGTTTGCGTTAAAGGGAATTTCAACCCAAAAATAAATTATTGCCTAATAAAAGAAAACATTATTTTAAGCAACTTTTCAATATACATTTGTTACAAATTTTCAAAATGTTTTTTTACGTTATTTATATATGTAATGCTATTGAAATATGTGTTTGTCTGTTCCTTTTTATTCTCTGCCCTGGTGGCTCAGACTGTTGATACAATATAAGACTGGTCTTTGCTGGGAGACTTTTGCAACATTGTTTAAAAAGTAACAACCAGCAGTTAAACAAATGCTGCTTTCATTAGCAATTGTATTTACAAAGAACATTAAAAGCACTGAAATTTTTTAATACATGTATACTGTAAAGTTTCTTAGAATTATGTTTTCTTTTATTAGGCACATTTTTGGGGTTGATTTGTCCTTTAACTTTTAGTATGATGTAGAGAGTGATATTCTGAGACAATTTGCAAATGGCTTTAATTTTTTTTTAACCTTTGAGTTTACTTTTAGTATGATGCAGAGAGGGATATTCCAAGACAATTTGCAATTGGGTTTCATGTTTTATTATTTGTGGTTTGTGAGTTATTTAGCTTTTTATTCAGCAGTTCTGCAGTTTGCAGTTGCAGTGGTCTGGTTGCCAAATTACCCTAGCAACAATGCATTGATTTGAATAAGAGACTGGGATTTGAACTGGGTAGGGCTTGAACAGAAACATGATTAAATAAATAGTACCAATTACAATACATTTGTAGCCTTAGAGAGCATTTGCTTTTTATATGAGGTCAGTGACCCCCATTTGAAAGCTTAAAAGAGTCAGAAGTAGTTAGGGCTTATAGTAAGTAAAAAACTATAAAAAAGAAATGATGAAGACCAATTCAAAATATGCTAAGAACTGGCCCCTTTAAAGTATAACAAATCAAGCACCTTAATAAAATATATGGCTAGGAACTCATCCAAACTTGGAGGTAACACTGAAACTGGAAAATTATTGGGTGCCCTATAACTGTGGTAAGAATACCAGCATATTATATAAAGGGGCAATTCCTGAAGCCATGATGGTTGGGATTTAGATGTATATTTTTTTGTCATTTATATTTCCATACCTACAGGAGTGATTATTATGACCATGTTTTTATCTATAATCTTGGTATAGGGCAGCTAATGGAAGCCTAACCTTTATACTATAGAATGGGCAACTGAACCCCAGAACTAGAATTTTCTAGTTTCTAGCTGATTTAATGAAAAAATATCACTGAACTCTTTAAAAACACTAGAGTATCAAGCATAATATCCAAAGCAATAGTAATCTTAAGACCTTCATTTAGTTTATTATACATTTTTATATATGTGAGTGTATCGATTTTACACATTTTTGAATAGCACTTGTGACTTTTCTAGAGGTGAGAAACAAAGTTACATTTTTCATGTGGTTTTTTTTTCAAGTGTAAATTAGATAACCACAGAATGTTCAGAGAGTTCATTGACTTGCACAGCAAGGAGACAGGGAGAGCTTTACTAACCTAGGCGCAAATAGTAATAGTAATCTTAAGTTTTATCTTTCCTAAGGTGCAGCTTTGGATTTTTGTTCAGACGCTAACTGTAAATATAGACTTTTCATTCAGTTATTTAAAATTATTTTTTAAAACAGAGGTAATATACCCACATGCGAAATTATACATTGCAAAGGGGCATTTCTCACCCCTTATCCCTCTGTATTTACTGTGAGTGCATGAACTGAGAAGGCTGAAGGAATCACTAACACTAAACGCATTGCAATTCCAGTTGGAAAACTACTGTATATAGTCAACTTTACTATACCAGGGGTGGCTTTTACCACTCCTTTTATCCTATTTAACCAGCATCATTGTGAGCTGAGCTTTCTGCTTTGATACAATATCATACAGCAGAGTTAAAGGGAAACATTCCCTATGTGTAACTAGTGTTTATATTTATTTTATTTTTCCCTAATTGTCCAGTAAATCATATTGTCAGCATTTGCTGCCCCACTGTAAGCTAAAAAAAAAGCACATGCAGCAAAACAGTGTATGTGCCATCAACTTTAACATTGATAGAAAATATCATATGCCGATTCATATAACCTTTATAAAGAAACGTAATATTTGGCCTAAGGGAAAGAGGTATTTCTGGCGGAAATGGGATGTTGTGCAGAATTTTTTACCTTCTACGTTGAGATATGAACACAAGAGTGATTGTCAGTCTTATGCTTGGAGAGGGAAAAGCTCCTGATTATAAAGCTCCTGGGGCAAATTCACTGAAGGGTGAATTTTCGCCTGTGAAGGCTTCGTCACACTTCATGCCACTTTGTCAGGTGAAAATTTGCTACCACTACGCTAATTCACTAAAATGAAGTTGCGTCTCTGCAGCCGAATGCTGGCAAAGTTTCGCTAGTGTAAATTCATCAGCGCGAGCGTTTTGCTAATGTTAATTTGCCTAGCAAAACATCATTAGTACACTTGGTCTTAGGTCTATTTGAAAAGGGCGGGTACATATAGGGGCAAATTTACTAAAGGGTGAAGTGAATTTTTCCAAGTCCTTTTTTTCAGGGTGATAGGCTGCAAAAGAGCGTAAATTTTTTTTGGGGTAACCGGCTTCCCCACTACATTTCCTAACATATGGCACATAAACTAAACACTGGCCAAATGTGTAGGGCATTATAACAGCTCTATTTTCTTTTATTAAGCTTCCCTGGGCTTGTGTAATGTAATGTATTTGCTGCAACATATACGTCCATTCAACTTTAACTTCCTGTCATATGCAAATTAGCCAACGCTAGCGCAACTTCACTCTGCTTGCCGAATTAACACTAGCGCAACTTCGCCAGTGTTCATCGCCCTGGACACAACTTCGCATGTTAGTGAATTAGCATTGTCTGAGTGAATTTTAGCCTGGCGAAGTGTTGCACTGCCTGCGAAGCCGCCGCTGGAGAATTTTCAGCGCTAAGTAAATTTGCCCCATAGTTGTTATATATATGTGTCTTTATAATAGATGTTATAGGTGCAAATGCTTGAAGTGGCCACTTATTATTAAGAATGTTCAAGAAAGCAAAATAAAGACAAAAGAGATTCTCTGATGCCCTAGACATGAGCCCACCCTAAAAGAAATGTGGCATGCCCCTCAAATGGGAAAAAAATTGTTCAAACAAAAATTTTCAATAGTTACAACTTTTAAAGACAATCGCACTTTAAAATGTGAAAAAACGCCAGCGTTTTTTTATAATTTTTATGACTCTTCGGCATACAGGATATGATGTCACTGATATATGAATGAGGAGGCTGTAGCTTCATCTGATCAGTTCCCCAGGTCTAAGCTGGTGAATAAAACTCTGGCAAAAGAGGTAACATTATGTAAAATTCACACTTTAGTGAATTAAAGTAACGATCATTCGCCTGAGCAAAATTCGCTTGGTGATAGAGCGTGAAACTTTGTTAGTGATATACTCTTTCACTAGAGAATAGTCCTTCTGTTAGAAAATTTGCAATGTCCTTGCGGAGGGTATTTCTGGCGAATTTTCACTAGCGACAGCCACTTCGCCCTTTTAGTAAATCTGTCTCCCTTTGTGGTTAGTAGAATGTGGCCTTTATTAGAGTTCTGGAAGCCGTGAACCTGCCCATTATGTGTCATGATCAGTTTAAAAAAATGTGAAAGTATGGAGGGGTGTGTGTATGGATGCTGAGTTTTCATTTGGAGTGGTTGAACTTGATGGACTTTGTCTTTTTTCAACCCGATTTAACTATGTAACTATGTAAAGGAGCAGCCTCCTCTGTCATCGATTTTCTTGGGGGGAGTGCAGATTCTTGCGCTCCTTTTTGCCCCTATCAGAGCTCATCCATGGAACAGGATTAAAAGTGCAAAAAACATGGTGCCTTACTCCTGTTTTATGCACTTTACACCCTGCCCCATGATTATAAACAATTCTGTGATCACACTTTAAAGATTACCTGGGTGTAAAAATCAAGGCTTTACTGTTTATTCAGGGATCACTGTAGATGTATTTTTCCAGATGATTTTGCATATTGATGACTTTGGTTCAACAAAGGCATTATTTTCGCAACAAAGGGAATTTCCCGCATATAAAAAGAACAGAGCTCGCTATTATAAATCTTGGGAAATTCATTTTTTCCTTGCTGTCAGCCCACTCATATAACCCACAAACTGTAAAAGGGAAAGAGATGGTGCCTTTCTTACAGTTGCGTAATTTGTCACAACATTCAGTTGTTTTGCACAAGAGGAAGAAATGTGCTGATTATTACTGTCAGTCTTGCTCTTACAAGAACATTTATGTAAAACAGAGCATTATATCATTTCCGTTTAATCTGTATTTGATACATCAGCTAATCAGGATATACCATAGCAAGAAAATGACGAAATACAGAACTTCCTGATCCTTAACCAAGTCATAGTCATCAGATACAAGGTTCCATATGACACTTGACTGTGTATGTTGAGTAATCGATCTGGACAGATATCATCATGCCTTGGATATCAAACAAAGTTCGGGGGGTTGTGGGAGCACTCTTAAAGGACCAGTAACTCCAAAAAATGAAAGTGTTTTAAAGTAAAGAAAATATTATGTACTGGTGCCCTGCACTGGTAAAACTGATCTGTTTGCTTCAGAAACATTACTATAGTTCATATAAACAAGCTGCTTTGTAGCAATGGCGGAAATTGAAAAAAGGCTAAATGGCACAGGATAAGTAATGGACAACAGATAACATTATGTTTTACAGAGCTTATCTGTTATCTGCTGTGTAACTTGAGCCTTTTCTCCTTTGAACAGCTGCCCCCATTACTACACAGCAGCTTATTTATATAAACAATAGTAATGTTTCTGAACTCGAGTATACGCCGACCCGAGTATAAGCCGAGGTACCTAATTTTACCAAAAAAAACTGGGAAAACTTATTGACTCGAGTATAAACCTAGGGTGAGAAATGCAGCAGCTTTCAATGCATCCTCCAGCGACCATTCAATTATCAAATCATAGGGGGCACTAAGTTTGGAAGTGAAAGTTGGGATTAGGAAGCTGTGCTGTGAGGGGAGCTGTGGACCTCTTTTGGTGGAAAGAAGGATTAGAGTGGGCAGAGGGTAAAGGCCATAATGCAGGCTCTCATACACACAGAGCAGTCGCTCATACACACATATAAGCCTCTTCTCCAGCACCTAAAGTTACCCCCTCCCTCTTGTACTCACTTTGCCTGGGCTTCATCAAGGCTCTGGTCAGTGATAGTCATGGTCTGTTGCAATATGTCAACGACATCCAGCTTCCTGGGCTCCCCATTGTCTGTTGGGGGGTCGTGCATAGGATGAGGAGTGAGAGTTTGGGTCCCCCATGGATGGGGAGTCCTGGAATCCCCACCCCCTGGCCTGCATCAGCCTGCCTTGTTTATCCATCTGAGCAGCAACAGCGAGGGATCGCTCTCCTGTTTTAATGTGTGTGTCCCTCAGCTCTGTCTCCTCTGTCTCCCCTGTCCTTCATAGTACGCTCCTTCTCCTGCCCCGAGTCCTGTCTCTCTATTGATCGCTTCCACCATGCGATTTGAATTACCGGTATCCTCGTCTCCGGGCAGCACCAATGTGGCCAGTGCAGAGCGCGCCTGTGGTGACATCACACGCAACACGCACACTGTTCAGACTCCAGCAGCCAGACCAGAGTAGTTGCGGGGGGAGGGGGCATGTCCCGCGGCACCGTGACCTTACTCGCGACGTTAACCAAGGCAATGGATCGTTTCATGCTGGGCCGCATGGATCTCCATCCCGGATCAGCTAGGTACAAAGGATCATTTTTGTGCAAGCAGGCATGACTCAAGTATAAAAAAACTCGGCTTATACTCGAGTATATACGGTACTTCCATTCAACCAGATATTGATACATTAGTTTCTCAAACACAATGTCAAAAATCCGACTACGTTTATGATACCCTCTTTTACAATAAAATAAATCAAAATCGTTAATGTTTGTGTGTATTTCGAGTGTGGGCGCCTTGCCGGCATTGCCAGGCCCTGTTACACAGGCCTCTAAATGATAGATGATATGATAGCCAGAGACATCTTATTAACCAGTAATGTTCTGTCTTCCAGATGGTAACAATGCACATTCTACTGCCAGTGATACTGTTGCACCACTCTCTAACATATGCCAATGGATTTTGCTTTGTGAAATGTGACCAGACAGTTACTGTCACTGCAAACTGCATTGAGCTCTCAGAAGTTAACTTTTCTAACATGGGAAAGGTGAATGTAACCAATCACTCCATCACACATGTAAAGACATTTCCAAATTCAACATACCACAAACTCACTTCTCTGGATATGTCCTACAATAGCATTCAAATACTTCCGGAAGATTTTCTATACAATGCTAATATGCTGAAAGAAGTTATCCTCTCTCATAATATGATTTCAAAACTACCAGAAATGTTCTTGGTAAATGCTTCTGCTTTGGAATGCTTGAAACTTGAAGGAAATCCATTATCCTCCATTCCCGCTAGTGTTTTTCAACCCAGCCTCCGGAACTTGAGAATTAATTGTGAATGTACAGTTGTAGAAAGTACACAGAAAGCAAACAGGTTTTGTCACAATAGCACAGAATGTTCCTTCAAATGTCAGAAAGGGTTATCCTGGTTTGATATTGAAGAATTCTACCAAAAAGAATGCAGAACTGTTATGTTGGCATGGTACATAGCAATTCCCTTTGTGGCTGTTGCACTACTAGCGGGAGGCACGACTTATTTCATTTGTTCTAAGAAAAAGAAAGAGGCTAATTTTGAAAGCAACAAAAATGTCGACAAATCACCTGCTCATGGGCAGCAACATTATACGACAAGAAATATGGAAAACATCTCTACAGCAACACATCATCCAGGAAAAAATTATGAGAATGTTGTTATTGGTCAATGGCATCCAGATCAAGAGAAGCCGTACACTTTCACTGAACACAAGAGATGGCAGGCTGGAAACAGGTATATAATTTGGTTGCTGAAAATATCTTCTAAGCAATGGGTTGTGTAGTTAAACACGCATAGCAATCATCCATACTCACAGTAGTCGGCAGATAAAAAATACATTTGAGTATGTACCGTATACATATTTTTGTCACAGAACATATTTTAAGTATATTGACACAGGAGCCTCTTGGCTTTTTCAGTAAATGATAAAACACATTTGACGTTAATTAGCTGCACATTACCATGATGACATGGATTATCCAGGGCTGGTTATGCCAAGCCAGTTCCAAGCTTTGACTCAATATCCTCACATCCATTTCTATCATCATTGCCGACCTTTCTCTCCTCTGCCCTGTAAATCAACTGATTAGCTGAGGAATGCCGGAGAAGTGCTTTACAAAACATGCATACAAAAACTGCGTCCCCGGTCCCATTATCCAAACAAGGGCCAGCATTCCTCAGCTAATCAGTTGATTTACAGGGCAGAGGAGAGAAAGGTCGGCAATGATGAGCGCACTATTATCCTGCGCGGAGCTGCAGTCACTGTGCTTGCTGTGCTCTCTCTGCTCTTTCCCCGCATCCTTTCTGAGATCCCATCGCAAGGCAGAGCTGTACAGGTAAATCCAAGAGAGTCGCGCAGATCTGCTCCTCTTGCTCACTTCTCTTCTGGAGGGGGGTCGGGGGATGAAGAGATGCCCCCAGGGAGGGCAGATGAGCTGCTGCCCAGGGAGATAATGGGTCGGACAGGGGCTTTAGGCTGCCAGGATCTCACCTATGTAACTGGCCTCAAGCCTGTGGGCTCCGGATTCATAACTTCCGGTTTTGGCAGAAGTCGGGTTAGGGAGAAGATGCGGACTGCAGAGCTGCAGAGTGAGTCGCCATATCGCCGTTCTCCAGTAGACAGGAAGCAGTGTTTTCTAACAGTATTTTTTTAATAAAGCATTGCTATGAATACACTTTATGCAGGGTAGATCTATTATTAGTGTAGGTAGAATAGATTTTTTAATAAAAAATTTTTAGCGTTACTGTTCCTTTAAGGTTGCCCAGCACTGTCCAGTTCTCCAGACCTCTTTTTACACCATTTTCATTAGGGAACAGCACAACCACACTATTCTCAAAGGGGAACTATCACTAAAATGAAAATATAATACAAGCACGGAAGTAAGAAACATTATTAATATAATCAGTTGAAAATTCTGCACCATTTCTGAAATAAAGTTAGTCTTTAGTGAATTCTTCTGTCTTCATGTCTCAGTTTTGTAATCATCATAATTAATTAACAAGTTACCCAACACTTAACTGTCAATAATATTAAAAAACATGAGAAATGTCAATAAATAAAAAGGGTACAGAATGAATCAGGAGGCTTAGAAGGCCCATAACATTATCAATTAAGTTCTGGATCATTATCTCAACCATTCCTTTAGAATTAGGTCACTGTGCCCACAGGTGTCCGATATTATAATCAGGATCATGTACTTTAGATAAGATAGAGATTTGGATAACAGTGCAGTCAACAGTTTAAAGGGGTGGTTCACATTTTAGTTGAGGTTTTAGCATGTTATAGTATGGCTAATTCTAAGCAACTTTTTAAATGGCCTTTGTTTTTTCTTATTTATAGTTTTTGAATTATTTGCCTTCTTCGCCTGACTCTTTCCAAATTTCAAATAGGGGTCATCAAATCCATCTAAAAATACAAATGCTTTGTAATGCTACAAATGTATTGTTATTGCTACTTTTTATTACTCATCTTTCTATTCAGGTCCTCTTCTATTCATATCCCAGTCTCTTATTTAGATCAGTGAATGGTTGCTAGGGTATTTTGGACCCTAGCAAAAAAGCTGCAAACTGGAGAGTTTGCTGAATAAAAAGCTAAATAACTCACAGATAGTACAATATGAACATCAATAGCTAATTGTCACAAAATATAACTCTCTACATCATACTAAAAGTTAATTGAAAAGTGAACAACCACTTTACCTAAGTAATGTTATATAGTATCAAAACCTCACATCTAGTAATAAGGAAACTAAGGTAGAAGGCAAATTGTGACAACTCTGGAGAAAGGCACACATTCAATATTCAGTATCAATATTCATAAGAGAGCTTAGCTGCTTGGATCTTTTCAGTCAGGCCTGAATTTTGCATGCATTAGACAGGATTCTTGTAAGTTATTTCTTGCACAATGAGTTTGCTGGGATATCAGCAGTGATAAGCAAGCTCGTTAAATTGCTTGTACCCAGCCCATTTCATCAACACACCACAGCCTTCTGATGCTCATTGAATGGTTAATATGATATAATATCATCTTTAAAAATAAGAGCTTTTAAAGTCATTCACTTGTGTGTTTGTGAAAAATGCTTATTAAAACATCCTGTACCCATTTGTCTTTCTTAGCGATGCAATGAAAGAAGAAGACATATACCTGGAAAGTGATGTAACTGATGGTGACCTGCCTATCTACACCAACACACAAAACGTGTACTATAGTTACACGGAGTCTGGTGAAATGAACAACATGAACAAGGAAGAGGATGATGTGTATATCTTACCAGATCAGTAATCACAGAAGCATTTCTAATTCATAATTCCACCTTGTCTACTGTAAATGTGACAAGAACAGTTGAGAATGAGTCCTTTCTGAATCTTGCCAAAAATCTTCCTTTATAAAGACTTGACCCAACAGGCACAATACACAAGTCGTACTTCTGCTGTGGCAGCTGTTTAGCCAAATAGCACTAATACATATAAATGCATTTCCTATACAAATTATGTGTTTAGCTTGAAATATTGAAACAATATTGTTTGTCCAGTGAAAATAAAGCAAACTGTTGAGAAGAAGACATTTAACCAGAACCCAGCCACATATATGCCCTAGACAATTAAGCAAGTTGTCACCATGAAATCATTTCAAGTGCAAATGGACATTTGATTTGATAAGCACTTATGGAATCCTCGCAATAAATAAACCTTCTTTATAAAGTAAGACAAACTGAAGTTTTTGGAGTTGTGACACATATATGGGTAAAAATCAAAGTTCATTTATTGTCATTTATTTGCATATGAGAAAAATGCTCATTGCTGAAAGAGGGCAGTATGCAAAGCCATTCTCTTCTGAGCTAAAATGAGCACAATTTTAGTAAAAAGTATAGCATTCTAACTATTGTGTATGTGTGCCATGTGTCTTTGTTATAATCTGCGGCAAGGCCCAGCATTTTTATTATGACGCTTGTTTCCTCATTGTCCTCTGTTCTCTAATGAGAGCAATATTTCTGGTGTCCATGGCTGAACTACAAACTGTGGTTATTAAATTACAACTAAAGTAAACCCTGTCACAATGTGAAATGGAGGCCCGGGGCAAATCTCCTTTTCTACCTATAAAGTCAATAGACTCTGAGTCAGGGAGACCTCTGTTCAGTTCTGGTTAATAATACCCATTTTAGCCCTTTGTGGTATTGTTCAAGTCATTTATTTCTGCACCGTAGGTACCAGGTTTCTGGGGTAATGTATTATAAGTCGTTAAAAACAAAAATAAAATGCACAGTGCTTTTTAGCAACCATTATAGTTTGATCCAGTGTACCAATGAATGTAATAAAATGTGTCAATAAAAAAATAATTATATTTGTGCGTAAAAAATTCTAATGAAGAACAAGAAGCACAATGCAAAATGCTATTTTTTGTCTTATTAAATTTTAATCTCTAGTGGGAAGAGGTCCTAGATCCTATGTATCTAAAAAAAAATCTGTGCATGTTACTGATGATTATAAGAATAAAGATTAAAATAATACATTTGCTGGCGATCATTGGCTTTTAACCCACATTGGAATTGTGGCATACCGAAAAATAAATGATCAGTAGCTTTAGGGAGCAAGAGTCTTTCAAACTACTGATTACCCTGAGACATCATTTTGTTCTATTTTGTCCTAACTACCTTGAAACCAAAGCATAATGTTGGTAATGGTAGTCTTAGAAGATTTACAGCTGATCTTGCAGTGTAAGGTAATTAAACAGATGAAGTGAAGAGGTTAGGGTGAGGAATACTGTAAGCAAAGTTTATTTGTCCAGGTCTATTCTTCAAAAGCAACCAACAGGTCTATTCTTCAAAAGCAACCAAAATGACTGGAAAATGCTATCTTCTAATTGGTAGCTATAGGCTACTAGACCAGTAGCAAACTTTTGGTATTTATTTTTATTTACTCAACTTTGATTGGTGCAGCTTTTTCAGTTTGGCATTATAAGGAGCACTGTTGTTATTCTCTGCCCTTCTGATCTCTTCAGCCATTATGAAGATAATTTAATCAACGTTTTAAAGCCCTTGATTGTTATGTGTGAACCTCATGCTTTTTATGATATTACTTAGCAAAATACTGGTTACTTCTATCATTCTTTGCTAGCCAATAGGTGTACTCAACTGGCTAATGTTACATTTTCAATAAGAAGTCAGTGAGTAATCAGAAGTCCTTACCCTCTTTATAGGGGATCAATCGGGCCTTATTTTTGTATAAATATATTTACCAATTATCACAAGAATGTGTGTGTGTATATATATATATATATATTTTTTTTTTTTAATGTGAAAATAAAATGAAATTCTAATCAAATATGTGGTAATAAAACAATTTATATTAAAGCTATTTGTAAATAGTTTTGCTATTGAAAAAGTCAGCACAACTCTAGTCAAGCAATTTCATTTACAAATACCTAAAAATCAAAAATTGTTAAAGGAGACATATAGGATAAATGAAAAAACCCTAATTTTGTAGGCAATTATAAGTAATATATGGTGTTGCTTTTACATGGTGCCATAAATGTATATTATCTTTAAGAATCTGCCCTTTATTGGTGCTCTCTATAGATGTTCTCTGGTCCCTGTATGTGTTTCAAATGAGGGGTAGCCGTGTCCGAACGATCCCTGCCAGAAGCACAGTAGGAGGGGGACAGCCAATCACAGCCCTGCAGTCACACAAGCACATACAGGCTTTTGTTCCCTATCAGTTCCTGCTAGCTGCTGATTGGTTCCTTACCTACAGTACAGTACAGAAATTTGAAGACAGAAGATGACGGAAGTGGATCGCTCCGTGGTGCTCGCTGGTATAACCCTGGGCCGGTGCAGTTTTCTGCTGGTAGGAGCACTGGCCCGGGGTTTCAGGTAAGTAAATACAATCACTTGGATGTGCCTAACATTTGGCACCCCCAAGTGGAAGAAGACTTTCCTTCTCCTTTAAGATAATGTATTATGAGACGTTGCTTAGTATTACAGGGGCAAGATGGACGGATTGAGAAGCGAGTAGAGAGCATGACAAAGAATGTTTAGCAACATGGATTTTTTAGACTGGGTATTACGGAAAGCATTTTAAGACGTCCTCAGGAGAAATCAGTCTCCTATGTGTGCTCTCCTAAGGAAACAATGCAGATGCGCCAGTTGTTTCATACCTCCCAACTGTCCCGTTTTTAGAGGCTCTTTTGACAGCTCAACCTGCAGTCCCTCGTTTGTCATGTTTTTCTCTGTCCTGAACAGCCAGAAAAAGAAACAAAGTTTCTAACTTAATTGGCTTTTGGCGGAGAGCCCAGAACAGCCACATTAGAAGATTAGATACATTTGTAACAATTCAAATGTATCTAGATAAGTAATTGTAACAATATAAGATAACAGGTCCCTTGGGAAAAGTTAGACTCACAGCTTAAAGGGCAATTCACCTTCATTAGCAAAACTATAATAACTGGAAAAAAAACCCCACAGAAATATGTTCAAACTTTCATAACCTGCCAAATTTTGTAAAAGGAACATAGTAATTAGGGGGTGTGGCCACAAAAATGGGCGTGGTCAAAAAATTTCGCCACACTATGCGCTGCAACTTTTTTGTCCCTCTTTTTATTTCCAAAATATTCGAAGGTATGTTGTTTCACTCACACATCCAAGGATCCTGCAGTCACAACTTCATCCTGGCCACTTATGTTCCAATCTTCCCCCTCTGTCTCATTTCTCATTGGGCGCACCGCATTGATTTGCGATGTTACTAAGAATAGAGCACTTGCAAATCGTACGTCATCAGAAGGCGCTGCCTTCCCAAAAGGAGGCTTCTGGGAACAAGTACGTCCTTTGAAAGGCACGGGAGCGATCAGTGTCACTTAGACAGCTGACTTTCAAGCAGACGCACTAATGGCTCGTGGTGGCCGAAGTGTCCCCTCTCGCACGGCGCCTAGGTAATAAAAGTGGAATTAAAAGCACATTTAACAGACCTTTGCTGTGTTTGTGGCATACCAACGTAAAATGATTTTAGTGCCTTGTTTTATTGTCATATAAATGTGGATGTTAATGTGACCTTTAAAGTATGTTGCATAATGATTTAGCAATTAAATTGCAAAGCCTTCTTAAATTAAGCAGCACCTAAAATAGTTTACTGTCATATTAACAGCATCCAGAGGGCAGAGCTACTAACAGTGCAGGATATGCAGCATGATTTAAATCTTAGCTATGTGGCTTATAAATGCAGAATGATTTCCACAAGTTGTCTGTGAAATGGGACAACATAATATTTCTGCATCAGAGCTCTGTAGTTTATTCCAGTCCTGTATGCTAGACCTATCATGTAAATGTTGTTTAGGAATGTGATTTTTTTTGGTGTGTCTTAATTGCCCAGCTAATGAGTATTGTGTCACATAGATCTTTCTTCTGTTGTTTTCTCACACAGCCATGCCCCTTCTCATACTCCTGCCCCTGCACCTCCACCACCTTCAGCTATTTCATCAGCCCCTGCTCCGTCACAGGGCCCTGGGTTGATGGCCCAGATGGCTACTACTGCAGCAGGAGTAGCTGTGGGATCAGCAGTGGGGCATGTCATTGGGGGTGCACTTACTGGGGCTTTCAGTGGTAGCAGCTCAGAACCAGCAAAGCCAGCCACACAGGTCAGTACAATATGTAATTTGCTTTCTTGTCAACAACATTGCCTGTAGTGCTGTACAGATTCATGTAAAATAGCGTGTGTACATACTGTCACAATTAAATTGTTTATTTAGTATATATTTGCTGGTCAGACATATATGTTATGAATGGTGGCCCACTGCATTAGTATTGGTGGCTCCCTAAGATACTATAATGCTGTATTGTAACTTGGTATACTGCAGAACGTCTACGTCTTACAGTGACCATTAAAAAATGGTGTAAAATCGGTGAAAATGTAAAATCAGGGAAATATATTTTGCATAGTATAGTATATTTTCGACTTCAAAGTACTTCAAAAGGAAAGGTTTAATCACTTACATCATACCCCTGTAGTCTCTGTTTAACCCTAAAGTACTTTTAATTGGGGCATAATGAATCGTCAGGAGAACATGATCATATATACATGTAGTCCTACTGAACAACCTATACCTGTATTATTGTATATATATATATATATATATATATATATATATATACAATATGTGTGCCCATAATGCATTTTTTATTAGAAAGAAGAAAATTAACCTTGTTCTATGAGTGTGAAAAAACCCTCATAAAATTATCCCACATAATAATAATCAGGGTTGTTCAATTAATGAGACTTTCATAGCAATTAAAATCAATGTGCAATGCCAATCTATTGACCTGTGAATATTTTCAGTTAATAGAACTAAATTAAATTAAAAAGAGAAAATTTCATGAACGTATTTCATGATTCACAATATTTGATAACTCAATATACACTGATTAGTTTTAAAGTGAAATGTGCTCGCAACTACATCACAGTGACATAATTCATGGTGTCTTAAAAACCAAATTTCATACTGTGTTAATTAATCTCTAAGTGCAAAGCACACGGTAAGATTAATTATCACAGTATGAAATTTGGTCTCTAAGACACCACAAATTAAGTCACTGTGATATATTTGCGAGCACGTCACTTTAAAACTAATCAGTGTATATGGTTAATTGGGTTATTAAATATTGCGAATCATGAAATAAGCTCATAAAATGTTCTCTGTTTTAATTTAATAGTTCTATTAGCTGAAATATACACAGGTCAATAGATTGGCTTTGCACCTTGATTTTAATTGCTGTGAAAGTCTAATTAATTGAACCCTAATTTAATTATTTTAATGTGGGATAATATTTTGAAGGCGTTTTTAATACAATCATAAAACAAGGGTTTCTTCAGAGATAAAGGATAATTATGGTATAGCTGTATGTTAAAGGACAAGGAAAGTCTAAAATAGAATAAGAAATGCTGTATTTTGTATACTAAACATAAGCATGAACTTACTGCACCAGAAGCCTAATAAAACAAATGATTTATGCTTTCAAAGTTGGCCGCAGGGGGATGTCCTCTTGTAACTTTGTTAAACATCTTTGCCTGACCCTGCACATGCTCAGTGTGGTCTGGGATGCTTAGGGATCGTCATTAACAAAGCTGCTAGAGTTCTGCATGGCTGGGAAGTAAGGCGGGGCTCCCTCTGCTGTTCATAAGTATGATTTTTTCCCTGCTCGGCAGTTAGGGACCATCTGACAATTTCTATCCACAGCAGTAAATGGAGGGAGAATTTCACTGCATACAGTCAGGTTTCTGCTAAAAAGGGTACACATTTTTTAATTAAAGTATATTGGAGATAGGTTTCTTTTTCATTAAAGAAAGTAAAAATGGGATTTTATTTTTTTGCCTTTCCTTGTCCTTTAAGAGTGGTTTCCCTTTTCCTAATCAACATAATGCATTTTTAGCCAAATGAAGGTACAACTAATGCCTCATTGAAAAGAAATTTTATGTAAATTGTGGTAAATTACTAAACAGAATATTGCTGCAACCTGTTTAGAGTGTTGAGGATATATATATACAGTATATATATATATATATATATATATATATATATATATATATATATATATATATATATATATATGGATATATATATATCTATATAGCCATTTCTTATCTAAACCTATTGATCTTTCATTTTTATAATTTGCCTTCATTTAATTCAAAATGCCTGTCTTTTAGCTCATCTGTCTAGTGTTGTGTTAATCTATTATGAATGATACTTATTTTGTCTTACACTGTTTCCGTACCTTTTCTACAGGAGCCCCAAAAGCCCTCTGCTGTGCCTCAGCAGATTCCACCACAACATGGACCTTGTCATTATGAGATGAAACAGTTCTTGGACTGTGCTACCACACAAAGTGACCTAACTCTGTGTGAAGGATTCAGCGAGGTTCTCAAGCAGTGCAAGTCCAACCACGGTGAGGAAGGATAGGTAACAGCATGACTGCCAGATTAACCAGGCATGTTCACCTTCAAGGACAGAGAAAGGCAAAGTCAATGGGAAGGGGGTTTGCCAATTTATTAGGTACCCCCTAGTGAGTCTATCATTTTACTGTTACCCCAGACCAACACTCCTCTTTTGTGAAAAACACACCAGCCTGCCGTAGGGCAGCTGCCACCATCTCTCCCTTTCACACTTGCCTTTTAAAAATCAATTTCTAGTATAAATGAAAATTACAGTAGAACCCAACTTTTACGTTTTCCAAGGTACCACTAAAATGAATGCAAAATCAGGAAAACGTAAAATTCAGAAAGAAACTAAAGCAGAGTGAGCGCTGAACCTCAAAAAATCTGGGAAAACATAAAGACGGGATGTAAATATAGGGTTCTACTGTACTACTTAACTAATTATCTTTTTGTTCTCCAGTTTTGAAATAAAACAGAAATATAGAACCATAACAAGGGGAGTGTCTTGCCAAGTACTGAAAACTTTCTCTCCTTGGTGACTTGTATCCTCATTAATAATCATTATTTACTCTGTGCTTTTCAGGTATCTCTTCGCTGCTGTGAGAATCATCGGTTATATTTCTGTAATTTAAAATGTGAAGTGATCAGCCTCTGCGAATTTTATTTTGTGCTTAGTACATTCATATAACTTCTCCCTTCTATCTAATAAAGTATTAATAAATTAGGTATTTCTATTTTAATGAAATGCCTTTGTGTGGTTTTATTTTATGTTATTGTGTTATTATACACAAGAGCCGTGTCCATCCTGCAAATTATATCCTTATAAATGGTGCTTACCCCAGTTATGGCCCTGATCCATAACAACAATTTACCTGTTAAAGTTACCTACAGGTATGGGATCAGTTATCTGGAAACCTGTTATCCAGAAAGTTCCGAATTATGGAATGGTCATCTCCCATAGGCTCCATTTTATCCAAATAATCCAAATTTTATACATTTCCTTTTTATCTTAATAAAATAATAAAACAGTACCTTGTACTTGATCCAAACTAATATATAATTAATCCTTATGGAAGCAAAACTAGCCTTTTAGGCCAGTAGCCATGGGGTGTTTTTTTTTTTATCCATTATTCTATATGACAAATGGCCTGGAATTGTCATACATCACCAGATTGGGTTTAGGTTATTTAATTACATTAATGGCACAGGGATGTTTTGCAGCTTCTATAGCCAGCAGTGCAAATGATAGATGAGACCTATCCCTCTCTGCAGCCATGACTTACCCATACTCTAATAAGTTCAGTATTTGGCACATATTCAGTTTACTGCCTCATGCTGTAAGCAACTTGACACCAGTTCCCTGCAATAAAGGGCATTATGCCATTCATGTCCATTCCATCCTAAGAGAGACAATGCTCTCTTGTGAATCACTGAAGGGAATTTACAGCTGCATGATGAGCTCCAACTTATGAGGCATAGAGCCACTACAGTGATCCCCAACCAGTAGCTCGTGAGCAACATGTTGCTCTCCAACCCCTTTGATGTTGCTCTCAGTGGCCTCTAAGCAGCTGCTTATTTTTGAATTTCAGGCTTGGAGGCAAGTTTTGGTTGTATAAAAACCAGGTGCACTGCCAGAGTCTCAATGTAGGTTGGCAATCCACATAGGGGCTACCAAATGGCCAATCACAGCCCTTTTTTGGCACCCCAAGAACATCTTTCATGCTTGTGTTGTTGCTCCCCAACTCCCTTTTCTTCTAAATGTTGCTCACGGGTTCAAAAGGTTAGGGATCCCTGCACTAGTGTAACAACAGGGGATAAACATCTTTGCAAGAACAAGACTTCGCACATGCTCAGTGTGGTCTGGGCTTCAGTTGGGAGGTTAAGCTTAGGTATCGTCATAAATTATGGCAATTTGTACCATAGAAGCCTATACAGCAAGTCTGATTAATAATATGCAGACTGCACTGGGTCTACGGATACGAATCTCTACACAGTCGCCTGCTGCTCTACAGGGAAACTGGGAAGTAAGGTGGGTGGCCTCCCCCCTGCTGTTTGAAAGTATGATCAGTTACCCTGCAGAGCAGTTAGGGACTGTCTGTATCTGCAGCAGTCAGAGCAAGTAAAACGAAGGGAGAATTTCACTGCATTTAATCAGATTTCTTATAAAAACTGTACATATTTTTTAATTTAAGTATATTGGAGATATATTTCTTTTTCATTAAAGAAAGTAAAAATTGGATTTTATTTTTTGCCTGTACATCCCCTTAAAAAGCATGCCTTGACATGTATCTTAGTGGCTCTGAATATATAAGAGTTTGATCTTACAAACAAGTATGAGCCGTACATAGCAATATCGTTCCCTCAGGTAATTGGTAGCAATATCCTGGGATCCCTCCAGGTCATGTACTACAAATGATAAGGAGAAGCGATCAATCATTATTGCATGCTTATTAGTGGCATGGCTCTATGGGAACAGATGTTATTATTTGCCATTTTATGCATAGATATTTACTGAATGTTCACTTGTGTGCGTGAAAAATGACTGTTGTTTGCATGTGGCTTTTCTGTAATTCCAATTTATACAACATATTTGGACATGTGTGCTTTACTCCTGACCCAGCTTTGTCTCAGTACTTACACTATGCCCCACACTGAGACTATCAGGTTCACCACTTTGGAGTTTGAAGTCAATATAATCTGGTGATCAGCTGTGAAAGAGTTAACATGCTAGATTTAATTAATTTGAGGACATGCTGCATGTTATTTTCCAAGGACAGAAATTCTGCTACCCTCTTTATCAGTATTTTGAAGGATAACTGCTGAACCATACTGCTAACATAAAACACAACATACTGCTAACATTAAACAAATCTGCAATATTTGCCAAAAATATAGGGTTCTATTCTGTGGTACTAGGACCTACGCCTGTGGGTAGGGTTGTTACCTAGATGGCAAATCATCAGCTAGGGCCGGTGCCCTTATTAAAAAATGAACAGCAATATATTTGCTGGTAAATTTGTAAGTGTGGCTAGCAACCCTACCTATTAAACCCTCTGTTCACTGTCCGTCTCCATGGCTGATCACTCCCTTTTGAGCAGAGGCCTACTGCTGCCCTGCTAATTCCCCACTCTATACACCCATTCCCCTGCTCAACCTTTCCATTTCCACGCCCTATTGCATCATCACCCCTCCCCCCAACCCGAAGGCTGGTATTGTTGGAAACGTAAGGTGGCAAAACTGTGGGCTCAAAGTACGAAAAACATTTTTTGCCACCCTGCCCCACCATTTACAAATGACCTTGTTGCATTTCTCGTAAACTATGAAACATTACTGACACCATCTTGCCTTACTATACACAGTGCAGCATATCACAGCTGCAACACCTTTTCAGAAAGAGGTGAATCAGTGAGGTTCAATAGAGTTTTCTTCTCTTGGGACAGCTCTGCACAGATAACCGCTGATTTATACAGATCACAGCCAGTAGCGTACCTTGAGTGACCCAGTCTCCCCCACAAAAAAAAAGGTGTCTCCCACATGCATGCTCAAGGCCAACCCCCTCCCCCTTTGGGCCTGCCCACCACTGCAGTTTCGCAAATTTATTCGCTAGCGGTGAAACGCAGAAATTCTCCGCAAATTCAAGCCTGGTGAATTTATTCGCTCATCACTACTTGGAACAGGCTGTATGGAAGACTTTTTCATAAACAGTTCTAGTGTATTGTGGTGACTTCTTCTTAGCAGGGCAACTTTCCCTGCATAGACTGCCGTCCCTTGCTCTACCACTGCCAAAACTGGCTAACTTATTTCCTGTTCCTGTTTGCTTTATTCACCTTTCACTACCAACAACTTTATACTTCACAGTTTGGACTCACTGTCACCTAGTGGTCAAACTAATTATACATTAACCATTGACTTAACAATTCACATTTTGCCTACTTATTGTAATAAATATATCTGGCAGGCATCAGGATGCCCTCCGCCTCGCCTGCCGGGACGACTGCCATCTGCCCTCCCTTAGTGGCTGGTCCTTCTGCTGCTTCCAGGTTGTGTGGCGCTTGGGAGATTCTGGCTTTACCCGGAGCGCCACATGACGGCTTCGCACAGTGGTGAGAATTTCAAATATTTAAAGAGGCTTTGGGCTATTTCTTTGTGACCACGACTTTGTTTCTGTTGCCCGTTTTTGTACCACATTGCTCGTTTGGTTTGACCTGGCCTGTTTATTGACTCCCTTAACTGCTCCCTTGTTCTATCCGCTCACGTTTGGTTCGTGTACTTGCCCAGAACTCTCTCTTTGGTTCTCCCGCAATAAGACCTGGTAGCATATGAGTAGCAGAGGGCTCCACCCAAAGCCAAAGGCGGCTGCTATAGGCAGAAGAGTGGGCCACCAGATAACAGCCAACCCTCTTTTCCACCACCTTTAGACCTACATAACTCCCCACCCCCTAATGCAGGTAAGGCACAGTCTATTTGCCCAATGGGCAAAGTTAAAAAGAATGACAAATTGTGGCTTTTTTTATGCAATTTGCCCATGCATGGGGCCTTGTAAATGATCACTCATACCTATCCCTTAGTATCAAGAAAACTACGTTTTTTATAGTGTAGATTTGGTTAATTACCTCCAGAGGGCAGCAAAAGACTTACTTTGACAGCCTTAAATTTTCTGAGTTCTGTATATTTCTATAACTGGAGATTTCAAAATATACATAGGCTATTAAATAACTTTTAATACATGTATTTCTTTTAAAAATGTAATCCTTGTATGGTTTTCCTTTCTAAATACTATGCTGATAATTCCTAATAAATGTACAGCATACCTACAAAAATATTTGCTACTTTACTTGGTTCTACATTGGGAATAGAATCATAGATTAAACACCATAATGAATGAAGCATAAGCTTACATTACATTAGCAATTATTAAACTATATAAGGCTATTAAATATTTAAAAGGGCTATTGCCATCACATAAACACCCTCTTTTATAATAATACCATTTTATTTTTACAAAATTGTATTATTATGGATACAAGTTTGTACTTTTGTACGTCCAACAGCAGCTACTTTTTGTTGTGCAATGGCCCTGTGTATCTCCTGAACTGTTAAATCATGTTACCACATATCATGCATTTGGACACAGGTACAGCGGAAGCTGAATGGGAAGACCTAGAAGAAACTGGGCAACTGCAGGGAAACACACTACAAGAATCAATTGAAGCTTGAAGGAGAACTGAAGCTTAAACAGGTAGTATGATAGAAAGGCTAGAAATTATGTTTTTTCCACAACTTGTGTTCTATTGATTCACAGCACACTTTTTATGTGTGGAGGAGACAGGGACGACGAACGGCAGTGGACCTAGGGGCGCCCATTATGTAAATCCGGCCCTGGGCCTAACAAATCCAAGATAGTTTAAACTCCTGTGAAAGCCTGGATCATTAATGCTAGGGCTGCTGAACCACTTGGAGAAAGGGATGACAAAGGGATGACAAAACCTTTCTGGACCAACCATGGTATAGTGAGGGATATTACCCACATGTAATGCTGCCATGTGGGAAGGTGTTAAAAAATTACTTTGGCACAATCTGTGAGAGTACATCCCAGACTATACTGGTTATTACTCAATAGCTAATCTATACTATTAAAACAGGAAGTATGATAGAAAGGCTAGAAATTATTATGTTGACAGAGAAACATGGCCCAGATGATTGAGATGATTTTAGTGAATTCCATTGTTTTTACTCATGGCAATATATTATAACATTCTTAATCCTAGTAACTCACTTACCAATGCTTAATATTTGTAATTCTCCAGTTACACAGAACTAAAAGTCCATATGGGAGTAAGAAACAACACTGGCATTTGTACTCCCACAACTAAAAATGAAGCCAAGCTGCTATTACAAACCGAGGAAAACTTGTAACCTGTGCAATAGTCATGTATAGTTTGACAAACACCCGTGGGTACTCATCTAGTTGATGGGGCTTCCGGTTTGGGGTTAGGGTTGGGTAAGACTGAGGAAGTACACTCCTTCTCTGCTGCTGAAGATTTCCTGTCTTGGAACCAGAGGCGCACACAGAAGTAGCATAGTGGGGGGACATGGGTATGGTTTAGGTGCAGGTCCTACAATGGCAACAATTTGTGGATTAGGGTTTTGTGCAGGTTAAGGTTTGGTGGGATGTGGGCTGAGTTTTTCCTGACCTGCATATCACTACTGTGCAAGGTAAAGAGTGCAACTATGCCACGTACTCAGATGTTGAGTGAATAATCATTTAGGGCTCAATTTTACACCCTTTAGTGTTCTTAAATTTGTTGGAAGGTGCAGAGCACAGTTCTGATAGGAACAAGCTAACCCTGTCCTTACCATGGCAAAATATATTTCCCAGCGGGCCCCTTATGAATACAGTGCTACTGAACATGGGCAGGGTTGTATTCATGGCGGAAAGCAGGTCTTGGAGCAAAGAACTGTATCTACAGTGTTACTTGAGGGGCATTGTATGCCTACTAAATACCATATTTCTTTTAACTATTAGCACAAAATTGCATGCAAAATTATGTGTACACACAATTTACAAAGGTACCTGCCGGTTATACATATTTCTTGCACATAGCACCAATGTGTTGGTTGTTTTTATGAATTGCAGGAAAGTATAAAGGACAACTTTGCCCTGATTAACATCTGCTTTGAGGGATTGTATATTGCACCTAAACACAAATGACTTGCACCCTGTGAATCACAAGCTATTTTTGAAGCTAACAAGATACAATTTGACTAGGAAAAACCATTATAGCAAACCGCATGTGATTCAATAATATATTTAACCCTTGCTAATTTGGAGCTGCATTCGTACAGGAAGCATCTGTTCCAACGTGTCCTGTTGTTGTTGATGCCTGCTGTTACACTGAGTGCTGAAAAATTGCTTGTGAAAAAAAAAATGGTGATTTACATGTGTTTGGTAGCTTCTCCTTTCTTACCCATTGCTTTAGATCACTTCTATTAAACTATGTAGCAAGTAGACTAGGCTGTGGAAGGCTTCAGAAGTCTGATATGTGCCTCTCTTTAGATGACAGAATGGTTTGGACTATCACTATGTAGGAAACTATGTAACAGAAGGTGAACAATCTGTTAACAATCTGCCATGTAATTTACAGACATCCCATTAATATAACATATATTTATCTCTATATTTTTTTATCCTAGTTTTATTTTGGAACGTTTCTTCCAAACTGAAGGGATTTTCAAGCACTTATAAAGAGTTTTGGGTCATTGTCCTGCTGAAAGGTCAACTATTTAATAGGATTTATTTGTAACATAAATGCAGACCATAGGGCTTGTAATGCAGTAAAACGGGAGAATAAACTGTAGCACTACCTGTTTTAAGTAGTGATTTGATCCCATTAACTATGGGAGGAGCTTCATAACCAGCACCAATTACAGATGATTTGCATGCAGGCATAAAGGATATTTCTATTAACATTTAAGGAACCTCTGTGATTTTAGACACAGTATTCTCTGTAGGTGCAGCATGTCAAACATACTCTTCATCATTGTTCTTATGACTTTTAGCTAATGTAAGCTATGGAAATACATACCCAGGACTCCTCAGGGATCTTAAACATTTCTACCTTCTATAACGTTCTCAACATCTCATTTCAGGTTCTGACTCTCAGTATGTTATAACACTGGAGTATGTAGTGTCTGTTCTCCATGGGGGAAGCATTGGTCTTTCCTGCATTTGGTTTAGAAGCTCAATAAATTCTAATAACTACCAATATTGAGTACATAAGACTCCTGGCAATATCCCTAAGCTTATAATTGGTAGTTCCACTAAGGGCAAAAATCTATAGACCCTTATGAACTCCAGAACTATTAAATATTTACATAACTGGTGGGAAAGCCATTCTCTCTATTAGCAAAGCCCAGGCAGAGCATGATGGATGGTGTATATTTCTGTGGTTTGGTAACTGGTACAGCTCTAATAATGTTACACATTAATGGTAATGAAATGTTCTGTTTGTGCTAGTCATTTCTGCTATGTTTACCAGAGAAGATGTTTTAGGAGGAAGATCTCAAAATTGGGCTATTCCAATATGCACCACTCCCCCAATATCAGTACCAATACCATCCAGTACAGACCATATGCTATCATCCCTATCACGGGTGGAAGAATAGGACTGCCTTGGGCCCACCAGTGCTGCACTCTGCACCTCACTCAAGATTTGTACTTTAGTGAAGGTTAAAGCCTATCATTTTTGGTTTAGGGACAGTGTTATGTGTGTAGCAGCCAAGTAACAAGACAGTGCTAGGCCCTTCCAGCATGCACAGTAACTCCAGCGTGCATGTGCATTAAGAACCCCTTCCCCACTTGCCTACAAGTGTGTGTTCCCTGGGTCTGCTTCCTATATAGTTATGCAACTGGTGTGTATCATGAGACACATGAAACCTTCTGTTTTAATAAGGCTCTTGGTGCATTTCATAAGGGCTCTTTGCTGTCCTACCCCTTCAGAAGCCATGTTGCTATTTCTTGCACTGATTAGATTTAAAAAGATCAAAACAGGCTTTCTGCAAGTTTGGATTTATGGCTCTTAATTATTAAGCTGTACCTATATTTTCCTACCATGCACATCTCAGCCACCCAAACAACATAATTTCTACTGCATATATCAGTATATAGTCAGCCAGTTGCAGGATGAGCACAAAAAAACAATCCTCTGATTTGTTGCCATGGGTTACAGCCTAGCAGCAAATCTGCCCACTGTTTATAAATGACCCACACTGCCTCCTGTGGCTCAAGTAGGAGGAGCAGTGGCCAATATGTAACAGGTCCAACTCTCTGGTTCAAAACCAGAGAGTTGACAAGTTTCAGCAAGTTTATTTGATATGCTTGGAAAACCAATAAAACATTTCAGTGTTAAAAAATGTACAGTATCATCCTGTCAGTTGACACACGGGGGGCGTACTAACGCTAGTGGAGAAATCACTTATAGTGTAATACTATCCTTGTACTTAGCTGCAGTCTCCATGCTTGCAAATGCTGAAAGACGTATGTAATATTGCGTTGCTTAATTTTATAAATTATTTGGACAATCCACTAATATATACCGTTTTATTGTTTTTGATGAAAAGTAACTAAACTGTGTTTTCACCAATGGGAAGTACTATATAATATGCAAAAATCTGGCCTGATCTGAAAAAAGTCAATGAAAGGCAAAAAAGTGCCTTGTTGCTATGGGTTACTGCTCATGTGCACATTTACCCAGTGTTTATAAATAAGCCCCACAGTATTAGATAAAATGCAGGAGGTGAGGAGGCCTTGCCCAGCAACAGCCCACAATATATGTCAGTACTGTAAAATGTAAGTAAATGTTAGATATGAACTTGGTTTTAAGGATGGCTTTAAATTTCTCATTAAAAAAAATGTTGAAATAAAGCTTCTGGTTTATGACGTAACCAGTGTAATTTGCCTTTGAAGATTACAATAGATGTCAGAAGCTAGGCAATGGGCTAAGCTGCATGTTTACAAGATACTTATCTCGAAGGCTCTTCTGATCTCTGGTCTTGTCAGTGCTATAAATGTCTGCGTTGGAGTTGCTTTGGTGTCACTGACTCTGCAGTCATAGCCAGGTGCTATATCTGGTTTGCTCAGGATTGTACAAGACAATTTTTATTGCAGGATATGTGTTTCAGGAGCTTATGCTTTGGGAATCAGAGTTCAATTAATGGTACTAAACAGATTTGTACTTTCTGTCCATAACAAATAAAGCCCCTGTTTGTTTAATTATGTTATATGAACCTGCCACTATAATGTAAGTAAATGCAAGAGGCACTGCAGGTCGCAGGTGGCTTTTATTTGAAGAAAGTCAATATACTCTAAAGGCTTAATATTATTTTACAATTTGGTACTATGCCAAAAATAAAAAATAATTTATCTGAAATTTACTAAAATCCAAGTATAACAAGTTTTAAATATTAAGTTCACATACAGATTAGCATCTTTTCACCAGATGAAATTTCTCCATTGCAAAACTTTGTTGACGTGCTAATGTATCAAGAGTGCAAGAGTGCCACCTGCCCGGTTTTTTGAAGGGCTGTCCTGGTCAAAACTGCCTTGAATTTCATGTTGCATTTTGGCTTTTCTATAATTGATGTGGCGAGTAGCCAATCGTCTGTCGCCGCATAATAGCCCCGCCCCTGCGATCTCTGCCCCACCCCTGCCACGTCACGGCCCCTGCCCGGATTGCACAGGACAAAAAGGTGGCAACCCTAGGTATAGGATCTGTTATCCGGAAACCCGTTATCCAGAAAGCTCCCAATTACAGAAAGGCCATCTCCCATAGACTCCATTTTATCCAAATAATCCAAATTTGTGACAATTATATACTTTTTCTCTGTTAAATTAAAACTGTACCTTGGACTTAATCCCATTTTAGATATGATTTATCCATATTAGAAGCAAAATCAGCCTATTGGGTTTATTAATGTTTAAATGATTTTCTAGTATACGTAAGGTATGAAGATCCAAATTATGGAAAGATCCATTATCCAGAAAACCCCATGTCCGGAGCATTCTGGATAATAGGTCCAATACCTGTATATCCTTTGTGCCAGTGTTACTTGAGGGGCATGGTATGCCTACTAGATATGCCTACCATATACAGACCATCAACAGTATGACCTTACATGCACTGGAGCATAATCCAATATCCAGCACAATTGCCATATTTTTTTACTTATAACGCAGCGTTTTTTTTCCAGAATCTCAGTACTGTTGCTGTCACGAAGAGGAGCTGCATTAGCCCAATTGTAGCCGTAGAGTCGAAATTACCACTGTAAATTAGATGCAATGAGCTGAACATTTTGGCATAATTTTGGTTGGCATCATTTCTGGTATTCGTGCGTGAGTGATGTGTGCAAATGATTCTTTAGATGCAAGTGCCAAGAGCACATTTAGACACAAGTACCTTAAATTATTTTGATGTGCAACTGACTTTAGACAAGTGCACAAGTGCAGCTGGTAAATGAGAAGAAAGAATTTGAGGTCTCCACACTTTCAATTGTTGAGATAAAAGCCTAAAATATTCCAAAATATTAAAAATCGTACAACAGCATCAGTCACCTGATTCGTTTTTGCCACAACTACCCCTAATCATAATGAAATCATCATACCTGTGATTAAGGGCAGTTTCGTCCAAAACGCGCCAGGTGACTGATGCTGCTGTACAATTTTCACTATTTTGGGATAAAGATTTTGTGTTTTTAATCAACTCTTGAGAGTGCGGAGATCCCGCATTTTTTCATCTCGATTGTAAATATGGATTGGTATGCCCTGAGGAGAAAGGGGTTGGTCCCTGAAAGTTGTGCTACAACTTGTGCAATAAAATGTAACTTATGCCGATATAAGTTGGTGTGCTTCTTCCCTATGCACAGCCTGGACCAAGAAGACATGCATGGGATCTTAGTGGGTTTGAGGCATGATGGGAGTTGTAAGGCTATTGTTTCCAAAAGGTGTTGTTTAGCAACTTTTTAACAGGAAATTGATCCTGGAGGGTCAGAGCTAGACCTAGCTGTTACAGTGAGGAGTGAGCAGTGTCCCTCATTCCCACCCATTGAGTATAGAATACAGGGGGGGTGACATGATTTTAAGTAGCAATTTTCTCATAGCAGTTAACTAGGGTGGGTCTCTCTCTGGGTCAAGTATTGCCTGGAGCTAGGTTTTAGCAAGGAGTCTCAGTACCCAGGCAAGTTGGGTAGGCTTAGTCTCAGTATTGGCACATGCTGTGTAAGCTAAAGATGATCTACATTTTATGTACAGCCTCCAGGGGTTAATTGTTATTCATTTCAGTGATACTAAATTGTAGAGCTACTGTTTTGTTTGAGGGCATGTTTTATGTTAAGGAAGTATATTTGTTAATAAATCAAGCTGAACCTTTTTGTGGTGGTGTGTACAGTTGTTCTCTTTGTTATAAATATATACAGTAATTACTAGCTCCCTAGTGGAGTTTATCATAAAAAGTTAAATTATACTATGCTTGGAACTTGAGTAAAATTAGCGCCAGCTAAAATTCCCTTCTTATTTCTATCAGAGCAAATATGGTGTTGCAATTCTGAATGAACACAGAACTGAGCATTTTTCTAGCACCTGGTTTCCATCAGTTTATTTGCGCAATATCAAGAAGACTACGTAACACTATCCCTGGTGTAACAAATGTATTCCTATTGGCTAGGGAAATTAATCAAATACGTATTCTGATGTTATAGTGCATTTCATGGGATATGGTATTAGCAATGTTATTGTATTGTCCAGACTGGCAGTAAAGTATCTGTTTTTGAAATGGAAAATTGTTTATCAGCTAAATTACTCTGTGTAATTGTAGGAACTAAACTGTTGCATTTTAAAGATGAATTCAAGAAGATTCAAATGATTACATAATAACATTCTCAATCCATGACACATGATTCTGATCTCATCTGTTAATGGTTATAGGTGTCAAAGTACTGTCTTATAGCTGACAGCTTGGACTGGGCAGGTGCCTTAGGGCAGAGTAGATGGCTAATTTATTAAATAAGAGCAAGTTTTAATCATTTCAAATAGCCTTCTGATTTAAAACTTTATGGAAAAATTATTTTATATCACTATGTCGATAATGTTATGGGTTTGGTGCCAAAGAAAAAAATAATTTATAGCTCTTGCTTGCTGTACCTCTCACACTACAATCTTTAAAGACATATGACATATGGTTATGTAATAAATGGCCATGTCCAGTAACCCATAACGATCACACGTAGCATTTACAGGTCATCTGTTTAAAACAAACATCTTATTGGTTGCCACAGGTTCGTGCAAGTGTATGACTTTTATTACAAATAGAGAATAGAGCAGTAATATTGTTGTTTTTTCACGTGTATACCATCTTACTGTGGGTGCTGTGCAAGTAGCGGGATGATTATCTATTATACATCACGGTTGTTTTTCTCTCATAACATCTGTTTAGGCATCTTACACAGACTTTGCAAGAAACACACAGGAGCATGTGGGTCAAGCCAGTGAAACAGAGCACCGACTCACACATGTACAGGACTTGTAAATAATAACCTTTTACTAAGGGTTAACACAGCAACACTGCAAAATAGTGGCTTAGTTGTCTACATACAAGAACAACAAGAAGAGAGCCTTTCCCTATTAGTAAGTGAGGTTGTCAATCACATGAAAACTCAGGCGTTGCCATTGCCAGTGATTTCAGCAGTCTAAGGGGCAAATTCACTAAGCGCCGAAACGCCGAACGCTAGCGTCAATTCGCTAGTGTTGGGCATTTTCGTTAATTCACTAACGAACAATGGCGTACATTCGCTAGTGTTACTTCGCACCCTTACGCCTGGTGAATTTTCGCTACGGACGTAACTACGCAAATTCACTAATGCGCGCAGTGTACTGAACGCTACCTTTTACGCTAGACTTCCTTCACCACCTCAGACCAGGCGAAAGCGCAATAGAGTAGATAGGGATTGCTTCAAAAAAAGTCAAAAATTTTTCAAAGTCCCAAAAAACGCTGGCGTGTTTTCTACATTATGGGTGATAGACTGAAAAAGATCAAAACATTTTTTAGGGCTCCCCTCCTTCCCCCCTACATTTCCTGACTCATGGCAACTTACCTATACAGTGGGCACATGTGTAGGGCAAAATAAAAATTTTATTTGATGTTTTGAAGGTTCCTCCATTGAAATTTGAATTTGGCGCCGTATGCAAATGAACCATCGCTAGCGAAACTTTGCTTCGCTTGGCGAATCAACGCTAGTGCAACTTCGCAAACTTACGCTACCCCTGTGCGCAACTTCGAATTTTAGTGAATTTGCGGAGTGCTGGCGAAACTACGCCTGGCGAAGTGCGGCGAAGCACTGCGAATTTGCCCCTAAATCTCTGAATCCACTGACTGTTAGATACACAGTTTAAATTGATGGTCATCTCTGATTATGTATTTGTTCATCTTGTTCTAAATTTGCATTTCCCAGGTTGGTGTAATACAGAATCAAGTAAAACAATAATGTATTCAATTTGTCCAAAGGCTTACTATGACATCTTTTGAAATTAGAAAGGTTGAAAGGTTATGGGGCATTAGGGAATGGGATCACAGTCCATCCATAGTAAAAAGATACAAGAATTATGTACAACTGAAATAGGCCGGAGGGATGTACTGGTATCTACAGTCTAAAAACAAAACCCACATTATTAACAGAGTGCAAATAATGTTGTAGTATACATATGGCCATAAAGATAATAAAAAAAGGTGATTAAATCCTAAAAAAATAAAAACAATACAAGCTAAGATGGTAAGCCCAAAGTATACATATATTCATCATTTTATCTAAAAAGGTATGAACATTTCTTCAACAAAAGAATGAAGTAGAAGGGGCACCAAAAATATAGACTCAAACACATATAAATTATGATAAACAGCAAAAAACAAGATAAATTCCAATGCTCATTGATGCCCCGGGAAAATAGTTTAAAGGAACAGTAACACAAAAAAATGACAGTGTTTTAAAGTAATAAAAATATCATGTAGTGTTGCCCTGCACTGGTAAAACTGATGTGTTTCAGAAACACTACTATAGTTTTGTAAGGGGCCCGAAGGCTCAGCCAGGAGTAGCGGACCAAGGAGGAAGCACCAGTCCAATAGTTCGAGGTACAGGCAAGGGTATAGAAAGAGAGTGGTCGAAGTCCAGGCAATAAGGTCGGTTCAGGCAGCAAAGGTTCAGAATCCGAAGTCAGGCAAAGGTCAATACACAGGTTCAGGAATAATAAACACAGGAAGCGCACCCAGGAACTCACGAGGAAGAACCTATAGTAGGGCACAGTCTGCAGTGTTTCAGCATCTTTTATAGGCCTCCTTTGGCACCAAAACAGACGCAGTGGCGTCATGACGTCTTCACGCAGGCGTTTTGACGCTGGCGTCTATTTGACGCTGGCGCTTAGGCGCCAGCGACCAATCCGATGCTGGTGGATATTCTGACGCTTGCGTGATGTCACAGAACTGCGACCAGAAGGAAGCACATGGAGAACGCCGCCATCTTGGACTCCGCCATCTTTGGACGCCAGGTAAGAACTCCTTACAAGTTTATATAAACAAGCTGCTGTGTAGCAATGGCGGTAATTGAAAAAAGGCCATGGGGCACATTTACTAAGCCCGAGTGAAGGATTTGAAGTAAAAAAAACTTCTAAGTATTTTTTTGGTACTTCGACCATCGAATAGGCTACTACGACCTTCGACTACGACTTCGACTCGAATGATTCGAACTAAAAACCGTTCGACTATTCGACCATTCGATAGTTGAAGTACTGTCTCTTTCAAAAAAACTTTGACTACATACTTCGGCAGTTTAAACCTACCGAGGTACAATGTTAGCCTATGGGGACCTTCCCCATCACTTTTTTAAGGTTTTTTTGATCGAAGGAAAATCCTTCGATCGATCGATTAAAATCCTTTGATTTTTCGTTCGATCGTAGGATTCAAATTCAAATTCGTAGGATTTTACTTTGAGGGTCGAATTAGAGGGCTTATTAACCCTCGATATTTGACCCTTAGTAAATGTGCCCCTAAGTGTTAAATAGTGGATAACAGACACTATTATGGTCTACAGAGCTTATCTGCTATCTGCTGTGTAACCTGAGCCTTTTCTCCTTTGAATGGTTGCCCCCATGGCTACACAGCAGCTTATTTATATAAACAATAATAGTTTTTCTGAAGCAAACACAGCAGTTTTACCAGTGCAGGGCAACACTGTAATTACTTTAAACCACTTTCATTTTTTGATCTTACTGTTCCTTTAACCAGTGTATGGTAGTGTTTATGCATTTTTGCTATTTAGCACAAATAAAAAAATTGCAGCCAGTAGAACTCCTAAGGATCAGTGAAAAAAATGTATATCCTATGAAAACTCATGGACGAGATTCAATTTGAGATATAATTCAATTCAAAAAAACTGATCTCACTGTTTAATACGTGAAAGCTCTATTGAAGTCTATAGGAAGAAACTGGAACTGAATTTGAAGAAAAGTTTATTTTCCTTGAATTGAATCTGGTCTATGAGTTTTCACTTGATAAACCATGTGATAACTTTTTCTCATTGAATTGAATCTGGCCCTATGTGCTATAGCCTTATATAGGTCAGATTCAATTCAGTGAGAAAAAGGTTTATCATGTGAAAACTCATGGACAAGATTCAATTTGAGATGCAATTCAATTCAGAAAAACGTATCTCAAGGTTTATCACGTGAAAAAGTCTATGGGAAAAAACTGGAACTGAATTAGGAGAGATGTCCTTTCTCCTCGAATTGAATCTCATTCGTGACTTTTCATGTGATAAATCTGGAGATAACTAGATTATCAACTGAATTGAATCTGGCCCAATATGTGAATAGAGAAAAGTTCAGCTGTGCTGCTGAATAACCACAGGACCTTTAATATTCATTAGCAGAGGTTATAATATTTCCTGTTTATATCTTACTTATACCATTCCTTCGGGGCAGCCATTGAAAATTTTGGGGCCTTGTGCAAGTTATTATATATTCGGAATCCCACCCCATGAAAACAAGCATGAAGCATCAAAATTTCCGGCCATGCCCCTTGTGTTTGCTACACAAATATTTAAATAGCTGGTAGGTAGGTTTTGCGTCAGATAGGGCTATTGCTACTATGATGCAAGCCCATAAATAATTTTACTGAAAAGCAAGTATGTAACTATTAATGAAACAGACCTTGCAACTGTTTGGGCCCCAGGGGTCCTGTGGGACTGATCATACTGCAATATATGTTTGTAGAAAATGTCATAGTTCCAAAGTTTAGGGCCCCAATAACTAGTCATTCCACTGCTACAAAGTTCAAGTAGGAGATAGCTCATATAATGCAGTTAGTAGATCCCAATATAAACAGCTGATGTAGCAGGTTTTTTTTTTTTTTTTTTTTGTGTTAGATTCTGGGAGGCTTAGTCTCCCTCCTTTAATGGATATCTGCCTATGCAAAGCAGGGTTAAGAGTGTTGCCAGAAATAACAAGCACAATAACCGGAATCCTGAAAAATGAATTGCGGACTAAAGATGTTTGAAATTCTGATCTCGTCACAACATTGTCTAAAGGTGTTCTCAATGTTTAAAAGCCAAGTATAGTATGGAGGAGGTTGCATTATGGGTTAGGGTGTTTTGCTGGCTTTATAGTTGGGGACCTGTGTACAATGACTAAAACTCTGAATGGAAAGAACCTACTAGCTACTACAGTATTTTTAAAAGCCATGCCATACCTCATGGTATGAGACTTACAGGGCAGGTATTTGTGATGCAATAGGATAAATATCCTAAGCATACTGCCAAGCTATTTTGGAACTATTTAAGAAGGAGAGCTGAAACTGACGGCATGGCCTGCTCAATCACCTGCCCTTGACCACATTCAGATGATTTGGGTTGAATTGGATACAAAGGTCAAGGCTACACAGGTGAGTAGTGCAGATCATGTGAGGGCTCTTCTGCAACCAAGCTGGAGTGAACTTTCACACATATACTGTGATTCTTCCCACAAATAGATTGCCCAGTGTTTGTTCTGCTGTCATCACTGCCAAAGATTGATGAGGCCAGGATTTAGCCTGTTTTAATTATTTAATTCTTTGTTTACTTAGGTGATTTGGCATTTGTTTTACAAAATGAATTGCCATTCTGTAACCTTTTGCTTTGTATGAGGCAATGATAAGTTCTGTAGAAAACAATTTACAACCCAAAAAAAGATTACTGTTGGGGGCAGGACCGCCATCAGAAATCGCAGGGCCCCATACGACAAAATTTTCTGGGCCCCCTGGGCTGCGCCCACCACCAGCCCCACCTACAAGTCCGCCCTCCCCATCCCACAGGTCCGCCCCCACCACACAGTAAAAAAACAAAAAAAATATTGGTGGCTAGGGTTCCCACATGTTAATAAAAAATAAAAAGATATTGGTGGTCAGGACCCCCCATAAAAAAACATTTGTGGCAAGGCCCCCCCCATTAAAAAATATTGGTGGCTAGGACCCCACATGAGAAAAGAAAATTGGTGGCCAGGCCCCCCCCCCACATTATAAGAAAATTGGCGGCCAGGGCCCCTTAAACGTCCATGCCTTGACAAAGTCAGCAGCTCTCAGAAAGATGGGGGGCCTGGCTAATCAAGTAAGTGTGGCATGGCCGGGCCCCCCTTACCCTCGGGCCCCCTACAACTCTCCCCCCAGTCCCCCCCGATAGGCTGCCCTGGTTGGGGGTATAGTTGCTGGGTACCTGCTGTGTCTGCATTCTTTTATTATTGTTATTGTGACTTCATGAGAAATGAATTAAGAGGAACTTTCAAGACTTTTCAGTGCTGTGACTCACTGTTGCCTCAATGGTCACTGAACTTAACAGTCCCATGATTTGAATGTTTTACCCATGCATAGCATATTTATAGCATTCTTTACATATCCATATATATATATACATGTCTGTTGCACTTGAGAAAGGCAAACTTTTTTATTGTAGATAGTAAAATCTAAGTGCTTGCCAAAGTAAGGGGTTGGTTTTTGGTGTTGAATTTCAAGTTTAATAACCTTGTTTCTGTACGTGCCATGTGCCATTTTCTTTACCTTTTGCTCTGAAATTAGATAAAGAATAAACTGTATACCTATCACTGTATACCTAAACAGTGATGTAAGTATGCAAACTGCTTAATGTAAATAAGTAGCATGCAGTGAAATATGCTGTTATGCTGAGTTGCCAACGTTACACATTTTGCTACTGATGTGCTGTCCTGGGCTGTTGGTGTTGGCTGTGGGTGTTGGCTGTCAAGTGGCATGTTTATGATCCTCTTCCAGTTAAAACTTCAGTCCTGACAGACACTTTAGAAAAAGGTTGTTGGAGTTGAAAGACTGGTGGTTAGACCTGGGCAAATGTTAATTGTGGGTCTCTATTAAAGTTTTCCTATGAAAAGCATAAAGCACATGGGACTACACAATCTGATGATTGTGCAGATGGAGAATAATGTGGGATATGATGTTTTAACATAGCAAATGTAGGACATACTGTAGGAGCTTTGAGGAGGAGCTGGAGTGGTACCCGTGGGTCCAACACTTGGAGAGCCTGCAGTCCAGAACTGACAAGGAGACAGAAGGTATTGAAAGCATGGTACATTAGACGCTGAAATATGGAGTAAAAACAAAATAGTATCTAAATCATTCTACTCTCTTTCCTCCCTTCCCCCCCATTCTTTTTCCCCTTTTTGGTTCCCTCACCTCTCCCACTTTCTCCCTTATGTTACTGCAACACAGCAAAACTGACGGACAGTAAAACGTGATGTTGTTAAACAAAGCTGGTTAACATTAATCAATACATAAGCACTATCGTATGAAAATATCAACTGCTGATGTGTCGTGCTGCTTCTACTGTGCTTCTATCTTTGGTTAACCAAAGTGGCTTCTATATTAAAACTGTTACCTGCTTTATAAAATCAATAAAAATTTCAAATTAAAAAAAAAAGAAAATCTGGATTTCAGAACAACACTGACCTGGAAAACCAAAAAATAGACTGAATGTATTCATTTTTCTTATTATTTTTCACTGCATTTCTTTCTTTTTAGGTCCTCTCCTACTTATCTCCGATTCTGACTTCCAATCTGCTTCCTGGTTGTCGGGGTAATTTATTTCAAGTATGACAGTTGCAGATCAATAAAATGTACATATTTAAAAAACTATAAAGATATATGAAATGAAGACTAATTTAAGATATCTTAAAATGTATATAATACCATAGGCTAATTTTAAGGTCAATTATCCTTATAATATATATATAATATATATATGCAGAACTCTCTGAGTTATTACAATCATAATTCACTGTGGCACTGAGAAGCATTGCACATTGGCGCTTCCAGTGCTGTAAAAGGTAAGCAACTGCGGCATTCTATCAATGGTTAACCATAATAGTAGGTATGACATACAACAGTTTTAAAAGTAATTCAAAGAATAACACTTTGTGTACTGAAAAGGAGATCCCAGCAGGACTTCAGGAAGAGTTCACTTCTGTCACAAATAGTTTTATTGCTTGGGATTTATTCTATGTGTCAAACCTGTACTTGTACCCAGTCCATGTGAACACTAACATCTATTATTGCATGTGGTTGTCAGCAAAATGCTGGTTCCTTATTCATGGTGCCTCTGACCTTAATGCCCCATTGAAGCAGAAACTTGCAGCCAGTGACGTTGCTACCTATGTAGCAGAATCCAAGGCCGCAGGGGGGCCCAGGGGTTCTGCTTCCTCAGTAGTATGTGCGGCTGGGGAATCGTTGGTATATGGGGTGCGGGATCGCGGGTGAGCTGAAGCTATGTGTGGCAGGGATCGCAGGTCACCCATGATTATGTGCAGACAGAGTCATACCCATGGTTTTCCATGTAAATGCTTATGTCTGGTTACTCTTCTAATGATTTCACTTACTATTGCACTCCAAAGTGTGGCCAGAAAGTACCCCACTCAGCAGCCCCATATAATATTTTCAGATTTCCAGGCTGTGCCATTGTTATTAGTTTGCTTTTTCTGCTCTTTTCTAGAAAGTGCTGGTTTGTTAGGGGATTTATACATATGCAGATAAATACAGTCAAGCCTTGATTTTCTCACATTTCACAAAAATATTTTGACCTGGGTTTTCCAAAAAATGCCTGGTTAATGTTATTTTTATTAAAATTTTTATTAAAATTAAGCTAGTTAAAATGCTAAACACATGCATAATTTATCCTGGGTACTTCTGTAGGTAGTAAATTACAGTTGGGGGCACATTTACTAAGTGTGCATGTGCGATAGCCACACACAAAGCACTTATGATGGTCTGACTCCTGTACTTATAATCTTTGAATACTTGAAGCTTATGTTTTCCCGGATTTTACATCATTTTTTATGGTCCCTTGAAAAATGAAAAATATAGTGAATATTGTCATGAAGCTCACAATCAGTGTTCACGCTAAGCTTTGAGTCCTGTGGGCAAAACAAACTGTGATGGATGCATACATAATTTTGTACATATTCTTACCAACCCAATTTTTTGCACATTGTTCACTACAATGTTTGTTTCATGGTTCCAATTTCCATTAAATGGCTGCAGTGAAGTAGTTAAAGGGGTTCTATCTTAATTACATTTAAGCTTCATCTCATTTAAATAAGACACTTTTTAATATATAATCATTTAAACATTCTGTACTAATTATGAAATAATCAAGTTACTCTTTATGAACCTGTCACTCTTCATTCACAGGTCTGCCTGTCAATTTTGATTGACAGCTAGGTCTAAAATGTCTTCTGGGGGGCTCCCTTTTCTAGCAGATGTTTCAGAGCTCACTCAAATAACCAACTCCAGTACAAACAAAAGCTAACAAAGTAACAAAGTCTAGCACACAGAGAAACAGGATTTCCATCAGAGCCAGTTATTTTAAAATAGTGAGCTCTCCTATATCTTCTAGGTAGGGTTGTCACCTAGCCGGTAAAACACCTGCCAAGGCCAGGGCCGGTACTACAAATTTACCGGCAGTAGTTGCCGTTAAATTTGTAATACCCTTAACAAAACCCTCTTGGCCCACCCCCAATAAGCTGGAAATGTTCTCCTCCTTCCACCCCCTTTTGCATCTTGACCCACCCCTTTTGTCATGGCCCTCCCCTTTTTGTCACAGCCCAACCCTTTTGTTCACGCCCCTGGTAGAAAATTTATGAAAAGGTGGCAAACCTACTTCTAGGATGCAACCCCACCAACAGGGGTGATTCTGGCCTTTCTGCTGCCTGAGGCGAAAGCATGGCAATGTGCCCCCTTGCCACGCCCCCATGTCACTCCCCCACACACCATGCCTTAAAAACTACATTACACTACACAAGCCTGGGAAACCCTACACATGTGCCCACTGTATAGTTTAGGTACCATATGTTAGGAAATGTAGGGGGAAGGAGGGTACCCCAAAAAATGTAAAAGACACCAGCGTTTTTTGGGACTTAGAAAATATTTCAACTATTTTTGAAGATCCTCCTATCTACTCAATTACACTTCGTCTGGTCTGAGGTGGCGAAGGCAAGTCTGGCGCAAGAGGTAACGTTCACCAGAGAGCAACTTCGCCTGGCGTTAGGGTGCGAAGTAGCGCTAGTGTATGTCTACTTCAGTCGCGAATTTACGCCAGCGCCCATTAGTAAATCGGCAAAGTGCCAAAATGACATCACACTGGCGAATTTTCACTAGTGTTAGCCAGTTTGCCCTTAATTTCCACAAAAACTTAGAATTTCGTCTTTATGCATTAACCAGGAAACATACATCTTTTTTCAACTTTTTTTTAAAAAAATGTTTTACTTTTTTTTTTCAACTTAAGCCACTATTATTTATTAATTGTCAACAATTTTATTTTGGTATGGTAATTTGTATATACAGTAACAGGCATTGAGGGCACTGGGGCAGACTAATTATAAATACTGGCTTTTTGATGACACACACAGTGGAATGGTAGTGGAGAATTCAAATTACAGACAAGACAGGCAGTACAACTAGTATATTATTTATTCCAAATATTTGTTCTGTAAGTACAGTACAGTACCTGGTTCTTCTTGTGAATAAACTCTGCCTCACACAGACAGTGCCTGCTGCCCTAGACAGACGCAACAGCCAGCCACCACGACACCACCAGGTCAAGGCACTGCAGTCCAAACTGAAACTCCAAAAGCCAACACGCGCAGACCCAGCCCTGGAGATATGTGCGGAGCCAGTGACGTCACGTAAGCAGCCAGGGAGCAGCGGAGCACAGCGCAGAATGTTACACACTCCACACATCCCAGCGGACAAGTCAGGGCCAGGGGCGGCAGCCAGGCAGCAGCCAGTAGGAGGGAACTGACTGGAAGGTGAAGGCGCAGCGCATATTTACATTTGCCAAAATTGGCAAGCAAGTTTCTTTTCTTCCTGCAGCAGTCCAAATGCCGCACCTTGACTGACCCACATTTTGCCGCCTGAGGCGAGATTCTCAGGTTGCCTCATTATAGAAGCGCCCCTGCCCACCAACAAAGGATATATTAGAGCTAAAAGTCAATCAAACCTGACTCCTACTTCATGAAGAGAGAATGAAGAGAGATAGGTTGTGGAGAAGGGGTGAGTAAAGAGAAGTTACTCTTTACTCTCCCCTTCTCCGCAACCAGTTTTAGAAATGGTAAAGAATTTTTTAATTGATTATATTTAGAAATGTTCCTATGAAGCCTATATTAAATTAAAATTTTCATTATAGATACCCCTTTAATTAACTTTCACAAAAAATAATTAAACAGTTAAAAAACAGCTTTAGAAAAACAGGATAAACAAAATGTGATTGAGGTTAGTATCTCTTCATCTTCACTGAAGTCTCGTGGATAGAGTTGCATTATCACCCAAACATGTATTTTGCGTCACTGAGCCTAAAGGATAATGCAGCAGTGATGTCAGAAGATAAATATAGTGAAAATCTTGGCAAAAAAAGTAGCCATGGAAAATATTTGTCAGTTCAGAGAATGCTAAAACATGTTTTTCAAGCCAACATAATAGAGGAATATACAGAAATAGAAGGTGGAAACGAGGTGTCATTGTGAACTAATCATTACACCATAATGCAAAAGACATTGTTGTCCTTATATACACCAAGTACTAATTGGTTTGCATCAAATATTTTTCAAGGGGAGGCACAAAATATGATTCAATTTCATTCTACTGCTCCTTACTTATTGCTTATTTTATATATGTTTTTACAGCAGATTACAGCATCCTTATTCCATCCAACAGAAAAACAGAACATGGAATAAACATCAAGGAGATGGTATTGATAAAACAGACTCTTTCCAGTTATAGCTGTTCTTCATAGGAAAAGAGGCTCCCATGTTGCCAATTTCTTTCAAACATGGCGCCCAGAAAGCTTCTTAGACAAGGTGAAAGTTCCGATCCCATTAGTTGATGTGGAAAGCAAAGAGCTGATGATAAGGAGGTCTACATTTTCTTCCAGGAGCATACTATATATTTTCCCAGGCAAAACTTCCATGGAAGATTTGCCATAAACTGCACTAGCACCAACATATTCTCGATTGCTTTACAGATAAATGTTATTATTTACTGCCCAGTGAAGCTTTTAATCTGAGGTCCCTATCATATCACATACACACTATGGTGAAGAATCAGGATAATATATGTTTTTGTAGTGTGGGAGGAAACCCAAGTACTTAAGTTGTCGAGGTGCATCCATTGCACTATTACACACATGTGGGCATTTTTTCCAATTCAAGCTATATCATGAAACAAGGAAAACCTTGATCCTCAATCCCCTCAATTTATGAGAATTGTGATCCAAAGTGATTTTGAAAAAAGCCGATGTTTGCCGAGATTTGGTAACCCATAGCAACAATCAGATGTTTGTCACAAAAGTTAATCTAGACTGTATATTAATTAATTTACCTATAACCAGTTGATGATGGTAATCTATTTTCCATGTTGTTTGCTGGAATGCTAAGGAAAGATCAGAAGTCAAATGAGTTGTCACATCTTATCTTGGAGATGAAAATGACTACCTTTCTGATCTAAGCAAAGATAGCAATACAAACTAATAAAAAAGTGATAAGGCCAGGCACTGTGATCCCTGTTACTGGCATGTAATAAGACAAATACAATCATGAAAATGTAATACATTCAGATGTTTAAATGTTCTAAAGCCTACAACAGTGATGTGCAATCTACAACTGTAACTGCATAACAACTTCCTGCTATCACACTGGCATGGAGTAAACCTGTTTAAATGGTTCTGCTGATCAGATCAGTAGGCAGTGGATGACCCCTAGACCCAATACAATCAGACCTAGCCATCATTTGGCCAGATCTTCCCTCTAAACAGGGTAACATTTAATGATATATGTTATTTACAAGTTTGAGTATATCTCGAGTTTTAGAAGACTGACTGTTATGACATATATCCATATATCTGTGCCTTTGTTTTGCACTAAGAGTGCGAAATGTTGGTAGATAAAGAATAAAATAAAAAGTAAGTCTTACAAATGTTTTGTGTTTTGACTGCTGGGGTCAGTGAACCCAACAACCAAATACCATTTTCCACTGCAGGTTGGTAGCGAATAGGAAAATAATAATTCAAAATACAAAAACATACATAGAATAGAGCAATATATAACATACTAAAAGTCAATATATAAAAGAGAATGGACACATATTATAAACCATATTAGCATAAAAAATAGTAAAATAAAATGTGAACAAATGAAAAATGCTGTTAACCTTGAGACGCGCTAGTAAAATTTCCTGCTGACTGATAAGGAACAATAGCCAAACGTGGTATAATTCATTTGACTAGCAGGTACAATAATCATAAGTATAGCTAAAGATTACCTGGCCTTAATATATATTGCTGCTATATGCTAACACAGCAGTAATTGCAAATGTGGTCTCAAAAGTAATGTTAATGCCCTTTAGTAGGAGAGGGCTGGTATTGTGTAAATGTGATTTGGTAGAGTTAGTGATGTAATGCTCTGTGGTTGAGTTACAGCACCATTGTGTAGAAATGGGAAAGGACTAGTCATAAACTTTGTTTGGATTCCCCTCGTATAGAAGAGTGTATATTTGTCCAAAGACTGTGGTATAGAAAAGGCTCCAGTAAAGAGTCAGTCCTAGGGTAAGAGGAAATCTTGTTAGAGGCCAGGGAGGAAGGAGCCTGTGATAGCTAGATGGCAGCTAAAAGTATTCTCACTACAAGAACATGGAACAATAGTGGTCATTTATGTGGACCCTGGGCTAAAGTGCAAAAGACATGTTCCTTAGAACTCATGGGTTCCTTAGTGCACCTCACATGGGATTAAAAGATCTCTTGCCATAGGGCATATCGTAGTGAAATTCATGGAAGTCTCTGAAGCTGAACATAATCACATTGGGAAAATTTTTGAGAAATGATTTGCTCAACTGCCATGTTAAATATATATGTAGATCCTGCTGCTGTCTCTTCAAAGAGCACTATACATAACAGTTAGTCAATGCAGGCCACATTATTTTGCTGTTAGACAGCAAGGCTTGAGAATAGGTGTCTCCCCATTGTTAATCACACATTGAGTCTTATTGAAAACTTTTTGGCCAGTTTTCATGCAGATCCATCGGATAAATCCAGTGGTTAGAATAATGGGACCTACTTGGTTTCTTACTGGCGTGGGCTGAAAGACAAAGACAAAGAATAGTGACCTAATATCAGAGATCTCCCTGACCAGTTTAAAGATTTAATAGCTCCAGTTTAATTTATGAATGTCAGGTAGAGAACCTAACAGGCGATTCCAAATCATATGCAGGTTAAAGGACCAGTAACATTTTTTTAAAAGAAATTCGTTAGTATACATCAAAAAATAAACACCAACACAAATTAAACTTTTAAATTGCAATGCCTTTATTAAAAAATAACTTACTGAAACTCCACTTCCGCTCTTCTTGAGAAAAGGCGACAGAGCGCCCATCCATTCTGCAGCAGTTGATTTCTCCTCCCTGGCTATCTCTCCTGGTCGCTCTGCTCTGCCAGCAAGATTGGGGCAGCACTTCTAAGCGATAAATTTGGTTTCTTTTGCGGGGGCATATGTTGAATCCTCCAGCCCACGTCACCATTGCCTGCCAGTTGCTCCCCACTTCCCAGCATTGCTCATCCGTCTGTCATGTTTTTTTCTTCCCCGCACTGTGCTGCCCCGTCTCCCTCCTCCTGTGCTGCCAAGCACTGGACAATGAAAGGGTGATCAAGGGGCAGCACAGCAGCTCGGACACCGAAACTGATTCTTACGAGGAGATCAAAGTGAGCTGCATGGATTTATCCAGCCTTCCCCTTTCTAGGTTTTTTTCTGTGAGGTGAGAAAGGATGGCAGTCTTCAACTGTGTTGCCTAAATGAGATCATGTTTAAATGGGGCAACGATTTTCTCTGAACTTAGAGGAGCCCATGGGAGGGCGGTGACTGCAAGGCGTTCTTTAATACTAGGTGGGCAGATTTAGCAAAATGTGAGAACTCACTACAGAAAAACTCTTTCTATTCATTCCTATAAGATTGTTAAAAGCATATTTATCAAATGGTGAACTCCATTGATAAAGATGATTTTAATATGAGTTCTAATCTCACATTTTAAAAAAATCTGTCCTTAGATATTGTTATTACAAATACAATGTGGTGTGATTTAGCCTCTGCAATGCCAAGCTGTGCAAAATCACTGTGACAGTCACATACATCTAAAGCAATAAATGGTATTTGTATAACTGCATTAGCTGCAGACTAATTGGACTTGGCTATTTACATGTAGAACCATGGCAAGATACATGCATCTGGTTAGTGTTTCATTTCACTTAGAACAACATTCACAGAGGAAAACATGGTGAAAAATCTGACAAAGGTGTCCAGTAAAATACAGAATTGATTGATAGGATCACAAAAAAAATGTGTAAAATGGGGGGAAACCGAACATTAAAATATCATTGAGGTTCTATTGTTTATATTGTATAAAAATGAATGACAAGAAGTCTTATTATTTTTCATTGTCAGATTTCTAAATTATTTTAAATTTTACCAATGAACTCCCTAAAACCAAAGGTTTGGTTTACTGCTGTAAACATGTTGCGCTATTCTGTTACTGCAGGAAATCTAGCTCTGATCTTCCTTGTGGTGCTACAGGAGTACTATGTCTCTGCTGCAGGGGGGAGTAGGTACAGTATTATTTGGCCTCCACCAGGGTTGGGGCAGACTGGCCTCTAATACCCCACCCTGGGAACTTCCCTGATCTTCAATCACACACACAGAGGAAAGGTTGAGGGTTTATTTGCAGGACACTGTACCTTTAAATAACAATGATACATACAGCCAGGCACCTAGGGGCAACTTTGCATAATATTTCAGATGGTTTTAGCTCTGTGCTACTGGGGGGATTCCCCACTTATGTGGCAGTTTCTTCAGAGTCCTGAGAAGGACTCCCTTTGGCTTTCCATGTTGTAAGAAGAGAACCTTGAGCTCTTCAAAACCCAGAGGACCCCATTTCCTTTCACACCCTAAATAAAGCATGTTTTTCTGCCCCTCGGGTTCCCTACTGACTTTTCACACACAGCAATACCTGGGACCTTGCAGCATCTTGCTTCCCCTCTGCTCCTTCTGTCTCCCAGCCCTTTCTTCCTGACAGCTCACAGGGATGGGGACTCCTCCCCCTTGCACATAAAACCACAGAGGAGAGACAAGTATGCATAGCTCCCCTACAAATATAATCATGCTGTGTACTGGAAAGGTACTAATGACAAGTCATGTCAGATAGAAATTTCATTAACCGTCTAAGTGGATTAAAGCTGTAAATGGAATGTTTTTATGCCGAAATGCATGATTCAAATGTTTGAAGCAGGGGAAATGTGCAGTTGAAAGAGAATACCGATAAACACTAATAATTGATTTAATATCTCAATATTTACATGAAAGCAATAATGGACCCCCAGAATTAGTAAACATCAATTACATTTTGGGTGCATTTTAACAGCAATGACAATTTCCTTTACCCTGACCAATATATTTACCCTGCTCCCACCTATTCCCCTGACAGTTGTGCCCCTTTGCCTTCCATAAATCTGACATTTGTGTCTCTAGAGGCCCCAATTTGTCACAGGAACCCTAACTGGCCTCCCCACTGTTACACTCTGATGGCAGTCCTGTCTCTACTTACTGTAGATTTGTGTACATGGGTATACACATTTAATATTTTTTTATAATTAATATGTCAGCGTAGGGGACCCATATTTTGATCCAAGCTCTAGTGCCAGATCAATTTTAGCATGATTAATTTCCCTCTCATATTTCTAGTGTGATTTGTACTGGCTGTTAACATGGCTACTGAACTATTTTTGTACTTTTGAGATCAGTGCTTTCCACACAGCTTTATGGGAAGTTAAAAATTGCTGCATTCGAACAGTCGCATATGTCATAATACTGATATTAATACTGTACATACGGCATTGTCTGATAAGGGTCATAAATAGTTACACCATCTTTGCAACTCATTTGCTAAAACCTTTACCTGCACTGTGTGCAAACCTTCCAGTCAAAAGGACCCGGAATGAAGGAAAGGTCTACAGAACCATTCTTTGTACCCCTGCACCCCAGAATGGGATGATTTGCATAAAGTGCCGTTTATTATAATACATGAAATTTTTTTTCTAAAATAAATTCCTGATGCCTTAATTGCAAAAGTGTTTGTCCTGTGTGTCCCTGGTACACACCAGCAATGCATAGATGCAATCTGGGAATAATATTTTCAAGGTGGGGGGGTAGTATTAAAGAATGCAGCTTTGATGGATTTGGGGGCTCACGGGTACAGATTGGATAACTGCAAGGGGAGATTGTATTAATGGAAAAAATAGAAACGTTTTTTACTGAAAATGTTTAAGGTATTCACTTATGTAAGTATCTAGATAGAACAATTTAAAACAAAACAAATGGGGGTTATTTTTTTTTTTGTTCAGAAGCAGTAACCAATAGCAACCAATCAGCAGGGAGTATTCACTGATCACCTAGCACGCATCTAATTGGTTGCTATGGGTTACTGCTCTTGGGCAAACTTAGTGCCTTTTATTACATATGGGGTATTGAATACTATCTGAAAAAAAAAAAAGAAGAAAAGATATCAACAAGATACCAACAAGATACAGCACACAGAAAACCACCCATGCTGAGAGAAAGCAGAAGTGACATTCTTTTGATAAACATGGTTCTTACAGCACACTGAACAAGTTGCTGTTTCATTTGCTGGTCTCCTTGACATGTAACAATAAGCTGTTGTAAGGCCATTCGTGGGGTGATGAACAGGAGATATGGTGGGTAAGATAATATCATTAAAAACAAGTTAGGAGTCTGATTGTCTTATCATTATGATATACCTATTGCCTAATTGCTATAATAAACCTTGAGCTCTGTCTTATAATGACAGCTGAACAACAACTTTTCAAGGCCAAGTTTACAATATACCGAGTGGCCTAAATCCGTTTTAACAAACCCATTATTTGCTGATGAGCTTGAACCAGAAACTAACACCTTAAATACCTAAGGGTACTGGCACACAGGAAGATCGATGTGTAAAAGAAACGGATCCGCGCACACACCGATTAGTGCAGTTCGGGGGGGAACACCCACCCTTCATCAGGATACAATTATTTGTGCAGTCACCCATTTAAACCCAACTTCCCACACCTTCTTTTCCATCATGCAATTTGCCATAAAAATTAACCCTTATGTGGGATACAGGAAATTCGACCTATATGTTACATACAATAAAGCAATCAATTTGGTACGACAGTCCACAAAATGATCTTTTTCTTTCTCAAAGTGCCCATGTGCAATAATTATTATAAAATATGGTATCAAAACATTATTTTAAACAACTTTTTCTAAAAAACCACATACATTAAACACCATATTGCAAAAATCCATGTGTTGTATTATAATACCTTACTGCCCTTGGGATTTTCTAATAACCCTTAATATTATATGTGATCATTCAGCAGTTCTTATCTGTAAGAAATGAATAAAAACATGCAAGAAGGTTAAAAACAGTTTTTCTCTCATAAGAAACACGTATAACTAAAATTCTCGTTAAGGCCCTTTGGTGTGAGTGTTTTTAGCTGCCAAATCCAAAAGGCCTCCCGTCTCAACAATGACCTCTTATCTATTTCACCTTTCTCCCTGTGTATAACCTCTAATATTTGCCATCTGAGTTGAGAAATGTTATGTTTTGCTTCGAAAAAATGTTTCGCCAGGAGGGTTTCCTTTTTAAATTTCTCTTTCTCTTTTTTTTGGCCTATAATAGCCCCTTCTCCCTTCTCTTCAGGTTTATAATTCCTTATTCTACTCTTATGTTCATTCATCCGAGTTTTAAACGCTCTGGAAGTCTGCCCCACATAACATAGGCCGCACGGACACTTTAACAGATAAATCACCCCTTCAGTGTCACACGTAGCGTATTGTTTTAATTTAATATCGTGACCCATAGGAACAGGAAGATCGCCCACCAGGCCCAGATTTGTGGCAAGGTCTCAAAGGCCCAGGCCTAGGGCGGCAAGATCTTAGAGGTGGCATGCTGCCCAGTCGCAACCTAAGGAGTGCTGGAGATGTGGTTGGAGCCCCTAATTATAACTAGAGCAGTTTAAAAAAAAAACCAATTGATCCCTATTACATAATTGTACAAAGTGGGTTGAAACCCCTTTAAATGTATAATCATTTGGAAGAAAATAACACTACAAACAGCAGTACTACACTGCAGTGCAACACAAGCTATTTTTCTGTGAATAAGGTTTTTTCCTATGTGTTTTGACATGTTTGAAATAGTGGGAAGTGTTTTGGGAACCAAACCAGCTGCAGGTTAGGCAATCAATTGCCCAGTTTCATGCCTGTGTATGTTTGTGCAGGATAAGGTAATAGATCAGTGTAAAAAAAATGACACACAATAAATAGATAGGTTGCAAAAAATAAAAAATGTTATCCAAAAATGTATAAGGGTAAGGTCACACTGGGCGTTTTGGGGAGATTTAGTCACCTGGCAACTAACCGCCTCATCTTCCCAAACGCCTTCCCTCACTCTGTGCTGGCTACAATGAAAAAAGGCCGGCGCTAATCACACGCGCGATTCATTTTCCAAAGTTGCCTGAAGTTCACGATATTACATTGCGACATGCAAATATTTATTTGCAAATTTGTTCCCTTTGCAAATTTTATTACATTACCCCCCTTATGGTATGAAAATTACAGAAAGATCCCTGGAAAGCCCCAGGTCAGTATTCCAAATAATGTATCCTTTACCTGTACAAGATTCTGCCTGGACAGATCGCCTAAAATGTATAGTGTCATATCTGTTATCTGTGAAGGTCAGAAAACTGAGTTACACATTCCAGTATCTGAAGTGGCATATAAACCTTATTATAAAATGTACTGATTAGGGTTATAAAATGAACTGATAGCTTCTATTTAAAATGTTTACCATTTCCTAACCCCCCCCCCCAATTCTTATTCTGCACATCAGTAATCTTTAATCTGATCATTGGTGGATGTTTGGAAATATTATGGTAGCTGATGTAGCGCTGCCTAGGTTTGTGAATAATTAGGTAACTTCAAAGACTAAATGCAAATAAACTGCCGCTTATTCAGCACTTTACAATCGGATGTTTCAAAAGGTGTAGTGACATAATTATTATACAGACTTATTTTGCTTCTTAATTTACACTGAAATAGTAAAAAAAAAAATGTTTTCAGTATTCTTTACAAATGTGGTATTAACCTACAGTATTTTCTTTTTGAAATTTTAAAACATGCTCTTCCTGGAAAATATACTGCTTAACCTATATACTTCTGTACTTCAGAAGGCACTCCCATGAAGCCCCAGCCAGCCAACTGGCAGGCATATCATGTTGGACCTTAGATAATTATAACTGGATCTCTTAAGAGAGAAATTTGTACCTCTTTTTTGAGCCACTTATCCCTGGCCTTGTGTTGGAAATGCTAAAAAATTTTATGCTCAGCCAGCAAGCATATAATTGGTGGTTATAGACACCTAATGTAAATTATCCTATCCCTATGAAAATGTAGGGTTGAGGTACATATATATCTATATCTCTATCTCTATATATATATATATCTCTATCTCTATATATATATCTCTCTATATATATATATGTGTGTATATATATATATATATATATATATATATATATATATATATATATATATATATATATATATATATATGTAGAAAGAAGATCAGCACTCTCTGTAGTTTTGGTGAAAATTGTGTTGATTTGGGACCGAAACGTCGGATAAGATGTGATTTTTGATTAATAAATCAACACAATTTTCACCAAAACTACAGAGAGTGCTGATCTTCTTTCTACATATGCATTATATTTGGACCGTGCACCTCTGGCTTCGTTCTTTGGTTTGAGTGCAGGCACTGTGGGACTCTATATATATATATATATATATATTTATTTATATATATATTTATATATATTATATGTTTAGAGTCCAGCGCTGGGGGTTTCATGTGGGTGATTAAAAAAGCTATAAAATCTTCTGGCAGTTCCCAGTACTCCAGAACAAAATTTAGATGTGGTTGGATGGCATGCCTCCCTTAAAATGCCGCTGCCTTTGTGACCTTCCAAAAAATCTGGGTCTTTAAGTGATATACAAAAAAGAATTTAGCTTTGTAGCAGAATTTAGCTCTTAATTCTTGCATATATTTTAAATATAGAAAAAACAGCTTACCTATATCTGCTCGGCTTGATTCTGTAACTGAAATTGAGTTAATAAATAACTTAGGCATGTGTCCTATAAAGTGGCAGGTACCCTTTGATTATTGTAATCTTTTAGTTTCTAAATTTGCAAAACCCTAGGTCATTCTGTATATTAGCTACATTTAGCAATAGCAATTAACAGTGTGTCATTGAGTCAAAATGTGGCACTGTGAGTAATGCTGACCTGTGAATATATATATATATATATATATATATATATATATATATATATATATATATATATATATATATATATATATATATATATATATATATATATATATATATATACTGTACAAGAGGAAATATTTATAGGGCTTAGGAAGCACTATATAAAACACAGCTTAAAATATCAGTTTCATTTGAACTAAAAAGCCAATTGTGTATTATTAGAGAAAATCTGTCAAAAAGACGATTTGCCACAACATTGCCTATTAAACTGGTGAAGAGGACAATTCACAAGTGCTAGAGAACTTTTGCACTGTTCTGCCAGTGAACGTTGCCCTTTTTGCTAAAAATTTTTTCGCCAGTTTCAGGCTGGCAAACTCCCATTATAAAAGAAAGAGCAGCCACTTTTAGATTGCAATCAACATTGCCCTTTCCATGCTACTTTTTTCCATGGCAAAAATTCCCTAAAGAATTTTCCCTACTACTATTGTATGTTGAAATATACTGTTGAATTTTCGCAGAGAGCTTTTATCTGGAGAAAATTCACCACAATTCTGTTGAAAAAGCAACCAAATATTGATTTTAAGTGAAAAGAAAGCTGTATGATGTAAGGAGACTGTTGAGAATTAATGTTACCCTTATTAAGGGCATAGACACACGTGGAGATTTGGGGAGATTAGTCGCCCGGAATTGTTCGTGGTTTCTGTGCAAAAAAACTCAAACTCTTAGTTTTCTGAGTTTTTTGGCAGAAACAATGAACTCATCGAATATGCCGGGGTTTCAGATTCTTAGTTTTTAGACCATTGAACTTAAATAAATCTCGAAAAAATCTTTTTTTTTTTTTCCACAAATTATTTGAGGTTTGGATATTCAGACTTTGATAAATAACCCCCTAAAATTGCCACTGCCAATACCTGAAAGCAATATGTGGAGAAGTTTAGAATAAAATTATTTATGTGGCTATACAGAAAAACAGCCACAGGTTTCCGCTGCTCTCAGTCTGGGGGTTTTTTTTTTTTGCCATGATCCAGTTGTTTTTTTTTTTCAATGTGGTAACCACACACTTAATCTCCTGCCCAGCGACATCTCACCATTGCCCTAATATAGAAAATAAGGATTGTTTGAGGTGCCTACATTGGTGCCCCTATGGCAGGCATTAAGTACAGGACTTTAATAACCACATGTGAAAAATCCTGAAAATTGTACTTGTACAAGTGCTCTATAAACATCTTTAATACCTACATGGCATTGTGTTGGCTGGCAGAATAGTAAAAGTCAATGGTAATTGTCTCTAACTTTATATACAATTATTTTCCAAGTTCATTAAAGCATTCAAGTGTTTTAGCCTCACTGAAAATAAATAGAACAATTTGATTCTTACTGGCATGTGATTTTTTTTTTCTTCAAATTTGTTATGGTTTTTTGTTGCATGATTTTATTTTTCTGGACCATGAAAAATACTAAACAGGCCTCTCCAAGTACACTAGCACTTGCACCTGTGCCACCAAAAACCAGGGCCGGATTTACATAGCGGGCGCCCCTAGGCCCACTGCCGTTTGTCCCCCCTGTCCCCTACCCTTTATTCATGCAAATTTTCATGGAGATTGTATCTCCCGCGCATCCCCAGTGTTTTTGAACCAATGTGGGTGTGGTTGAGCTGAATGCCGCCCCCCTAAAATCCTGCCACCCTAGGCCCGGGCCTAGGTGGCCTTCCCACAAATCCGGGCCTGCCAAAAACAGAACTAGTAGTTCCTGGGCCCTGCCACCCCTCCGGACCCAATTTCAGTGCTGGATTCCCCACCAGTTTGAGCGTCCAATCAACACAAAACATTTTTATACTTACCCCAATTTCTGCGGACACCCATGGCACCCTCGGTAGTTCCGCCACTTTGTGCCACTGGTAAATGACCCCTGTAGCCACTTTTTGTGAAAGTGTGCTAATATAACTATGTCTACTTCCTTTCTGCCAATAAAACTGAGCTCCTGCCTTGCTTTAAAGCAAAAGATATTCATGCAACACAAGGCATACAAATAAACGTAAATTACAAAAATACCTGTATATCAGTTTATCAAATGTTGGGCAATAAATTAAATATAAATACAATAAAAAAAAGTAAAAAAATATTACATATGACAAAAGCATTTATTGTTTCTTTCTTATTTTAAATTTTTTCCATTTACTTCTTAATAATATGATTTATTAAGTATCTGAAACATATTAAACAAATTTCTCCTGCCAATTGAAATCATTGAAATCATATCAAATGATACACAAATCACCAACAGCTCTATTCAGTGCTACAGGTATAGGATCCCTTATCCGGAAACCCGATATCCAGAAAGCTCAGAATTACGGAATGGCTGTCTCCCAAAGGACTCCATTTTATCCAAATAATCCAAATTTTTAAAAAATGATTTTCTTTTTCTGTGTAATAATAAAACAGTAGCTTGTGCTTGAACCCAACTAAGATATAATTAATCCTTATTGGAAGCAAAACCAGCCTATTGGGTTTATTTAATGTTTAAATGAATTTCTAGTAGACTTAAGGCATGAAGACCCAAATTACGGAAAGATCCGTTATCCGGAAAACCCCAGGTCCCGAGCATTCTGGATAACAGGTCCCATACCTGTATAAACAACCATCCAATAGGTCTAATCTTCAGCCTAGAGAATGTTGTGGTACAATGCAGACGTGACTTAAGGCCACGGGTGGAGATTTTTAAAGCTGCAACAGTGGTGTAATGAGTTGAAAGGTATGCACAGCTGAGAGATCTCACCTACAGTATATATTGCTCAGGTCAGTGGAATAAAGTTGTAACACCTCTCACTCATACATTCAATGAAATAGAAAGCCCTATGCTAAAGCATAGAAAAAAGATATATAATATTTTTATTGAAAGAGATTTTCTTTCAAATATTATAACATGGAATAGCATTTAAAAACATGAATGGAATTGCTCTGAAGATAAGAATGTGAGAACTGTCTTTTTGCAAACGCAGTTTTTCTGGCATTTTAGGGAAGAGTTTGGAAAAACTGATCATACTTAGCACACTTACTGGTTTAGGAATTTGGAGATTATGGGTGTCACATGGGAGTGCCAAGAGTGTATACTTACACAGCCCTTTATTTTGGAGATGTAAGTATATTACAGTTGGTTAATGGTTAGTGATGGGCGAATTTGCGACGTTTCGCTTCGCCAAAAAATTCGCGAATTTCGAATTTATTCGCTGGCGGCGAATCGCGCAAATTCGCCACGAATTCGCGCCTGGCGAATAAATTCGCCCATCACTATTAATGGTATAGAGACAGGGCAGGGTACAGAGTGCAAAGAACAGGTATAATCCACCATATTTTTATACTTTGCATGTTGCCCTCCCTTCAGTGCCTGTGCAAGGATCTGAACTTTCCCTCATAAGGCAGCATATGTCTATTAGGATGGCCTTGGTTCAGGGGCATAACGACAGTGGAAGTAGACCCTGCAGTTGCTGGGGGGCCCAGGAGTGTAGGGGCCCAGTGAGACCCTCATTAATGAGCAATTTTAATATATCTTAGTAGAATAGGCCAACTTGTCAATATATTGGGGTCGTAAATTGAATCTGCTGTGTGGTAACACCTAGTTACACCTCCATTGCCTCTATTGATAAAAGTGTCACCTATATTAATCTGACCTGTGTTGAGAGTGATATTCCCTGAGGAATTCAATCAATATGAGCTGCTTTTCTTTATCTCTGTACACAGAGGTATGAAAATGGTGTTTTTCCAAACATGAGATAAAGCAGTCTGACATTCATAACTATTTTTTTAAAGCTGCTTACGGCTGCTGGAAAGGAGAAAAGTATGTGCTCTTTATAGTGTAATAATATTTCCTTTAGACCTGGGCTATTTTAGGATCATATTTGGAATGGATCTGCGCAATAGCTGGATATTGTAAAACAAACAGACTGGCCATGGTAGACACTGAAATCTTTGCTCAAATGTTCAGATGTAGGATAAAAATGTATATATTGCTTTTAAATTACCAATTTACACACGACTGTCATAAAAGCAAAATGTTAAATGAGGATTGTTGTATAGTGTTCATATTATCAACTAGGTCCTTTGCTGTAAGTTTTATTTCTATTCTAGCAAAAGCGATTTTTTTTTAAGGTTGGGTGTATCAGTTATTAATGGGGTAGTGGGCTGTTGGCCAGATATCTCCACTACTTCCACATCTGCTGGATATTTCTAGAGAATCACCTCAATGATTAATTTTCATTCACAGTACCCACTTGACTAGTTTGTTATTTCAGGGTTCCCTTTGGTTCAAGCATTTTAAGTTGACTTAGCATTGTACGATAAGGGGCTAGGCAAATAAGCACGTGGATTTTTAAAAGGAATGCCAGTAGTTTTCCAACCCAACTGAAAAAAGGCATAAAGACATGAATTGTGTGATTCCGTAAAAACAACAATAGTGATAGGAAATAACATGTAAACTTAACAGTCTACTGAAAAGCATTTATAAAAGTACCTTTTCTGCACACCTAGGGGCCGATTCACTAAATTCGAGTGAAGGATTCGAAGTAAAAAAACTTCGAATCTCGAAGTATTTTTTGGGCTACTTCGACCATCGAATGGGCTACTTCGACCTTCGACTACGACTTCGAATCGAAGGATTCGAAGAAAAATCGGTCGACTATTCGACCATTCGATAGTCGAAGTACTGTCTCTTTAAAAAAAACTTCGACCCCCTAGTTCGGCAGATAAAAGCTACCGAAGTCAATGTTAGCCTATGGGGAAGGTCCCCATAGGCTTGCCTAAGTTTTTTTGATCGAAGGATATTCCTTCGATCGTTGGATTTAAATCCTTCGAATCGTTCGATTCGAAGGATTTAATCGTTCGATCGAAGGAATAATCCTTCGATCGTACGATCGCAGAATTTGCGCTAAATCCTTCGACTTCGATATTCGAAGTCGAAGGATTTCAATTCCTAGTCGAATATCGAGGGTTAATTAACCCTCGATATTCGACCCATAGTCAATCAGCCCCCTAGATATGCTGGGAGTTGTGGCTTAGTAGTTGGAGAGTCAAAGGTTTAAGATTTTATTTACAAGGTTTTATTTTAGAGAAAAAATGTAATGTCCTGATAGGCATGTGCTGTCAATTTCTTTTTCTATGCAGTGAGTTTATGCAGTGAGTTAACTATAGCACATATTGATTGTCTAATGTCTGGTATCCCAAAACCCAGAGTAAACCCCAAGGTCCCGGTCTCGGCTCGCACTTCTGCCTATAGCAGCCGGGAGGAGCCCTCTGCTACTCAGATGCCGCGAGAGGACCAAGGGGGAAACTGTGGGCAGGCAAGGAAACTGTAACGTATAACTGGAACGGAGAACAAGGAGCAAGGTCAAAGAACAGGCCGGGTCAATACCAAACTGACAATACGGTACCAAATCAGGAAGCTGAACGTAGTCGAGGTCACAGGCCAAGGTAATACACAGATCAGAAGCGCAGCACCAAATCAGGGTCTGAAGAAAAGTCAAACACAGGCAGAGGTCAGTTCAGGCAGAAGATTGGCAAGGTCAACGTCAGACAGTTGTCAATAACAGGATCAAACAATATATCACACTCAGGAACTATGGAACATAGACCTATACTGGGAAATGAGTTACAGCAGAGTAAGGGGTTTTATAGCCAGTCAAATGGCTTACACAAATCACCTGTGGCCAGATTGGCAACAGGTGAAACAAGCCATGCTTACTAGCAATTACCAAGCATAGCCATAGGAGTGAACCAGGGCCTTAGCTGTTTGCTCACATAGAGCAGCGATAATACAAACAGCATAGGAACACCTCGTCCCTGGTTCAACTCCAGGCAGGTTATCACCCAGAGGCCAAATGGTAGTAAAATGATACAAAGAAATCAGTGAAGCCCCAGAGCAAGTTAGGGGCCAGAAAATGTCTTGGAGGGCCATATCTGACCTACTGGACTCTAGTTGGACAGCACTGCACAGAATATTCGGAACCTGGTGTTTTCCGGATAACAGATCTTTTCCAAATTTGGATCTTCATACCCAGTTGAACTAGAAAATCATGAAAACATTAAAAAAAACCCTATAGACTGGTTTTGCCTCCAATAAGGATTAATTATATCTTAATTTGGATCAAGGGCAAGGTATTGTTTTATTATTACAGAGAAAAAGGAAATCTATTTAAAAAATTTGATTATATGGATAAAATGGAGTCTGTGGTAGTCTTCTGGATAACCCAAACAATTACCTATTGTCCCCAATCCTGCTCACGCTGAACTGGTCTGTCAGTGCTGCCACTGCAACTGCTATTCTTGATTTACCCACTCGCGCACTGCCACTCCCTTGCTTATGCTTGTACTTTTAAAGAATTTCGAGCAAGCTGGGGTGGAGAGGAGTGTGTGTATTATTGTATTATACAGTCATTTTGTCCTCCTATACAGTCAATTTTGCCCTCTATAGCTGCACCCTAGGCAGCTGCCAATCCTGCCTACCCCTAGTCCTAACCCTTGAGCTAGGATGTCATTTTCATATGTCTGCTCTAGCAATATATCTAATGTATGCCTCTGTCCCTGGCTCAAGTGTATGTGACATTTTACAGTTGATAGGAAGATGTCAGAATAATTTTAAATAACTACTGCAATAAGCAAAATATCAGATAACTATGAAATGGCTAATTGGAAAAAATAATAGACCACGATGTTGCATTTGGCTCACATGAATGGAAAACCTTTAGTTTTTGAGTGGAAAGCTTGATGTTTATCCTTTAGACCTGTTGATGAATTATGAAATTTTAAATATAAGATAAATAAAACCCTATTTTTATGTTTTTGAACCTTGGTCTGTCCATTTGCAAGCATTCTTTTGTTTGATTATCACTTAAGAGTTACCATTTGTTTTCAAACAAAAGAGCTTCATACATAATTTTTATGAGCAGACACACAATAAATCCAAATGTACTTTTAAAGTAACACGTATACAAATGCCTTTTGGAGGTTTGCCAGGATTTATAAATGTAAACTGTAGCTGTAGTGCCAACAATTAAGTTAGATAAACAATATGAAATTTTATAGCAATATGTCACTATGTCTTGTGATGAATTTTTGAGGTCGATGAACGAAAGCTTTTTCACCTGGATTTTCCTTAAAAGCAGAGAACTCTTTGAATACATTAGACTTATAAAGGTGTTGAACTTATGTATGAAAAGGACCAAGATATTTATATATATTTGAGAAAAGGACACATGTCCATTAAGTTAAATCTTTTAACTCTATTTGAACCTGCCCAACTGCTAGTCGATTCAGAAGAAGGCAAAAAAAATCAATTGGAGTCTGTCCAATTTTTGTGATGGGGCACTAAATCATAGGATATAAATTGTTATTTTAGTGGCCCAGCCAGTAAACGTTAAAATTGATTCCAATTTCAGTAATAGTAAATAGTATTTGTATATAGAAAAACTGGTATTATTTTCCAGGAAGGATGGTAAACCTACCTATAAATGAGAATGGTTTGCAATTGCAGGGTACCATTTATGAGTTAGTTTTATGGTGGAATTTAAATGTATAAAATTAATGGATCTGATTACAGATAATTGCTTTTGTTTTGCTGTGTCTTGGGCCCTTGTAATTACTAACTGCTTTCTTTTTTGTTCCCTGTGTTAGAACCATTAATGATCCATTAAAGCTTTTTGGGGTAGTTACATCAATTTGTAGAAAAGTAAATCCCTGGATAATTTTATAGAGAATGATAAAAAGCCTATTAAAACACTGTTCCCATAAAACTGCATTTACCATTAACAGACATCATAAACTGCACACAAAATGCTTCATGTTTCAATCCAAAAATAATTGTTTATTTAAATACACAGAATAACAAAAACGTATTAAGTTAATGCTTCAATATATGAAAAAATAGATTCAGCTGTATGTTTTTTCCTCAGGATAATACAAACAATTCAAAGGTACAAACAAACCAATAAATTATAAAATAAATAAAAAGGCATAAATACAGATAGATAAAATCCTATTGCACTTAAATGCTATAATATAAAATGTATACCTTACTGTAACATGAACTGTTAATGCATTTCCATCATAATTTCATCTGCTCAGGTTGAAAAAAAAGTTTTAAATAATTAACCCCCCCCCCAAACAAAATATGACAAGGAAATGTAATGCTCCAGTTGTAGTTTACCTGTAGCAACCAATCAGCAGGTAGAAGTTATTGGTCTGCTGTTTTGAACTAAACATATAATTGTTTTCTTGAGTTCCAAAACCTGGAGCAACTTATTCCCTTGCACCAAATGTAAGAAGTATTCTTATTAATATTTATATAAAGGAATGACTTTATAATAAAGCCACATTGTTCAAAGAAATAATATTAACTATAGATATATAAATATATTAAAATTCTAAGCAACATCAAAATGTGATTTAGTGTAGATTTCTTCATATAGTTCTGTTTTGTGAGGTAAGGGTTTAATGTCAGAACAATGTTCTCATTAAAATATTCAAATAAATTAAGAAGGAGTCTCAAGTATCTTCTCGTTATTTTCCTCACTTTCATATCAGTGCAATAGAGTTTAGGATCTGCTTTCATGAAGATCTTCCACTGTGTCGATTAATTTAATAACATGTTTGTAGTAGTGCAATAAAAAACAGGCAACAGAATAATAACAATAAAAATCATAGTAAACCTTGTAAAGCAGCAGGTTAAAAACAAATAATTAATGGAAATGCTTGAGTTGTGTTTTGAGCACATACTAACATAAACTATGGATATTTAAGCCATTGCTTTTGAAGGTTTGACTTTATATTTCCTTAGCAAATTCCAACAGAATGCCTCGCATGCACTTTGGTCACTAGTCGTGCTGATAAACTCATCAGATATTTGTATCTGTAAACAATACAAGCAGGACAAAACTGGCTTCAGCTTCTGAAACTGAAATATGTCTTTAGACCTGAGAAAGGGAGGAGTGAATTTAATAAACAGCCAAAAGGGGGGAAAACAAGACATACGTACATGTACAGTAGTTGGATCTAATATCAGCATTACTTGATATCAGATTTTATTCATCTTTTCCCATGACCAGTGCAGGAGAAATAAACCATAGTTTGCTATTTAGCTGTTGGTAGAAATCTTTTATGGAAACAACCAATAGTTAACTTGCTGACATATCTTAAAGTCATATATTAGGAAGTGGTTTATCAAAATTTGTTATATAGTCTCCGCTCAGTAAAACTTTACCGAGCCTTTTGAATATAACTATATATATATATATATATATATATATATATATATATAACTATATATAATTATTTTCTGCACTGGTGCAATTTGGTTCAGCAGGGTATATAATTGTTTTCTCTCTCCCAGCATACCATAAGTATCATGGAGGAAGGAGTGAACTAGCAGCAATGTATTTGGTTTCAGTATCACTCTAATTAGCTAGATTTAGACCTCCATCTGTCCACTCCCTTCACAGATTGGCGCATGCACCAATAATAGAAAAGAGGTGTATCACGCCCCCTCCAAGCTCCACTGCTGGATTTAGTGTACATTGGCAGGCTTGGGGGAATTTTTTGAAGAGCATTTTTTTCTATATAGCCACACAAGTTCTGCCCCCAATAAAGCTGCACCCCAGGCACCAAACCACAGGTGCTTATATAGAAATGACAGCCCTGCAATTGAGGGTTGTACTTTATACAACAGAACTGCTTTTGTGTGATCAAAGTAGTTTAACACTTTCTGATGACTTGGCACAGGCATAAGGTTTGAAGGGAAAAATTTTGATAAATGTGAAAAATATTTAACTACTGGGAATCAGTATTCCATCCCCCTTATATGTTATTCAATCAGCTGAACTGTGCATCACATGCAACTGATAGAAGAGCTCTCTAATAAAAATAAACTTCCATTATAAATAGACATGCCTTATTTTGTCAAAGACAGAATCTTCCTTATCTATTGTTTCAGCTCAGTTCAAAGATACACATATATAGATACACATATTATTCATGTGAATAGATACTCATATTCATACAAAATTTTGCTCACCTATAGAGATGCATTGTAAAAATGTTCTAAAGCACTCTGATATGAATGCTGAAGCAAGGATATTTAATGAACACAGTTCTGTTCTTTAGTAAATAATGTTCAATTTTAAAATACTAATGGAATGCTTTTTCTTCAGCTTTTTATATCACACTTTTGGTGCAGCATTATAGCTGGTTGACACTTTCCATTTGTCTCCATTTGGCATTCTTTAGATAGCATTTTCAAATGGCATAAGGTGGTTCAGCCTTTGTCAGACAGCTTCACAGTGTGGACCTCTAATCTCTATTTCCAGAAACACATTGTAGATGCTCAAAGGGGAAGTATTCAGGCACAATGACACTTTCTAACAATCATGTCCTCAAACGGAGTTAAAGTTAGCTTGCCTTCGGTATTGTAATGCATAAGTACCATTGGTTCATAGCTTGCAGGAACACAGCATGGAGCTGGGGTAGCTCCATTAGATATGTGATGCATCCTGTATTTGATCTGAGCATGCATGCTTGCTGGCTTATAATTATGTGGGCAGGAACCATCACAAAAATGCATTGTGTATGTTTCTGGAACAATGATCCAATCTGACCATCCGATCTCCTTGAAAGACACACGCAGAGATTTACGACAGCATTTCTTTTCACTTTTTTTACACTCCTCATCAGAAGAAAGTGATCTGGTCTTTCTAATGTTGGAGTGTGCCCTCTCTTGTGTCTCTACCTCTAAAATAAGGTCATCATTCTTTTCTTTTTGTTTACCTCCATTGCTTACAAAAGAGATATCTGTTGGGATGACTAGCTCCAGCCGGAGACATTTCTCTGAGCTTGCCACCCACTGCTGGACAGCAGAGGCAACATTTAACATTAATGTTTCTTTATCAAGTGGCTTAGAGTCAAGTAACTTATGCTCTTCCTTTCCGTCCCTCTCATTAGACTCTATCACCTTATAAATGTTCACCATGGGTTGAGTGGTTGAGTTACTCCCAACTGTATTTAATGTAGACAGGATGTTCTTGCATAGTTTGAGTTCAGCTCTCATGACGCTCAGCTCTTGATGAAATGTTTGAGTCCTGGAAAATACAAGATTGTATCTGTGGCTGTTGCTTTCTTGTTGTATTTCCAATTTTCTTGCCAGTTGTGTCTTTTTTTCTACTGTAATAAAATCAAGAGACCTTGATTATTAAGTGATTTACAATTCAGTTGTTATAGTAGTGCCTATGTGAAAACGAACTCCTAGGTTTTTCACTTTAAGTCTTTAAACCATTATTATATAACATATTTGCTCAAATAAAAATATCCTTTTGAATGCAAAACACATTAATGTACTTTGATGTTAAAATCAGATTTCCTTTTTTCCCTCTCTTTTCTTCTTCCAGCTATACATTTTTCATAGTGAAGGCTGTTACTTGATTAGTGCACCTGCAAATCCAAAGGTTTTCTTTGTATCTATTTTAAACTTGGAAAACAAATCTTACCATAGGCAAATGGCATATATGCATAGGAAAGTCATCCCCATTTATCATTAGTTCTTCTATGCAGGACTTTCTCTTTAGTTTTTAGTGAAGTCCACTGTTCAATGTCTGCTGACCCAAATATTTACCAAATACCACATTGACAAAACTCAATGGGGGTGATTTATAAACATTAGGCATGTTTTTAAACTGCAGCTAATCACTGATTGATTGGTATGAGTTACTACACACAAAATCAAATTTTTGATGTAATATTTCTAAAATGTTATCAATACATAGCATCAGGTAGCATCCTGATAAGAATTACTTGTTTTCTACTTTTAAAATAAATCAGTAAGAAAACTCATCTGATTGTTATTTTTTATTATTATTATTATTATTACATACTTAGCTACCTCATGAGAGTTTTGTGATTAGCCAAGGGCAAAACGAGGATAACTAAAGTAGTCCCTTGATTCATAATGAACAGTTATGTTGTATAAACAATTATACACTTATTTCATATATAATTAAGAAACACAGATATATTTTTTAAAGCATTCCTCAGAGAGTCCAGGTGCAATGCCACACATTTTTTAATGTTGTAGTAAGACTATCAAGGAATGGTAAACCTTGATAGATCGAGCAGTCTATGTAATATAATATACAGGTATGGGGCCAGTTATCCAGAACGCTTGGGACCTGGGGTTTTCCAGAGATCTTTCTGTAATTTGGATCTCCATACTTTGTATGCTAAAAAAAATAATTTAAACATTAAATAAACTCACTAGGATTGTTTTGCTTCCAATAAGATTTAATTATATCTTTGTTGGGATCAAGTACAAGTACAGGTATTGGACCTGTTATCCAGAATGCTTGGGACCTGGAGCTTTCCCGATAACAGATCTTTCTGTAATTTGGGTCTTCATGCCTAAAGTCTACTAGAAATTCATTTAAACATTAAATAAACCCAAGAGCCTGGTTTTGTTCCAATAAGCATTAATGATATCTTAGTTTGGATCAAGTACAAGCTACTGTTTTATTATTACAGAGAAAAAGGAAATCGTTTTTAAAAATTTGGATTATTTGGATAAAATGGAATCTATGGGAGACAGCCATTCCGTAATTCGGAGCTTTCTGGATATCGGGTTTCCGGATAAGGGATCCCATACCTGTACTGTTTTTTCATTATAGAGAGAAAGGAAATCATAAAAAGGCAGATGTTCTTCCCAAAATTTGGAGCTTCCAGGATAATGGATAACAAAATCCTATACCTGTATTTTAATAGCCATTTATTTGTGAACGGATATGTATGCCATGCATGTTATTCAATTGGCATAATTTTTCAAGATTAATTAACATTATAATAAACATTAAATAAACTATGCAAAATACTATACTCGCAGCTATGATTATCTGGGAAAATAATGTTTTTGTTTATAAATATATATCTAGTCTGTCTGCCATCACAACATATACTGTATAATAATTTGTTCTAAAAGGTGCCGCATTACAATTTACTGTGTAGCGATACAACAGATTCTGTTGTAGTACCACTCTTACATTTAATTCATTTGGTGTCTGTAAGGTTTATCCTTGACTTCACACTTTGTATTATATATCAATCTGAGCCAATTAATCTGTGACCTTCAGAAAATCTTTTTTGTTATCTCTGTTGCAATATAATGTCTACCGAGGTAGAACAGCACATGATCACAATCATTCCTTGCAGCAGCAGTTAATGCCATTACTCTTGAGAGCTGTGGCACATCACACATTTACACCTGCAAAGCCATCCTTTCTCTGTTTAGATTCTAAATTTGCCCATTGCTATGCAGTAAGCTCTACTGTCATAAATGAAGTCTAAAATCTAATCAGGGGCTAGTCAATGATGAGTGTATACTATAAGGACAAAAAAGTAAATCATACAAAAAGGATGATACACATGTATATATGAGAGACGTTAGCTAGCAGTGAGCACGTGTTAGCAAGCATGTGCATGTCTACAGTACCAAATGCATCCAAATCCACAGGAAGAAAAATGCACATTCAGGATCTATATTATTATGTAGTGAAACTTATTAACACAAACCAACATTTTTATGGACCTGCCAATATATCCCTATATTGAGAAATAATTAGCAACTACACAAATACTTGAATTTGGATCAGTCACATACTAGACATAATAATATGCACATGTCTGATCATGTGATTTTAATGTGCTAGCACGCTACATGTACAGGACATAGTATATTTTCCCCTACACTTTTTTGTAATTGTGTAAAAATTTCTATAGGAAACTAATCCCGTCGCAGTACAATAATATCTTTAAGTGCTATTAAAACCAATTTGCTAAAATAGGTGCTGCTAAAGGTTTCGCTCTAATGAATGGTTCTGTTACAGAGTATGTCACTTACACGTGGGTGTCAGTAGATGTACTATTCTTTCAGGGATTCCACCTTTGCTCATATTTCCCCTGAGTTCCATTAACTTTTCCTGGTAGAGAGAGTACATTTTGCGTATCTCATCCAAGTCCAATTTCTCCCTGATGACTGGAGGGCTGTTCAGTCCCAAATGATCCAAAATTCCTTTCTTTACTGCTTCTAGTTGCATCTTCTTTTCCTTTTCCACAAAAGGCCTGAGCTGCACACCGCTGATGAAAAGGTAGGTGAAGCACAGAGCAGTGCATCTGACCTTCCAGCATGAGATCTGCATTGTGTACTTGCAGCACATTGCAAGGCTACTGAACTGTCTGAATGAATGAAATTCCCCAGCGTCTGCCTTTATAGCTGTGCAAATCACACGCCCCCACAGCACACACACACACTCATCGCTTTGCAGAAGTAAACATTGCCAATGCTGATGTAATATTCTCTTTGATGTTTTAGATGTACAATAAAAGGTAAAATACCTTAGAATAGTGTATTGTATGAGTACATTAGTGTATCACGAAACCCGTTATCCAGGAAGCTCCAAATTACGGGAAGCCCATCTCCCATAGATTCCATTTAAATCAAATAATTCACATTTTAAAACATAATGTCCATTTTTATGTAATAATAAAACAATATCTTGTATTTGATTCCAATTTAGATATAATTAATCATTTTTGGAGGCAACCAATCCTATTCGGTTTAATGTTTAAATTATTTTTTTTAAAAGACTTAAGGCAGAGCCAAATACCCTATGTGTGGAAAACCCAGGTCCTGAGCATTCTGATTAACAGGTCCTGTACCTATATACTGTATGTGTGTGTGTGTGTGTGTGTTTCATTTTTATTTTGTTACATACCAGTTTTTAAATCCATTCCAGTAAGACTTGTTTATAGTTAAATCTAATATATATATATTTGTATATATATATATATATATATATATATATATTTGTATGTACATATTTTCAGCCTGCAGGTATACTGAGAAAGCATTCAATATGAAATGCTAAAGTACAAGGGGCAATTCCAGGCCCTTTAAATAGTACGATTTACCTAAACACCTGCTGTTTTGTTTATAGACAGAACAAAAACTAAAGACCCAAGAGCAAAAAAAAGGCAGAAAGCTGTAGTTAGCTGGTTTGTAATGTGTACAGTGACTGCACACATTAGTAAGAAGTCCAGCCAAAGTGTCCACCAGAATATTCCACTAATTATTCCTTCCCCAAATTCCAATGATAGTACAAAATAAAGGACCTAAGCAGGCATCTGAGGAGGATGCAAGGCTCAAAATGTTTGCCAGCAAAGTTAAGGAGACCCAAGATGGTGCAGTAGTAACTAACTAAATACACAGAATAGATTTCCCACACTTATCAACTGCAAGGAGAAAAAAGTAAATTTAACTTAGAAAATGAATATAAGCTGCAGAGCAGAGAATAAGCAATCTGAAGGAAACTTGCAACCCACCTATCCAACAGCTACAGCAAGTGTTGTGGACAGTTATATTATTTCAGTCCAAGTTACCTGGAAAACAGGATGGAAAACAGGATGTGTGGGAACAATATATATTATAGGCCTGCTCAAAAATGCAGAAGAGAACATGCTGGTAGAAAGATAAATTTGTGGCAAAGAGGTTGTCTGCTATCTCACACTTATTTACTTATATAACTTCTGCTATGCTACAGTAACATAGTATACTACCCTATGTTATTAGCTGCAAAAATTAACAGAAAAACCAAACTTTAAGGCTACAGTGTAGAATGACATTCTTGCTTTCACATAATTTGAATATAAATATGGATTCCCTTCATTCCAATGGATTTGCTATTTCAGCATTCAATTGAGTTTGCTAAAGACAGAATATCCCACATAAGTATAGGCTCTAAAGTAATACCCTTGCAAGCCTCTAGGAGGAAGATTTCAAATTGTTATCCTGTATCATGCCTGTATACAAAATAAATGCAGAGACACATTGGGTAGAGACATGGTTGGTTTGACCAATGAGCAGTAGAGGTTGGCCCTGACAGCCCCATCTTTGGCTTTGCAACATTACAGAGAAATACAATAGTGCCTGTATATTAATCACAGAGTCTATCTCACCCTAAACAAACTGCACAAGATTAAGATGACAATACCATTGCCTTGCTGCTCTTTGAATAATAGTACATGCTATAGACTTGCAAAATGCTACAATCATACTGGGCCTAAATAATAAAGATGCTGAACAAGATGTTTACTGTAAACCCCTTAGACTTAATACTATACATCTTAAGTATTTGCCTGGACTGCATTTGTCAGCATCCAATAAAAAGCTGCTACATGAACCATTTCATCCAAAAACATTCATCTTGCTGAGCAAAGCCCTTTAACAGCTACTGCGAAAGGCAATAGGAGACTGAAAAATATTTACCCAAAGGAACAAAAAAGTGTAATAAGTACACAGGGTGGCAACCATGATATCCAAAATGTAATGGCTGATGTAACTCCTTTGCATTATGAGTAGAGGTTGCGTGATACCTTGCTTTACTTGGACTGGTGTTGTATTTCACTACTACGTGACATGTAAAGTCTTGGATTTATATTTCCTACATGAACAAGCAATGTTTCAGTAAACCTCCCCTAACAGCAAAAAATAATAACTCTATTATGCATAAAGCACTATACATTTATCAAGATACAGAATGAAACCTGCACACGATGTATTGCTGTCATATTTAGAGTAATTATTGTTATTGCTATTTATAATGCCATTATATTAGTTTTTAAATGTTATTTTTTTGTATCTGTATTTGTATCTTGATATGCCCAATACAATAGTAACCAGGTTTCAATTTCTATATTCAATGTCCCTACCTAGGGACCCTAACTTAGGTAAGCACCAGTGGTGAATATGAATACAGGTATGGGATATGCTAAATGGAAACCCATTATCCAGAAAGCTCAGAATTATAGTATCGCTGTCTCCCATTTATCCAAATAATCTAAATGTTTAAAAATGATTTCATTTTTCTCTGTAATAATAAAACAGTGTCTTGTACTTGATCCAAGCTAAGATATAATTTGTCCTTATTGGAAGTAAAACCAGCCTTCTGGGTAAATTTAATGTTTAAATGAATTTTTAGTACACTTAAGATATGAAGATCCAAATTACAAAACAATTTGTTATCCCTAAAACCCCAGGTTCTGAGCATTCTGAAAAAAGGGCCCTATGCCTGTATCACCAATGACTTTACAAATATGCTTTACTGTGGTATATTGTTTGCATTGAGACAAAACATTCTTAGTCAATATATTTGTTATATACGGTAATACTGAGTAAATGAGACTTTAATGACTTAGCATTGATATTAAAAGCTGCTTGTCATATTTTGCATGTAATAGTTACTCCATGCACAGCATCTCTTATTATAAGACAAACCTGGCATCATACATAGTATTACAAATTATAGTAGTTAAACAAGGGCTCAGGTGTGTTTAGCCCACTGTTTGGATAAAGGAAAAGTGCTTTTATTGCCAAGAACAGTGATCCCTAACCAGTGGCTCAAGAGCAACATGTTGCTCAACAACCCCCTGGATGTTGTTCCCAGTGGCCTTTAAAGCAGATGCTTATTTTTCAATTCCTGACTTGGAGTTGCATAAAAACTATACTCACTATATGTGCTTATATTTTTTCTCAAGAAACAATCGTAAAATTAAAAAAACAAAGAAACAACTGTGTATTAAGCAATGAATACTGATCACAGGCACACATAGACACATAAAGATTACTTCCTGGATTGCATCATCAAGGAAGTGCTCTAACAAGGAAGTGCAACTTGTGTACCAAGCCAGCAAATCTTCAAACTTTAAATTTTTAAACTTTAAATCTTCTTTTTGTTCTGTGCAGGTCAGACAGTATGGAGGGTTCTAAATTAGCTTGGCAAATCTGCAAATCTGCAAATCTGCATACATGTTATTTCAAAGGGGTTGTTCACCTTTTAACTTTTAGTATGATGTAGCAGTGATCCCCAACCAGTAGCTCGTGAGCAACATGTTGCTCTTCAACCCATTGGACGTTGCTCTCAGTGGTCTTTTGAATTCCTGGCTTGGAGGAAAGTTTTGGTTGCACAAAACCAGGTGTACTGCCAAACAGAGCCTCAATGTAGGTTTAAAATCCACATAGGGACTACCAAATGGCCAATCACAGCCCTTATTTGGCACCCCAGGAATATTTTTCATGCTACTGCTGCTCCCAAACTCCTTTTACTTCTGAATGTTGCTCATGAGTTCAAAAGGTTGGGGATTCCTGATGTAGAGAGTGATATTCTGAGACAATTTGCAATTGGTTTTCATTTTTTATTATTTGTGGTTTTTGAGTTATTTAGCTTTTTATTCAGCAGCTCTTCAATTTGTATCTTAATCAATCTGGTAACTAGGGTCCAAATTACCCTAGCAACCATGCATTGATTTTAACAAGAGACTGGAATATGAATAGGAGAGTGACTGATAAGAAGGATCAGTAATAAAAAGTAACAATGACAATACATTTGTAGCCTTACAGAGCATTTGTTTTTAGAAGGGAGTCAGCGACGCCCATTTGAAAGTGTCAGAAGAAATAGGCAAATAACTATACAACTATAAAAAAGAAATAATGAAAGCCAATTGAAAAGTTTCTTCGAATTTGCCGTTCTATAACATAATAAAAGTTACCCTAAAGGTGAACCACCATTAATGCATGTCGAAACATGTACTTAAATTGTCACTGTCTACCTACATAAGTAAGACAGGAGAATAGTAAAGTTAGTCACACATTATACACTGTTGGCATCTACTTGTATGAGCCCTTCTAATCCCATTAACGTTTTTATTATCCCTCGTAACATAAGTATTTATTTAGCCTACAAACAGCTTCTGATTACTGAACATGTTAGGACATGGATTCTCAGATTCTAGTTTTCTGGCTTTTTTTTTTTTTTACTACAGATCCTGGAAGTCCTGTAACTAATCAACAGCTAATGATTCCCCCAAGACTAGCTATCAGTTAGAGGAGCTGAGAGAATATACTGCTACAAAGGAATTTATTGCTCCAACCTGTCCAGTAACTGCTTATACTTATTTATTTAGGTTTTCCTAACATTTTGTCTGCATACATGTTATTTTGAATTATGGTCCTTTATGTGGGAGTACAGGAGGAAGCATATGCACTTAATTGTCAAGAAAATGTATACTACGGCCATGCTGCTATATCTATCTGTCTATCTATCTATCTATCTATCTATCTGTCTGTCTGTCTGTCTGTCTGTCTGTCTGTCTGTCTGTCTGTCTGTCTGTCTATCTGCCTGTCTATTATACAGTATCTCTATATGTTTTTGTACTGTAAATCAGTGGTTTTTGGCATAGAGGGTATAGAGTGATTTTTTTTTTGGAGGGGGTTAGTGGTTTGATGCTACTATTGCTACAAAGGGAACATCAGTAACATCAGTTCTCATAATAGATATTTGGTAACAGATATTTTAGATATCAAACAGATATATTGGCTCTAATTTGTAACATATAAATCAAATATCAAAATGTCTCAAAAAGCCACACTTTGAAGCACATTCCCCTGCATAATGAACTGAGCAGTTAGCAGTGGGACTCACAGTTCCAGTTAGGTATATTAAACGACTATTTGAAAAAATGTATTTGTTGGCTTTACATGTGTTTTTATCATATGGGAATTATACACTGTAAACCATGGCATTTCACACAATCTGTCTATAAAACACAACGTAGACCTTTCTTTATAATACACTATATATTTAATATAGAAAGGCAGAATATATTTATATATAAGACATAAAATAATACTTGAAAATAAATGTCATTTATTAATTTGCTGCTATACCATCCAACAAGCAAAACCCATTTTATTTTAATTATAATTTTATTTTACTTATACTTTTTTTTTGAAATATAAAATAGTCACCTCAACTCTTTCAGCAACTTCAAGTCCTAGATGTTTTGTATACATCCTTTAGCGTCTGGATTTTCTGGATATAGTCAGTACATGTTTCAGCTTCCCAAAATGGTAGTTTTGCTGGGTAGTTAATGACTGAGCACATGACCAGCAAAACTTTGTACATCACACAATTCTATTTACACATTGTTGTGCTGTCCTGGATACCAAGGCTTTGCAGAAGAACAATTCTTGGCCTGACTTTTGACCTGGAAAATACCAGTAATTCTAATGCACATAGCCTAATATTGTTATAACAAGATTTCAGCTTCATTAATACCACATCTTACTGGTTACAATAATGTACAAGTAGCTGCCAGTATAAAGGATAAATTAAAATAACAAAAACGCCTTGGTAAATCTTCATATTATCCTTCGCTGTAATATTTTTATCAGCCTGTACCTTATGATGTTGCTTGCTCACATACGTGGATGGATATTTGTTGTCAGATGAGCTGCTTGCCAATTTTGTCTTGCATGTCAAAGCAAACTGCAGACATTGCTGTTGAGGGGTATGAGTTGTACATATTTGTTCTTGAAACAACAAAAAACAGTATTTGAAACTATAATTCTTCCCAAGCATTCAGCGCTCTCTCAGTCATAAATCTGGTTGTGTACTATGTCTCATTGCCTGTAGCATCCAATCAGTGGGTAGCATTTACTGGTCACATATTTAAGAGCAAAGATCTAATTGGTTGCTAAGTGTTCCAGGGCAAATATTGTGCCAAAACATTGGGCTGTACAGAAATGTTATACATTACTTTTATTTTATACAGAATGAGTACCATACCATTTTGATTATTTCTAAACATACCAAGAATTTCATTGTTTTTTTATGCAAGACTTTGAATGTATAACTTATTGCAATGCCATCAGTAGTACCTACTACTTTTGTATGGAGTAGTTGATACAAAGGAAATATACTGACAGATTAGTATTTGCTGGCACGTCCTTGGCCTCTGCATACAATTAATCTGAATTCACTTCTTTTGTTTGGTTTTCAAGGAGTGATGTTTTGCAGAGTTTTGTTAGCAACTATATTACATCTTCAACATCCAAATATGAATTCTGACAAATGTACTTGTAACTGTCTAAACATGTTTTAGAACCAACATGATGTCTGACTACCACATATCCAGCTTTATGATCACCATGGGCAAATATAAGGGATATTTTTTATTCAATCATCCAAAGTGGAATTTGTTATTTGCGCACTCTTTTAAAACATTCCTTCAAATAAATTCCCCTATGCAATTAGAGATTTGGTAAACTATTCTTACAGAAGATAAACCACTCAATTGTATTTCTTTTGAAAGAAGGAGGTGGAGGTCATGAATGTTAGTCAGGATTTTTTTCTTTTTTTGCGTTTTGTTGGTGTATTTTTATACCTAAATCACACACATTTCAAATAATTTATTCTAGCAAATTAAATTTTTTAACCAATACATTTATTTTTGTTGTATTATTGTGTGTAAGCAGCCATCTCAGGTCATTCTGGCTGATCCTGTGCTTTCAGAAACAGGCAGCACTGCACAATAAAACAGCTTTCTGACAGCTATTTTTTTCTCCTACTCAATGTTCTTTTCCAAGTTGCCCTTGACTTGGGTTGATTTACTATTTCTCTCGGTTGGGTGCTATTTTCATAATTACCAGTGGGAAGAGCATGTGAACATTTTTAACAATGCAAAAATTTCTGACTTATTTTTGGTCTGTACAATATTGAAACCCAGTTTCAAACTAGGGGGTCCAGGGCCCAGCTGGGGTTCTGCTGGCTCTGCTGTTCTCAACCTTCACATTTTTTTTCAGACTGAGTGAAGCAGATCTGCTCTGTGTCCAGGGGCGTAACTACCGGGGGAGCAGGGGGTTCAACTGGGCCAGGGCACGCACCCCGCAGGGCCCCCCCGGCAGATCACGCACACTGCAGCCGGAGCAGAGAAAAATCACGCACGCTGCAGGTGCAGAGAAAGATCACACGGACAAGGGTGGGGACGGGCCCGGCTGCATGGCCCGCACCAGGGCCCGCCCCACCTAGTTCCGTTACTGTTTGTGTCCCACCTCCATTAATTTAAACTGCTTCCACTTGAGAGCAGTCACAAGCAGCGAAATTGTAAGTTAGCCCATAAATGCCTTATTTTGTGTATTTGGACTGACCTTTGTTCTGCTCCACTGAGTGATCATTCAAGCAGATCTTATTAAAATCAATGGAGGTGGGGCATGGAGTGGATCTGCTTTCCTCAGCCTAAAAAAATACGCATGCTGAGAGCAGTGGAGCCAAAGCTCTGTCTGTCCTGGGCCTAAAGTGTAGCGAGGCAGTTTTGCCTGTTTCCCCAGTCACTGAAATTCAAGACAGTATCTCTACCAGCATTTCTATTACCCCTAAGTAGAGAAGGGTTAGCGGCATGGTGCTCCTAGCAATTCAAGCATCTGAATTCATTTGCAGAGGTGTCAGAAAGCTGTTATCTCTTTACCTTTCCATTGTTCTACTGATGCTAGGAGGGGTGATATAACTCCAACTTGCAGTGCAGTAAAGAGAAACTGATGTTTATCAGAGCTCAATTTACATAGCTGAGGGCACTTGAAAAATGTAAGAAAATAGCTAGCCTCACATCAATTTCAAATTTAAAGAAACAGCAACACCAAAAAATTAAAGTGTATTAAAATAATTAAAATATAATCTAGTCATTGCACTGCATTCGTACAATTGGTGTGTTTGTTACAGAAACTCTACAATAGTTTACATAAACAAGCTGCTGTGTAGCCATTCAAAGCTGAAAAGGAGAAAAGGCACAGGATACTCAATAGATAACATAATGGGATTCAATGGGATTCTTCAAGACTTATCTGTGATTCATTATGTATCCAGTGCTTGAATGGCTGCCCCGATAGCTGCACAGCAGCTTGTTTATAGAAACTGTAATCGTTTTCCAGAAGCAAACACACCAGTTTTACCAGTGCAGGGCAACAGTACATTATATTGGCATTCTTTTAAAACACTTTCATTTTTAGTGGTTGTATTGTATTGTTTCTTTAATTATAAAAAAAATACATTTGCTCTTCTGAAAAATGAATATTAATACTGGATTCTCCATGAGGAACACTATTAACTGATGCCTTTTATTAAAAAAACAGAACATGTTTTTCAGTGACAGAATCCCGTTAATGAAGCAAAAACCTTCCTTTAAAAAATGATTGTTATACTTTTGTATACAAGTCATGCCAGTATACCACAGCTAATGGAAATTCTCAATGATTATTCACTCACATATATACATTTATGGTTTGTGCTTTCCTCCTTCTTATTATAATCATCAGTCTCATCTTTTTTTAATAGTGCAAATGAAACTAAGCAGCTAAAATCATCAAACGATTTTAATCAATCGATCAAAGGATTTTTATTCGACCAAAAAAAACTGAAAAGTGCTGGGGAAGGTCCCCATAGCTAACATTGGACTTAAAAGTGTAGGTATAAAGTGGTGAAGTATGAAGTCGAAGTTTTTTTTTTAAAGAGACAGTACTTCGATTATCAAATGGTCGAATGGTCGAACGATTTTTACATTCGAATTGTTCAAATCATTCGATCGAATTCAATCAAATTTGACCAAATCGATGGTCGAAGTACCCAAAAATTACTTCGAAATTTGAATATTTTTTCATTCGAATTATTCACTCGAGCTTAGTAAATCTGCCCCCTAGGTGTCTTGAATTCCAAAACTATGATTACTTAGCAGAGACATTCATAATGCAAAATGTCACACTTCAAATGACAGCAGCTTTTAGAGGGGGAAAAAAAAGGATTGCAAAAGGTCATATATTAATCAGTAGTTCCAGTAATTAAGACGTTCAAGAGTAATACTGTGGATGCTGTCCATAGATGGCTACACAGAGGGTAAAGGCTTCATTGCACATGGTGCCCTTCAAAATGTATAAAATTTCCAGAAGTCATCCTTGTTTTATTAGTTGTTGAACTTGAAAATACATGACAAGAATGGGTTTTAGAAGAAACAAAAATAAAACTTTTTTAATTTACACATCTAAAGAATGTACCCATTGAAATTAATGGTAAAATTAGCAGTTGAAATTAGCATTATTACATCTTGCCATAATGTTGATGTCTCATTTGTGGTGCAATTTTTTTTTTTTGTGTATGTATGTATATTTATATTTATATAACTCTACAGCAAAACAATAAATTAGTAGTAACAAAGCATTAATAAGGAACCATAAGTGCATTATTAGAAATACAATTCACATAAATAGAAAATATAATTACAATACAGATTAAGTGCTCAGTGGCAAGCAGACAAAAGAATGGAGGACCCTACCCCCTAGGGCTTACAGTCTAATTACAGTCTAGTTATTTTTAAAATATGTGCTTAAAGGGGTGGTTCACTAAAAGTTAACTTTTAGTATGTTATAGAAAGGCTTAGGGGCACATTTACTATTGGTCGAATATCGAGGGTTAATTAACCCTCGATATTCGACCGTCGAAGTAAAATCCTTCGACTTCAAATATCGAAGTCGAAGGATTTACCGCAATTCGTTTCGATTTTCCTTCGATAAAAAAATGCTTAGAAAGCTTATGGGGACCTTCCCCATAGGCTAACATTGATGCTTGGTAGGTTTTTGGTGGGGAAGTAGGTGGTCAAAGTTTTTTTTAAAGAGACAGCACTTCGACTATTGAATGGTCGAATAGTCGAACGATTTTTAGTTTGAATCGTTCAATTCGAAGTCGTAGTCGAAGGTTGAAGTAGCCAATTCGATGGTTGAAGTAGCCAAAAAAATACTTCGAAATTCGAAGCATTTTTTTATTCTAATCCTTCACTCGAGCTAAGTAAATGTGCCCCTAATTCTATGCAATATTTCATGCCTTTTTCTACTCACAGATATTAGAAATACATTAAACTAGATGCACTTCTAATTTGTATATGCACATTTATTTTGTTCAAATCTGTGAACAAAAATGTGCCATCCTACATGGTTCAGATTCACATAACATAAAGGTTAATACCGGACCATCTAGATTCTCCAGTGACGGAGAAAATTTTGAAGCAACTCATGTCACCTCCCATAGACATGTACTGTATGTCTTTGTTAGTTCAGGTGGTTTTCATCTAAAAAAATGCACACTTGAACTCTATGCAAAACACGGGTAGTTATGTGCTAAATTTCAACCAATCTTGTTTGATGCACCCAAGGATTTTTTTCTTAACCCCAGGTCTAACTGGTACAATAGCCTGTATAACATTGCATTGTGATAGAAGTGAACAATAAATGCTGTGGTTTGTTTGGTTAGGAATGATCTTTCATGGAAAGAAATTGTTAAAAACCCTTCCTTTACTAACTGAAAAACTTACTCACTTTATAAAGATTAAATATCTGAATTGCTTTAATAAATTGTATTTGTTTTGCCTTTATCTAGGTTTAAGCTGATTCAGGTATTACATGTCAGATACGTTGGCGTAGAGAGGTGAGAGCAGAATTAGTAATGCAATTGCAACTGCAATGATAATTTACTCTCTTTTATTATTTTATTACCAAAACCCTGTCTTTGAAACTACATAGTGAAACAAAGATTATCACACATTAGTTGCATGATGTGACTCATGATGATTGGCAGAAAACAAGGAGCATTCTTTCTGATAACACAGTTTTCCTTTTGCTAATCAGGTCTGTTACAAGGTCAGAACTTTTTTTAAAGGGATCTAAAAAATTGTAACTTTACACATGAAAACTATGCCTATCTTAATTTATTTCATTTTTTTTTTCAATAGAACTTTTTTTTTGTTCTTTCACCTTTCAGGCCAGTCCAACAGTCAGTTCTAGGTGTCTCTATAAGCTTGATGAGAGCCTTATGAAAATCACAAATTAGGCTGATGGGTTTTAATAGAGAAATAAGGCTATTCAAAATACTGATCACAGTGCCACAGTACTGGTGGCATTTTATTTTTATGGATTTCTCCACTCCTGTCACCAGGCTAATGTGTCTTTCTTCTCACCAGTTGATATTAGTTCAAAGAAGGTTAAGGATTGATCTGAAAGGATTTTGTAGCTAGTTGGTGGCCATTCAATATCCATATGCACAGTGTGTTATAGAGCCTTACCTAAACCTATATGACTCCCACAGTCTGAGTCATTTAAACCCATAGTGTAAGCATGACTCCTGATTTCTGTATTACTCATGTGTTTTCCATATGGATAAGGCAAGAGAGTTAGATCTCTCACCTATCCAAACAAAATAAATTCTTCCACTTATGGAACATATGTCTTTTTATCTGTTCCCAGAGAGTTAAAGAACATGGCAAATGGAAAAAAGTACGTATTGCTATAATGCTCGAATACATAAAACTTATGTTGGCACTCTACACAGCTTTTTCTTTTTTTTTTAATTAAACAGTGAACAAAGATCAGATAAACATCCACTGAAATGTATAGAGTTCATACCCAAAAAGGCTGAATATTAGATTAGTTAACTTACATTTAATACAGAGAAAAACTTTATTAACCTATCACCTAACACTACACCTACCTCTGGTTAGCACAATGTCACATTCTCTTTTTCCTCTCATTTGGGATCAGTTTTATTTTTTTTCTTTGTAATTAAGAGGTCAGTTATGATAAAAAAAAAAGTTGCAAAAAAAATTGCAATTCAAGGGGACCAACATTTTGGCTGCTAACATTGTTCTCAATGCTGTCAGAACATTCTATGTGGAAAATATATCAGCAATCATTTCCCAAAAATGTCTGGTGTTTTGCATGCCTGCCACATGTGAAAAAAAAGTTCTTCATTCTCTGCTGATTTAGACATGAATTTGAATATTCATTAAAGGGACAGATACCCCCCTGAAAATAGTTTTGCAAACTATTTCTTTCATAGTTGCACATATTGAGGTTTTCTTCTGGCTTCTACCCAATTTTGATCAGTTTGAGATTCTAACCATGTATGAAACTAAATCAGCATTTTGTGCACTTTTTCTATAACGCTTTGTCTTTGGAGCAAGGTTAGTAACCCAGATGACTTCTATCAATCATCTATTCATATTTAACTAAACATTGTATTCATTCTCTCAAGGCTAGAGAGGTATTATTTTTTCTATGCTGCTAACATAGACATAATGCATATAGCCTCAGCTTCTGGAGCCAAATGTCTGTAAACTCTTTCAGACTAATGATTCTTTCAGTCAGGTCACTTTCTAAAATGGATCAGGGTTATATGGGAGGCAATGTGTACAGCCCTGATCTTTAATCTTAGCAGTGCATAATAAATTAGGGATTATATCTGGGTACCCATGTGGAAAGAGACACACAAAAGCACACAAAATTAGAAATTTACCATAGAACTACATTTTCTGCATTAAAGAGCAAATTTACTATATATTGGCATTTTTTTAACAATGATACCAAACCAAAATTCCAATCTGATCATGATCTTAGAGTGGTTTTCTTGGGGTTTCTCAACTCTTACCCATAAACCATTTAGTTATTTTTTTTAATAGATCAGTCACCTGCTGTGACACAGAACATAGAATATTCCATAGACAAATTAATAAGAACACAGCTACTGAGGTAACTGAGGTAAGTATTGCATCAGCAGTCACCTAATGCATTAAGTGCCACGTTTTACCCAAGTTGTCCCTCACTGGCTACCTCTAACAGCTATGCCCACAATCATTACTATTTTATTACTGACAATGTATTTGGTTTCTATGAGTACAAAAAAGGTAATGTTTCTGGTGCATTTTCAACCATAACAATAATATAATAAAAAACATGGCTCTGTGTCTATGTGCCCTCAATTACCATAGGGTTTTACTTCTGAACGTAACTTTTTTAACAATGGTTTTTAGCCATTAAAACAGTGTTCAAAACGGATATGGAACCTGCTTAGCAATTGGGGTTTTCTGGACAAGGGATCTCCATGTCTTACGTCATTAAAAATCTTTCAAACATTAATGAAACCCAATAGAATTGTTCTGCCTCCCATAAGGATAATGTATATCTTAGTTGGAATCAAGTACACGGTACTGTTTTATTATTATAGAGAAAGGGGAAATTATTTTTTGAAATTGGAATTATTTGATTAATGGGAGATGGCCTTCCCGTAAATCAGCGATTTCTGGATAACGAGTTTCCGTATAACGGTTCCCATACCTGTATTTGTAATATTTAGCATTGCACTTATTAAAGCTATTTCCGTTGAACAGTCTCTACGAAGTGGGCTCTTAGTTGTCCTTTCTTGGCCTTTCTTCTTCTGCCTTTTCCATTTAGTGACCTTGGTTCAGTCTGATTCATGTTTTGTCTTCCATTGAAACATTACCTAAAGCGAATTAACCTGACCCTCTATCTGTTTCTAGACAGCATCTGATAATTAATTAACTGGACTGTAAAGTAAAATATACCCAAAATTAGTGATGAAGAAAATTCATCCCGAAGAAATTCGGGAAACTGCAAAAATTCACAAATGTGAATTGCATTGATATATTGCACTGCCCTATCTTGTTAGAAAAGCTACTTTCCATTGTGCTACAGCAGTTCTTCATAGAAAAAGTCATAATAGAATTCAACACAAAAAGATATTACTGGAAATTCTGAATAATTTTCCGACCAACAATTAAGTGGTGATAAAAATAATAATTTGATGCAATTTTGTCACACCCTAACAAGGGTTTTTGTGTCTCACAGTGTGCAAGCAACAAACACTCCTAGCTCCTGCTCTAACCACTAACTACAATGCACGGAGAAATGGCTGCTTGTGCACCTCCTTATATAGACAGTGGGAGGGCTCAAATCCCATTGGTTGATGTAGAAGGCAAATATACCTACCATTTTGGTACTTGCCATGTTGTAATTGTTCTTGATTTTCATAAGGATGATGTAGCCCTGACATAAAATATTAGGATAGTAGCAGACCCCAAGGGATTCCATGACCATATAAATGTTCGAGTCGCATGTCATTATATGGCGCATAGAACACAGCAGTGTAATATTTTATTGTTAAATATTTAAAATAGAAAGTATGTTAATCCAAGTGCTAATTATTGTATTTGTAATGGAATTGTAATTATAATTATTTGTAACTCTGTAATGAAAATCAGGAACTTGACTTATTGCACTATGCCCTAACCAAGAAGACTGCTCACCAGCTGTAGTTGATGTACACTTCCCATGATCTTCTGAGAGTCATTAGCTGGAATTCCCTATAACACAGGCTTCTAGAATAGTAATTATGGTCAGGGCCGGCCTTAGGCCAATTGGGCCCCTCACCTCTGGGGGGCCCCGCACCACAGGGCAGCACAGATAATATTTCCCTCAGCACATGATGCTGCCTGGCCTGCCCCCAACTTTGAGAGTCCAGCCCATCCCCAAATCCATAGGTCTAGCCTGCCCCCAACTCTCATAGGCCCAGCTTTCCTCCAACCTTGATAGGCCCTGCCTGCCCCCAATCCAACCAAGCCTGCTCCCAAACTGAATCGGCCCAGCCCCAAACTAATTGGCCCAGTCCACTCTCCTATTTCCTCCCTCTCTCTCTTACCCTGTGTGCCCCTATTATGTTACCTTGTCTGCCCCTTTCCTTTCTATTTTGTGCCTGTATGCCCTTATTTTCCTAAATACTTGGTGTGTCAGTAGCCAGCAACACTTTGTCTAGGGGCCCCGCCAACATGGTCCCAATTGGGCCCCACATTTGATAGGACCAGCCCTGATTATGGTCATAGCCATTTTCTCTATATCCACAGACGACAACTTTTAACTGGTAGCCATTGACTCACAAGTGGTGGCAGGAAAGCTAGAACCTCTAGGCCACAATGAAACAACATGGTGTGTGGACATTTTTCTGGGGTGATATAAAATCACTTTTATTTGTGCATTTTCTAGCCACAGTGATGTTGACAAAGAGCCATTTGGCTTGAAAGTTTGATGTGTTCAAAAACAAAGGCAATTGTATGGTAGTAAGACAAAACAGAGGCGCCAAAAAGGATAAAAATAGCTAAAAGCACTTAAAAACCCAATGGTTTTACCACAAAAGTGGTAATTTTCAATAATAGTTTATTCACAAAACAGTATTGCAATGCGTTTCGCAGGCATTTCCTGCTTCATCAGGCAATATGGAACGGGAAAGACAACAGTGTCTTTATATAAACACACAGAGGCGCCTGGCGTGTTTATATAAAGTCACTGTTGTTTTTGTTCCGTTCCATATTGCCTGATGAAGCAGGAAATGCCTGCGAAACGCGTTGCAATACTGTTTTGTGTATAAACTATTATTGAAAATTACCACTTTCGTTGGTGTCTGCTTGGAGGAGGTAAGTTCATTACTACCTCCTCTGAATTACCCATTGGGTTTTTAAGTGCTTTTAGCTATTTTTATCCTTTTTGGCACCTCTGTTTTGTCTTACTACCATATTGAGTCCACCCCGAGTGGAGGGGTATCATCCCCGTTTTCTTCTTCTACAGAGAGCGACGTTTTATTCCTGAGTGGGGTCAGGATAATCTCCCCACCTGCCTATACAGTGGTTGCCTATCGGTAACCCTGGTTTGTGAGTATTAACTTGTTTACTCTACCATTACTCCTTGTAAAAACATATTACACTATTGGTGCTCTTGGTGTTCCTTTTTGTCTCCTTTTTATACAAAGGCAATTGTATGCATGGGATTGGAGCACTGTTGCATAGAATGTCTATGCTTATTGTGGTGTGGGGAAAAACCAAAGAACGAGCACCCAAAAAGTGAAGTTTGAAACAGTGGAGGTTAGAGAGAGAATTTCAGGGAAGCTTGCATCACGTGAAAATTCATGGAGCATATAATGAGTGAGGAGAAGGTCATGTGCAAAGTGAAGATTACATCTGGGTGTATGCTTACTAATTAGAAAGTCGAAGTATGGTGATGCAACATTGTTGAGCACTTTGTAAGCAAGTTAAAAGGGTCTTGTAATTGATATTATTGCCGGAGAGAAAGCATTTTTCTGGAAATTTGTTTAACAGCAGATTACAAATCTCCCCTTGTGCCATTGGCCTTAAAGTGCATTTTGCATTCAGTTTTGGCTGATAACAGCTATACAACACTCTGCAAATGATTTGCTATATTCAACACTCCCCTGCAGTCCTGGTAGAATGAATAATAGAGACACTTGAAGGGGCCCATTTACCTAGTTCAAGTGAAGGAATAGAATAAAAAAAAGTCGAATTTTGAATGTTTTTTTTTGGCTACTTCGACCATCGAATTGGCTGCTTCGACCTTCGACTTCGAATCGAACGATTCAAACTATAAATCGTTCCACTATCTGACCATTCGATAGTCGAAGTATTGTCTCTCTAAGAAAAACTTCGACCCCCTACTTCGCCACCTAAAACCTACCAAGGTGCCATGTCTATCAATTTTTAGGGCGAAAAAAAATCGTTCGATCGATGGATTAAAATCCTTCGAATCTAACGATTTGCGCTAAATCCTTCGACTTTGATATTCGAAGTCGAAGGATTTACATTCGGCAGTCAAATATCGAGGGTTAATTAACCCTCGATTTTCAACCCTATGCCCCTTGAACTGCAAATGTGATGCTTGCATGAATTTAAAAACTGCCATGCAAATATTTATAATTCTGCCATCTATTTATTTTGTTTTTACCAATCCATTGAAAATTGGTCTTATTGGCATACAATAACAATATGGCTCAATTAATGTCTAAAAGACCTTACAGTTATCCAGATGGTTGGACTGTGGAATGACTGGTTACATACAATTTAGCCATGCAAACACATGTTATTTACTCCGTGCATACTGCATAGTGGATGTGTAGGATGGAGGCTGACAGGGTAGGGCGTAAGTTATCCTCTAAGCAGAATATTGTACGAGCAACATGCTATTACTTACATGATTTCTGGCTGTCTGTTATGTATGGTACCTTAGACCAACTGACTTGGAATAATATTAGCAAATGTGCCCAGTAAATCTGACCTGCCAGTCAATCCATTAATGCAGTCCTCCATGAACATGAGTCCCTTGGTGGTAGGGTATCAAGTGTACCTTAGGAAGGTTATTGGTATATTTTATTTAATGGTTATTCCTTATTTTCAAAATAGGCCTCCCCAGCTTATTCAAGCTAGGTGCCCATTAGATGATACAGTGATCAGAATAAAACTGTATCGCCAAACTTTATAGATAGGTTATTAGTTTTATATGTAAATGTTATCGCTATTAAGGTTTATTCCCATACTGTTTTAAAACCACACATTTTAGGGATAATTGTTATAAGCCTGGTTTGAAACTAGCCAAGAGTTAGATCCACAAAAGTCACTTAAAGTGGACCTGTCACCCAGACACAAAAATCTGTATAATAAAAGTTCTTTTCAAATTAAACATGAAATACAATTTCTATTTTTTATTTAAGCATTCATAGCTGTTGTAAGCTCATTTAAACATCTCAGCTGTCAATCAAATATTGTCTGCCCCTCCTCTATGCCCGTGGCATAGAGGCGGGGCAGACAATTACTTTCACTTTCAATTCAGCACTTCTTAGATGTCACTGCTCCCCACACATTCCCCCACTTCTCTTTACCATATAATTGTGTAGCCAGGGCATGGGGATGGACATCAGGTCCCCCATTCTGGTGCACTAAAAAAATTCTGAGATGATGCAAGGCTTGTCTTAATAACAGTGTCCACAAAATGGCTGCTGCCTGCTTGCTATAATTTTGAAATCTCAGACTGAAGGAAACAAGATTCAAATAATTTATATAGTGTAATTAAAGTTCATTTTCCTTGACTAATCTGATAAAATAGGATTTTGAATAATTTTTTTTTGTGACGGGTCCCCTTTAATGGTCAGGGAATCAAGATACTGAAGAAGTTAGGGCTGTGGCACAGAGAGCATTTTAATCACTGTAGATGAAAAAGAAAAAGATCCATTTAGTTCATGTCTATTTTTCATTGCTATTGTGTCACCATCCTGAGATACTGTCGTTTCTGCTACTGGGCTATTTTTTTGGTGAACCTTTTTGTGCTACGTGACAGGACCCACAGAATGTGTGTTTCCTGGGCCCCTCTGCCCGCTCTGTCTTTTGTGATAACAGACTTGTGCATGTTTTAAAGAAGCTAATGGCTGATAAGAGTTCTTCTTGTATATACAGTATATTATATTAAAGAGTGTGCGGTGTGCTTAAGTCAGAGTATACTGTCTTCACATAAATAATCATATCTGCAATTATACTGGCTTATCCAACATCAACCACTTTAAGCGGGCAGAAAATATCATAAAAAAAGTATAAACTATTCAGTTATTTGCCTCATTACTGGAGCAACTGGAAGTCCCTTGTTATTGCTTCACCCTTCTATTGATTGGGCTTATTTGTTTATGTTACAATACAATCAGGATAATTCCTATACCTTAACATTTATCTCCTGAAAACAAAGAGAACACACAGATGTATAGAAACTCTCTGCGCAATTCACTCTACTTAGTGGTGAGTGATTGTTGGATGACGTGCACAGTGAATGCCCATAAACGGCAATATTTCTTTTCATCCATGGGAAAGTTCTTGTGTTATTGGTGGATTTGTACACTTACATCCTATCTGACAGTGCAGTTTTTTAAATTACTGAGTATGGTTGAGTGCAGAAGTTTATTCCAGTCTCTTTACTTTTGTGCATAGTTTGATAAGGCAAGTATTTACTACAGGTTTAATGTGTCTAGTAAAGAGCATATTATATGTGGTGATGCGCCTATAAATATTTATCTATTGATTTTTGCTTGTATATCTCTGTTACCATTATCTAGTAAAGTGTTACCTTCAGTTTGCCTTGTGACTCATCATTATCTACATTGTCATATCTATGTACAGAGAATAACATTGATTCACCTGGGCTAATATTATGCATGTGAGCTGTGAACTTTTATTCCCTTGCCTACACTTATCATCAAACCAGAAAATAAAGTTATTGTTAATGACAGTTAGGTCACTATGTTTTAAAGTAGATATTGCCCATGTCCCTGTTACCGCCTTGATGTTTTGTTGGCCATGCTTAATATTCCCCAGCGTGTGCAATAAACCCCCCCCCCCCCAAAGTTATGTTATATTCAATGCATATGTTTTACCACTGGCATCTGCTAGTATCCTTAAAAATACCACCCTTTTGACATAAGCTCATTCAGTTGTGCTTATTAAAAACAAAAGGTGCATATATGAACATTCAGATATAAAGATATATTTTTTCCAGACATACCTGATTCCAAAGAATGTAAGGAAGCCACTATAGTCTCTGTCTATTATCACTGAGACCAGTTCTTCACCCTCAGAGGTGCAAGCCCTCCTTCACTTTATTCTATTGTGAAGTGATAAATTCTGGGACTTATTTAAAGTAACAGAAGATACATTTGATTGTTAAACCTGTAATGATGTATCCACTTGATTAGAGCTGATGTCTGATTTGATCAGTATAGCTTAATAAATTCACAGAGAGAAAGAAAATAACTCCTCTTCTATCTAGTGCTATAAATGCTCTCACAAACTGAATTATCTTTCTAATTTCAAAAACCAACAACCACTGGAGTTAAAAAATTCAATAAAGTACCAACTCTTATGCAACACCAATCTGTAATCAACCTTCAATTAATTCTAAAATTCATTTTAAAGTGCATGTATCAATTCATTACATTTTTTTCAATCAATCAATGCCTTCAGGTGATTGTACAAACCAATTAATAATTAGCTATATAAAGTGCTTATACAAGATGATATCAATTACTCCAATAACTTATTAGTAATCAATTAATAGGTTTGTAAAGTGCAGAGCAAAAAAATAATATTTAAATTAACTCTCCCAATTGATTGTAATTTGTAGCTAATAAACTCAATGTTTGTAAAGTGCAGTGCCAATTAATAGTAGTTAAATTAACTCTCCCAATTGATTGTAGTTTATAAATAATAAAATTGATTAGTGACCATAAGAAAGTATGCAAGATAAATTAATTCTCAAATCAGCTCAATTTATGGAACAGTTGTAAGAAAATGAAATAAACAGAGCTGGGGTTGTCCTAATAACTACTGCCTAAAGTTTTTCTATCCCAGGGACACCACAAAGATGGAGAAGGCGGGGAAACCGCGACTGTGGTCTTGGATTTTTGGCTAGCCCTAGACTGTAAAAGAACTGCCTCAAAAAACCACAAATCCTCGGTCTACTTGGTATCCCAGTGCGGGAATGCAATAGAGAAGAGAAGGATAAGTTTGAACTGAGCGATAGGTAAAGCTAAACGCCACACCACTTGACCAATTCCAAATATAAAGTAACTAAAACCGCTTTAAGCTTCAAGCTTATTAAAACAATAGTTAAGCAGAGATCTGCCCACTACTTTCCAGAGAATCTGTGCATCACCTGCTATAGCATAGGTGTTTAATGTGCCAGAAGCCATCACATCACAAAAGAACAAGGTAAAGGATGGGGTTGCATTACACTGTGAGCCTAAATGGGTGGAAGGGAACTGTTCCCTGCAGCACAGGCAGATTATCATGGTTTCCTTTCATCAGGTGAAATCAGGTGAATCTGTATAAAAAATACATTTATATTTATTGTTGGAAGTTCAGATTCAGCCTGAACAGTAAAGAGGGGGACATGGACTGCATAGGTAGTGTTACTGATAGAACCCTGTTCACCAATATTATGTACTGTTTAATAGTTGCAGCTAGGGATGGGCGAATTTTTTCGCCTTGTTTCGCCGAAAAAATGATGCCCATAGACTTGTATGGCTTTGTGCGTCAAAATAAAAAGACGCGTGTCAAAAAAATTTCGCCACGCGACAAAATTTTTTGTCGCCCATAGACTTTAATGGGCGTCAGCGACATTTCGCCGGCGGCGGATTTTTGGCGAAACGAAAGGGGACAAATTTGCCCATCCCTAGTTGCAGCTATTCATACAACCTGCTAAGGGAACCATAGACTTACTGGCAGTAACTCCAGGGTTATCTTGCGTCATGTCATGCACTTGCACCTAATTTATCTGAGCAGGCGACAAGTTCAAAGGCGTGTGTATGATCACAAATACCATTATAACTAGTTTTGGACATAACTCTAGAACTCTGGCATATGCAGATGAATACTGTACATTGGTGCGTTAAGCTTCACTTTGTGTGCATTGTTGTTTAGTGGTACACTGTGTTGTTCTATAGAAGCATAGCCCTGTATACTTGATCTGCCTCTTATTCATAAGATACCGGACCAGATCTGTAATACCTTGTTATAGGGAACCTTAAAGCTAGGGCAGCAAGTTCTTATGGGCAATGGCAGCCTGTCATTCTGGGCATCCTGGAGCTCCAAGTGCATTGTTTTCCAGATGGGTGTAAATGTCATCTTTACAGAAAGTACAGAATAAAGGTTAGCTTGAAATATTTTTAGTTACTTAAAAAAAACTTGTTTGAGCTAAACGGTACATGGGAAACAAAACAGAATACCATAACTACTTAACAGGAATTAATGCAGGGTTTTCAGACAATTCTTTTTTCAGCATACAGTGTATAAAAGAAGTATTTTTGGATGTATATTCCTGGCAGAGCAAGGATGGCATCCAAACAAGTCTGGATAAAATTAAAGTGAACAGAGCCACTCCACCACATGACGCACACCCAAGGGAACATGAGAAGCTTACTTCTATAACAAGATCACAATCTTAATTCTTTCATTTTACATGGGCATTTTCCAGTCAATTAGGGAATAGCAGCAGGAAAAGCATGAAAATGTATAATTCATTGTACAAATAGATTAAGGGTGGGTATTATAAAAGTATCTGAATGCAAAGAGCAATCCAGAATATAACAAAGCATCTGTTTAGGCTAAATACAGTGTTACCCAAAATAACCCTTATATAGCTTATAGGTTATTACAATGCACATTCGCCTGCTACACTTCAAGGGGCATGAGAAAATGCTTGTTTCTTTCAGAAATACAGAAAAGGGCACATATTTCCTTATAAACGCTCCTCCTAAGGCTGTTGTCACATGATGCACTTTCTTTGTCGGTGGAAAAAACTAATGGCACTCCATGTTGATTTACACCCAACATGTGCAGTTCCTATTCATATCTGTTGCTAAAAAGATATGGCATTGGGGCAGTTTTCAGCTGGCTGAAGAATCCCCTTGTGTGACTAGCTAAATGTTTGTGGATGTATACTGTAATTATCTATACATATATTGATTAAATACTCCTGTAAAATACCTCATTGCTCTGAAAAGAAATAACTGGTATCTTATCAGTGCTTTCTCTAGACTCAGCGAGTAAGAATTGGCCCATAAGAGACATAAAATATGGAACCAATTAACACCTCAATCAAACTAGGGGTAGATTTCATAAGCAAGGGTAAAGCTGGTCATACGTATAAAAAGATACACTTGGCAAACATCCCTTGGATGTTAATCTAAGACATGTTATGAATGTATAACTTCACACTCCAAGTTCATGTATTCTCACAGCTATATAACGAACTATGTTTTTTGATTTAATTAATGACCTTCGGTGCTTATTTAGATGTAGAATTAAATGATCAAGATTTGTTTCTCAACACAAATCAGAAGATCTGTCATGTTTTATAGCTGAGGCTCTAGTTGCTGTACATTTATAACAGAGCATTCAAATCACACCAACCAAACATCCATTAACCAGAAACCTGTTTTCCAGAAAGCTCCAAATTATTGGATGGCCATCTCCCACAGACTCCGTTTTAATCAAATGATTAACATTTTTATGAACTATTTCTTTTGTACTTGATCCTAAGTACGGTAAGATATAAATAATCATTTTTGGAGACAGAACTGGGTTTATTTATTAACTGATTTTTTAAACCTTGAATTTTTAGATTTATCATACCCCAAAGCTACTAAAAATCCAAATCTGAAAATACACCATCTCAAACCTGTCAAGGTCATGTGGAAGTCAATGGCAGATGTCCCTGAAGTTGTTTCTTGACATCATGATCTGCACTGGATAATCCGAAAAAGTTGAACATCATGAAGGCTATTAACATCTTGAAATGGTTCAATGAACCTCTGCCATTGACTTCTACATAACCTCGACAGGTTTTAGCTGGAGTATTTTCGGATTTGAGCTATTTCCAGGTTCGGGGTGTAATAAATTCTGAAAAATTCGTGTTTTTTTTACAAAAACATAATAAATTGAGTTTTTTAATAAAACCCAGAAAAATTTGAGTTTTTTTAACCCCAAAATTAGAGTTTTGGATTAAAAACTACTCTTGAAAAACATAATTTTTTTTCGGTAAAACAACTCGACCTTTGATAAATCTGCCCCAAAGTGTATAGTAGAAAGTGAGTCTATATTTCCCAAATCTATTTGTTTCCCTGTGCTTGCATTCTACCCTCATTTTAAGCAAATTGTCTTTACAAAGATGGAACAGAAGTAAAAACATCTTAAAGGTCAGTAACAGATAAAATGCAAAATACTTTCCGAACATACTGATTTTCCGGACTCCAGTGTCTTGAGAGAGCAGGACTTTAATTGCGTTTTACTGGTGCCAAAGCTATTTAATTGGTCTGTTAAGGGAATTCTTTTGTTAAACTATAGTTGCTGAACAAACGTACTTGAAGAGAACACTAATATTATTATTAAAGGTTTTTTGCCTGTTAAAAATCAGTCAAACTAATTATAGAATTGGATGAGAAATGATAAATAATGCATGAGGAATGTAATGACAGAAGGGCCTTGTTTTCATTTTCCCTGAATTCTGATCTAAAATGAGAAATGGAAGGAAAAAATGAATGGGCAAGACATTAGTCAGATAATGGTTTCAACAACAGTGAGCAGATTTAGAGCTCTATTTAATATGGTATGACATTACTGCCCGATTGTTTTGACACGTAGGGCGTCAATTACCATTTATATTTTAACATACAGCTCAGATCTTATTAAAATGATAATCAAATAATGTCTATGCAAATGACCGCTCACACTGTGGCGTTGAGCAGCTGCGGTCTAAACCACATTCTAGAGTTGACCAGCTGCTATAAACGATAAAAAGCCAATGTTTGTATACAAAGAGAAAGAGAAAATTAGCCAGTGCACGGTTTGCCTTTAAAAATAATTATTACAAAAAATTAGGTGTTAGTCACGTCAAGGCCCATCGTTGTACGTGAGTCCTACACTATTTGTGAGCATTATAAGTTTGTAGTGCATTTAAAATCAAGTCCTCCAGCAACCAATGTGACTGAGTAGTAAGACCATTGTGTACTTACCCTTAGCTCAGAAGCTCTAGTAGGAAAGCAGGGAGCTTTTAAGCCCCAGCCAACAAACATACACCTGTGAATAATTATTCACAGGTATATGTTTGTTGGCTGGGGCTTAAAAGCTCCCTGCTTTCCCACTAGAGCTCTCTTGCTTTCTATAAGACCTCAACAAATTTTATCTGGCAAAGTTTTGGATTAGAGTTTTTTGTGGTTTTTACACTTCATAAATCTCAATTTTTAAATTTTTTTTTTAGAGATTCGTAGAAAAAAAAATCAAAATTAAATTGTTAGTAAATGTGCCCCTAACTGAGAGTATCGCTAACAACCAAGGGCCTAGAGTAACCAACATGATGGGAAAGCAGAGCTGACCTAACATGACACTAATCTACTTATACTGTATATAGTTACTGTATATTTATAACTTACATATCCAGAGTTCTCCCTTTTAATAAAGTAAATGTGAATGGGTGTCAATGGCATGTGTTTTTGCTTGTTTTTTTTTACCTTTTTCATTATCTAAACCGTTCTTCATTTCTAGCTGTACATCTATTTTTCATACTAGTTCTAAAATATAACTGTTTTGTTTCTAGTGAGTGTGTGAAAGTCATTTTCTATTAATAATTTTATATTTAGCAGTTCATAATATAAGTGCAAGTACGTTTCCCTTTCTCTACAGCAGGATTTCTAAAGCTTTTTTTCAGGCGATACGAATTAAGAAAAACATCTTTGTGATCCAAAAACAGGTTTATAACGTAACTTTTGGTAATCCCCTCCTAGTTATTGTTGACTTTCCTTTAACTGAAATCAAGTTATTGTAATCCTGGTCAGTGGCAGACCTACATACAAACTGTCTAAATAGTCATATAAGGCATAAGTCATATTTGTAATTGTGAAGTAGTGAGAATGTGCTTCTCTGTTACCTGACAGGACACGTTTTCAGTTCTTCTTTCAGCAGGAACAGTGACGCAAGTCTTACACCAAAAGCTTTTGATATTTAAGGCTTTCATTGTTGACACAGCATGGTTTTTACACTTAAACAAAGGTGTTTCAAGGTGTTTAGAAACTTCTGTTAAACATTATTTCCACACGGTGGAAAGTGGAACATTTTTCATTTTGCAGTAACTCAGCCATGATAATAGAAAATTATCTCCATTTTTAAAAACCATATTGGGGTTTAAGATAATATCCATTTTTATCACCAAAGCTTTTATGGCGAGTCTTCCCCAAGAACGGTGTCAGGAAAAAGTGTGATTAATCAACTTATGTTGCAATCTCTGATATATTTTATTGTTGTAGATTGCTTTTGTTGGAATGTATTTGCTAGGCTAACACTGAGTAGGTAAATGGTAAGTATTTTACAAACACAATTGTAAAATGTTACTACAACATTTAAAAAGGCCATACTTTTTCAGATATTGTTGCACACCCCTAGACTGAATTTTGGAATTTGGGATGCACTGAATGCAGGACATGGTTCGGGATTCGGCCAGGATTCAGACTTTTTCAGTAGGATTTGGTTTCAACCAAATCCAAGTGCCTGGCCAAACTTAACCAGAATCCTCAAAATCATGTGGCTTTTCTGAACCCTCATTTTGAACCCTTACATGAAAGCAAAAGATGATTCTTACAAACTTGAAGGATTGCAGGATTGCATATTATGACAATGGACTGAAAATGCTGACAAAAGCCTTAATATATGTTTGATTAGAAGGAACTGAATGCATTGGCAATCAATGAGGTGAAATATGAAACATAGGGAGATAACTTTTTCTAAATTCATTCAGGAATACTGGCCATTGTCATAATGAAATAATTTGGAATATTGTTTAGAACCCCCATTTTAAGTTAAAATCAGGAGCCAATACTGGAAGAATTACCATGCCTCTCTGTAGTAATATAATCCTGGGTATAATTTAAAAGAATACTAACCAATATCATAATAATAAAGATAATTTGGAATACTGTGTTTTGAACCCCCATTTTCAATTAAAAACAGAGCCAATGCAGGATGAATTACCATGACTTACCATGACTCTCTATGGTAATACTCCCAACCTTAAAACATTTGTTCAAAATAAGTAATTTTTAATATAAGTAAGCAATATTTTATTCTTATAGCCCTTATAGTCAATATATTGCCTGCTATTCATGGCAGTTGGTATGCCAATATAATGCAAAGTTAATACTATATTTTCTTAAAACTGTATACTGTATAAATGCTTGGGTGATACCATGAATTTGTGGATAGAAGATAATTCAAGGCTTAGTGGCAGACTTATCAAGGGTCGAATTTCGAAGTAGAAAAAACTTCGAAATTCTACCATTGAATGGAATCCTCCGACATTCGAATTGGAAGTCGGAGGATTTTATACATTGCACGATCGTATTCCGATCATAGTACGATCGTACTCCGATCGTACTTCGAATCAAACGATTAGAAAGATTTTCCCAAAAAATCCTTTGACTTAAAAAAACTTAGGAAAACACACAGGAGGTCCCCAATAGGCTAAACTGCAATTCGCAGGTTTAATTTGGTGAAGTATTGAAGTCGAAGTTTTTTCAAAGAGACAGTACTTCCGATTATCGAATGGTCGAATAGTCGAACGATTTTTACTTCGAATCAAAGTCAAAGTAAATTCAAAGTCGTAGTATCCTATTCGATGGTCGAAGTATCCAAAAAATTACTTTGAATTTCGAATTTTTTTACTTCAAAAATTCCCTCAAATTCACTTCGACCCTTGATAAATCTGCCCCTTAGAGTGTTTTAGCAGGTTGGAGGCAGGCTCTAAATCAAACATTGTCTTAATGAAGTATGGCATGGACAAATTCGAACTATGAGGCATGACTTTATTTCCTATATGTTAAAAAAAAGTGTAAGGAATAGACTTTACCCTGGTGGTCTAGTGGCTCTCCGTGGTGCTCTAGTGGGCGGCATGGTCCCCCGCCTTGTTTCTGGGGAGGACACCCGCCGCATGCGTCCTTCCTTATTCAGTGCCAGTTCCTCTATGGCGCTCGCAGCCGCACGCTCCCTTAGTTATGCGCCGGCGTGATGACGTCATCACACAATGTCGCTAAATTTCAACTATTTAAAAGGACCTTTTAGAATTTATCATGGCCCGTTTTTAGGTTCTATTTAGGAAGTTCCTAGTGCCTTGCTTTGTTTAAACTTATCTGTTATACTGTGTATTGACCCTTGCCTGCCTGCTTTACTACTCTGACCTCTCCAATCCTGATCCTGCCTGCTTGTGATTACTCTGACCTCTCCAATCCTGATCCTGCCTGCTTGGGTTCTGGATATAGGGTGTCGAACGTGACAAAAAGATTCTGACTAACATTCATGACCTCCACCCCTTATTCTTTCAAGAGAAATGTAGTTGCGTGATCTTCTGTATGCATAGTTTACCAAATTTCTAATTGCATAGGGAAGTTTTGAAGGAAAGTTTTAAATGATTGCCCAAATGACTAGTTCCACTTTGGATAATATAAAATATCCCTTATATTTTCCCATGGGGATCATAAAGCTGGATTCGTGGGAGTCAGACATCATGTTAGTTCTAAAACATGTTTAGACAATGAAAAAGGTATACCTTTAGAATTGCTCTGCTCCTTTGTTGGTTTTAGAAAAGGGATACCCTTAACGTATGCACTGCTTTGAAGCAAAACCAAAAAGAGAAAGACATCTTAAAAGACACTAGAATCATGAAGATGCACATGGCGTACACACTGGCATCATTCTGCCCATTCTGAAATTCAAATTATTCAGTGTTGTAATTCATTCCCTTTTTATCTTCACCTGCCATTTCACACCTGAAAATTCTGACTTTGCTTGTTATACGCTTGTTATTCAATCTTATGCTTTGCACTCAAATCTGTTAGAGTTTGCTTAATGGGGTTTCCCACTGTAATATACAGATTCCTTGTTCCAGTTAAAGGAACAGTAATACCAAAAAATTAAAGTGTTTTAAAGTAATGAAAATTTAATGTAGTGTTGCCCTGCAATTGTAAAACTGATCTGTTTATTTCAGAAACACTACTATAGTTTATATAAACAAGCTGCTGTGTAGCAATGGTGGAAACTGAACAAAGCTATATGGCACAGGATAAATAGTGGATAACAGATAACACCATTATATTCTACCATCTGCTATCTGCTGTGTAACTTGAGCCTTTTCTCCTTTGAATATCTGCCGCAATGGCTACACAGCAGCTTATTTATATAAACAATAGTAGTGTTTCTGAAGCAAACACAGCAGTTTTAATAGTGCAGGGCAACATTGTATTATATTTTTATTACTTTGAAACACTTTAATTTTTGATGTTACTGGTCCTTTAATATTACATCCGTACAGATCATGGGATTTCATAATACCTTACATCTGCAACATGTCTGAAAAAAATTACGAACTGTATTTTAAGCCCATGCATCCTTCGTGTATGTCTGTATTACTGGATTGGTATGTAAAATATCCATCTCCTAGTGTGAGTACTGGTAAGGGACTGCACACCTTCAAAGATTTTTATCGTCTGGTGCAGAAGCAAGTAGCGTGGAATTAATCAACAGTGGTTCTAAATCAACATTTATCTGCTTAGCCATTTTTGTGGAGTGTGTCATGGCATGGAATTGAGGGATGGGAGATATGTATTACACCATCAGATGGTTTATATTGCTTAATTTTATGGCACGGAACAATACATTCTGAAATAACAGCGTTTGCTGCATCATGTACTTTGTAGTGCAAGGTGAGTCTGCAATGCATGAATGTTGAGAATGTTAAGAGCTCAATTTTTATTATATGACTTCCGAGCTGTACTCAACAGTCAGTTATTCCTGGATATTAAGGACAAACTATGAATACAAAAAATAGAGTAAAATAAACGTTAATAAATGCTATTTAAAATGGCGTCTTTGCGAATGTTTAGCCCTGCCCGCAAATATTAAATTTTGCATTTTCAATAAGCAAAGGTTTCGATTTAACACCTGCTCTGGAGTTTTGTTAAATATTTTGTAGCTAAAAAGACGTTTTCACTTGTGAAATTTAATTATATTAACTGCGTATGTTCGCAAAAGCCATTTGTTCACAAACTTTGCGATGAAGTCATCTTTAAAAGGACACAAACATGGTCGATAATGCTCACAAGCATCTTTGCGCAGGTTTTTTTTGTGCTAGCGAAACATATTACATTTCCCCACTTCTGAGACCAGTCTTTGGTTTTCTGACTAAATTAATTTGACAGTTCCTTTCAGGCTCTAGTATACTCTTTGGATCTTTATTTACATTTAAAAATATATATGTTATAAAAATATTTTGCAACGGGGGTACTTTATTTATTATAATAAACATGTCTCATTAAGTTATGTGACAGAAATTACATCACTAAGCTGATAACTGACACACAACTATCTGTGCCAGAAACTGCAGTAAAATTGATAAATACCTTCTTTGTAATAACACTGATATGTGCAATACCTTGTGCTTGCAGTCTCCATGTTACTGGGTAGCAAACATGTGACACAACACAGATTCTTTCACAAAAGGAGTCAGTCATGCTGATAATAATTGTACGTAGGTTAACTCTCTGTACCTTAGAAGGAAGACTTGGGGCTACAAAGGGGAAAAAGAAAAGAAAATTTACAAATACTATACCAATCCTATCTTACCTTTATAGGCATAAGAGAAAAGGGACCTGTTCTGTATCTTCTGCTGCACGTAACTAGTATAAAATAATGTCCAAGGACAATTTGTGGCTGGCCAGTGCTTCACATGGCATTTGCATTAGATGTTAAATGGTTATTTCAAACTAGGGGTCATTTACAATACAGGTGCACCTGCCAGCACTGCATACGGGGAGTCCCCTGGCACAGTCGTTCCCTGGAGGAAGGAACACTGCAGGGCACAAGGTGCTGGGGGCTGCATCAGTTTATATGACATCAGGACATAAGTAGCATCAGTTTATACGACAGCCTAGCCTCATTTTCTGCTTGATGATTTGTAAGGACCCATAAGCTTAGCTTCTCAACAGCTGCTCAGAGTACGCTGAGCATGTGCAGTGTCACTGACTCTACTAACAAAATCCAAGATGGTGTGACAACTTTGAAGGCCTGGGTCATTACTGTTATAGAGAGGCTGAACCTTTAGGCTGCTCAGTATGTAAAATACAGCACTTATAGCCATATTTGTTTTTAGGGTTTATGACTATGAAGATTTTCATTCATCCAGGTCATGGTATATCTAGTATAGGTCAATCTAAAAACAACTGGACTTGCTGAGTAATCAATGAAGACGTTTCACTACTCATCCGAGCAGCTTCTTCAGTTCAACTGACTGGTGTGGGAAGTTCTCCGCATATAAACTCTTCCACTAATCCAATCACAATGGCATTGTAACTCTTCAAAGAGGTGACATCTGAAGAAATTCACAGAGGTGTAGATTCTGTGTAGTTACTGTGATAGGATTATCCAATGTGTCATGCAACTCCTAGATACAGGTGTTACCTGTGAGAGTTGCATGAATGGATGTGTGAAGTGTTCTGAAACCGTGGGGGTACAGATGTTAGAACAGCATTGTATGTAGCAGCCAGGTGGTGTCGAAGACCCCCGCCTCTGTTCAGGGATGGTTTCTCCACCTTGACATGAATCGCCTCTTTCACGCCTCATTCAAACCAGCGGTCTTCTTTATCCAATATTTGTTTAGGGTTTCGTTTTTCATTAAGTACAGAGTACCCTTACATCTGTGATCACTGCACCTCTGCTCTTGCTATGGGTATTGCTGTGGGTATGGGCATACATGATACAAGAAGTACAGTACTTTTTGCCCCTTAGTGCTCCACCACTTGTGCCCCACTCATGGCAAATGAGCCTAAAGCTGGCCACAGACGCAAAGATCCGATCGTACAAATCAATGTACGATCAGACTTTCCCATCTCCCGACCTGCCACTAACCATTCAGATCAAAGTCTTACCATTCCGACCAAATAAAGTAGTTAAAGAACAGATCAGCCGATGTTCTGCACCTGGCAGCAATCGTACGATAGACAAAGCTAGTGACAGTCTCACACTGAAAATCGTACAATCGGCAATACATGCAGAGAAATTACCCGCAGCCGACAGAAATTTTCTAACCTGTCCGATTGACCAAACGACCGGTCTCTGCCGGACGAAAAATGTCGGGACTCTCCACACAAGTTCCGAAAATCGTACGAATCCTCGATTCGTATGATGAGATCTTTGCGTCTATGGCCAGCTTTGCTGTGCTTAATTAACTATACCTTACAAAGTGAAGGATACTAGGGCAGTGATCCCCAATCAGTGGCCTGAAAGCAGATGCTTATTTTTGAATTGCTGGCTTGAAGTCAAACTTCAGTTGCACCACATGTACCTCCAAACAGAGCCTACAGGCTGCTAGTCCACGTAGGAACTACCAAATAGCGAATCACAGCGCATATACACAGGAACTTCTGTAACTTTTTCAGGTTTGTTTTACTCCCCAACTTTTGCTTATATTAGAATGTGGCTCAAGGGTAAAAAAAGGCTGGGGACCACCAGGGGGTCATATTTAGTGTGAACACACATTTCACTATAGCTCTCCAGAGGAGAGTTTACAGCTACATTTACTAATCTATAATTTTTAGAGTTATCCTCTGGAACTGTTTGTCTATGATAAATATGGCTTTGGAAAAAGCTTTATCATCACTAGGATATTAAAATTCTTCTCTGCACCTGCTCTAGTGCATAAGATTGCACTCACATTGCAGTGACATTGGCAGAATAATGCAGATTAAAACAGCTGATGCATGTTGTTTTTATTTAACCATCAAAAAAAGAGAAAACATTTTGGGGTTAAAAATTCATGTATACAATACATTTCAAGTTGTGTAAATTGGTCTATAATTGCCAGAGCTGAAAATCCTGGAAAATCTCCAGGGACAAAACAAATCGTCTGACCATTTTATGTACAAATGTATTTTACACGTATGCACTTATTTATTAATAGCTGAGATTGTGCCTTTTTCCGAAAGAAAATAAAAAAAAAAATCTAATCTCAATTTTTTTTAATTCAAATTTCCTTAACTTGAATTCTCAAGTTTAATTTTGAAAACTGCTAATGTGACACAAAATAGCAGTATTAAAATTGGTAGTAAACTGTAATCTGATTAAATGACATGGGGTAATCCTGAGATCACAGAAACCATTTAAGAGGTATCTACAAGCTCAGCCCGGAAAGGTATGCTACTTGTAGAGATCCAATAAACTAAATTGGGGTTTTCAGTACAGATATGAGACCTGTTATCCAGAATTCTCAGGATTTGGGGTTTTCTGGATAATTTTGCATCTCCATACTTTAAATTGACTAAAAAATAATTAAAACATGAAATAAACCCAGAATTTCAGGATTGTTTTGCCTCCAATAAGGATTAATTGTATCTTAGTTTGGATCAAGTACAATGTACTTTTTATTATTACAAAAGGTAATCATTTAAAAAAACAAAAAAAAAATAATTTAAATAAAATGGAGTCTATGGGGGATGGTCTTCCCATAATTTGGAGCTTTCTGGATAACGGGTTTCTTGTTTACTTCTATGTATCATTTTACCAAAGCCTCACTTATTTATCATACACAACACACATTATTTTTCCATCTGAAATATAACTTCTCATACTACTCATTTATATTCTAAAATTCAATTGATTTTCTGATGTGTGTTTTCCCTTTAATGTCTAGAAACAAAGCAACCCAAGACCATTTTTGTCCCTTTGGTCTCATATTTTCTTGGCTTACATTGGGTGGGATATTATTTAGCATGATATATAAATTAAAATGTTAATCGCTCTGTTCCAGCCATATAAAGAATAATTACATTATTATTTTACTTTGATTATTTTTTGTTGAATGATAGCCTCTAGTGGCCTGAGTTGGCAATGCATCCATTCTTTATTGTTCTGAATAGGATGTAAATAATTAACTATTCTCTCAATAAACTGTATTCATGTTTGTTTAACACATTTTTGCCATCTTCCCAGCTCTGCCCCTCCAAAGTCCCTATTACAAACCTAAAACCAGTGGGCTCTGAGCCTTCACTTTGGACCCTAGTCATGACTCCTCCTACACTGAGCTATAACAGGGGTGACCCTCATATTGGTCCTACCTTAAAGATTCCTTCAACTCAGCTTTCCACTTTTCTGTTGTTAAAAGTCTGGATGGGCGCGGGAGACATCAGGGGCTAGATGATGATGTTTAGGGGTAGGCTTATGATGTCAGGACAGGGCTATGACTATGTAGCACTTGATTGGTTGACTCCTGTGTCAACCAGTTCCTTTTGTCCAATTTCAGACTTCTGAAATCCATGCAGGCACTTTTAAATTAGACAGCCTGTGTAAAAATTGGACAGGTAGGAACCCTACCTCCAACTGAAGCTTTCTGCCTCCGGCTCTTCATCACCTTCTACCTTCTATAGCATGTGGAGTCCAAAGAGGCTGTACTCCTCACTTAGATGAACCTACGAACTATCGGACACCCCTGGCCATGATAGAACTCCCATCTAACCCTGTGAACGCCTAACAGATAGGAACTTTTTAACAGATCCAGGCCAAGGTTGGAGCAGTCAGGTCGTCAAGTGTAATATAACTGATAAAGGCTGCAGTGAGATCCCTTTTGAATGCTCCATATGTTATTATATAGCTTGCGACAGCCAACCGATCACTTTTACACAGTTTCAAAAATTTCAGGTTAACGTATCTTTATTATACCTATTCTAATGCAATTTGGTTCTTTACATAACATTTTACTGACATTTTACAGATGTTTTTCCTGAATTTGTCTTTAGCCCTTTCTAAACTGGTCAGTCTGCCATCAAGTGGTTCTCAACTGTACCTGTGCCTTGTAATAATCATTGTGCCTTTCAGGGAAGAGATTTCCTGCCTCGTTTAAAGGCCACTTTGGGGAACTTAATGTTTTAGTTAACTTTTCTCAGCTGATGAATACAGCACTAAATGAGCTATATCCATTAGGTGTTGTCTCCTGTTAAAAGAGGAGTTAAACCACCTGGCAAAATCTTAGTTTAAGCACCATGATACTTAATCCCCCTCCTGAACCACATTAGTTACACTTGCACCAACTCAACTGTGGCCCATTGTACATCCAGAACTCCAGAGCCACGCTACCATCATTGGCCATGTGGCTTCCATTCCCATCATGGATCTCAACTAGGATCATGTACAGTAGACCAATATCCCAGTTTAGCTTGCAATTTGCATGCACTACTCACTGATCACTAAGATGGATCCTGGAAACAGAAGTGACACCATTAAAAGTCACACGCTCTGTAGTTCTTGGCATAATGAGGAATAGGCTGTGTACTGGTACAAAAACTGAAATTTGACAGGGTGTCTTTACTTCCGTTTAAATAAAAATCTATATAGTATATTCCATCAAAATGCTTAGATTTCCTCATTTACTAAGCAAAAATAGCAAAATAATGCAAATGTGAGATAAAAACACAGTTTGTCACCTATTATATGTTAACAGGTAAAGGAAATTACAGCTGCACAGTCCTAACACAAAATTTTCAAAGAAGTATGTTCGTCGGATGAGTAATAAAAAGTATCTCACCCTGTAACAAAAATGACCTGGGTGTAGAAACCCCAGGTCTATCACTTAAACGCAGAGTACAGCGTGAAGCCACTAATTGAGAAAGGGAAAAGCACTCACCCGACGTCTCAAGTGGTCCGGGTGCATCGCCCCGAACCCGTAGCCAAGGGTGTGTGCACTTAGAAGTATGTAGAAAATCGGCGAGCACTCCGAAAGCCTCTTGTGGTAGGTAAAATTCAGCTTTATTTCAAATACATTAAAACCATTGCATCCTGACGCGTTTCGTATCTAAACGATACGTAGTCATAGGCATAAATTCACAGAAACTTCTAACGGCTTTTTAAAAGGAGTATTTAGGAAATGACATCACTCATTAAATCAAACAAGGTGTTTAACATTCTCTTACTACTACTGCTTTAACTATTTCAATGCTGCAGTACAATTTAAAACCGTGCCGTTCTCAGACAAATACAATTAAAAACTTTTTATTGAATTGGCAAAAATGTTATTGAAACAAGTTCATAGAAAAAGAACCTTAGAAAAATTATATATATAGATGGTAACTTCTATAGAAAACCACTGGGTTAAGCTTCATTGAATTTCCACCTCTTTTCACCCATTAGTATATATAAATCAATGGATTTTCAGAGCATATTCGATTAATTGATGTTATAAAATTATTAGCAAACAGCAGCTTTTGAACATAAGGGTTTGGATTAAATTGAAAATCAAAAACCGGAGGTCTTTTGTGTCAGTGAACCTTCACAAATAGGGTGTAAATTTAGTAATTTGAAATAAAAATTATAACTTAGACACAAAAAAGAGATTTTCATACGAAACCAAAACCATATATAATTTTCTTAAGGTTGATGAATTTTACTGGGATGGAATACAACCAAAACGAGGATAAAGCTAAAGAGAATTAATTATTAGTAAGGAAAAACATGTAGGTCGGAACGATAATCACAACGATCTTTGTTACCAACATTATGTATACAAAAGTGTCTAGCTTAAAACAGATGGGAGCTATTTGATGTATTTGTCTGAGAACGGCACGGTTTTAAATTGTACTGCAGCATTGAAATAGTTAAAGCAGTAGTAGTAAGAGAATGTTAAACACCTTGTTTGATTTAATGAGTGATGTCATTTCCTAAATACTCCTTTTAAAAAGCTGTTAGAAGTTTCTGTGAATTTATGCCTATGACTACGTATCGTTTAGATACGAAACGCGTCAGGATGCAATGGTTTTAATGTATTTGAAATAAAGCTGAATTTTACCTACCACAAGAGGCTTTCGGAGTGCTCGCCGATTTTCTACATACTTCTAAGTACCTATTATATGTTTCCAATAAACTATTTACAGTATATACATGAAATATACTTTATTTCTTGTTTATAAACTTGTTATTCAATTCTGATTATACAGAGAACAGGCCTTGTACCCTGACAATAAACTGCTAATCCCCATGCATATGCTAATTAGTCCTCTGTCCTGCACCTACAAGTGGGTGAATGGAGATTGAAGGAAACAATACAGAACCGACACAGTGGGTTACACTGAGTCTTACTCCATTTTAAAAATGTCAGGAGAAAACATCATTGAAAATTACGTTTTTCTTCTCAGTTTTTGTTGTTTTAATGGCATATTCACAAAAGTGCCTATAATCTGTCTTTCTTACACCAAAAAATGAAAAGTAGTTGTTGAGTCTGTATTTTGGCAGGTATATGTTTGTGAATATGGAGATTGTATTTACACCAATTTTAACACAGTTTTCCCTCTACTTTTTTAATTCCTCCAAATCATTGAGCATCAGTGTAGTAATCAAAGCTGTGTTTAGGTTCGGTTCCACCCTAGGCATCAGACCTAAATGCATCTCTAAGTTTGGAAGTGATGTCATTTCGGTGACATAATTTTCTTTGCCACCGCATACAATACCCCTTACCTCCCACGCTTTAGCCAGATTTACAAAAAAAGACCCTGGCGGCTGGGGGGAGGTTTTATTTTTCTTCAAATAAAATTGAATCTACTATATAGACCCGAGGGCTGCCCCCCTAAAGCTGCCGCCCTAAGCACAGGCCCTCGGGTGCCTATATATAAATACTTTTATAAAGACTTTGGTTGAACAGAACATCAATTAAATAAAAGCAAATACTAACTAGGGGCAGATTTATTAAGGTTCAAATGGTAAATTCAAATTTTCAAAAAAGTTTTTGGGTAAAAAAAATTCAAATTTTTATCGCCAACTCAAATTTGAATTCGAATGTGAGATTTATCACAGCTCAATCCTAGAAATAGTTCTAATTCGAATATTCACCACCTAAAACCTGTCAAGCTCATTTACAAGTCAATGGCAGAGGTCCGCTGAACCATTTGAATATGTTAATAGCCTTCCTGACATTCAAGTTTTTTTTAAAGGAAAATTTGATATGAATTCGTATTCAATTGAAGAGAAAACAAATTAAATCAAATTTTAGTCGTTCAAATGTTTTCATAAATAAGCTTCCATTCGAGTTGTGAGTACATGCAAATTCATTACAGTAAAAAAAATTCACATCAACTCCAAATTCGACCTTTGATAAATAACCCCCCTAAGAGTATTGATGAGCCTTTTCTTAATTTCTTAATGATTAACAGCAAATATGCAACACATAAACCTACCATAGGGCAGACTATACTTCAGAAAGCACACAAAAATGTTGTGCAAATTGATATTTCTTGACAGCTACACTTTCTGTGTTTAAGTAACTTCTGCCACTTTATTGGAAATGGTACTAAACTTCTGCTTTTTGTCTTTCTAGAACCACTGAAATAACCGAAATTTGAGGAGAAAAACTTTTCTCAATTTCCCATAGACTTAAAAGTTTTTGTGTGATAAACAAACAGTAAGGTAAGTTTTTCTCATTGAATTGCATCTGGCTATAGGACAATTGAATCAAAAGATAGGTCTTTCTCATCAAATTGAACATGGCCCAATATATGAGAAAATAAACATATGTTGCTTACATAATTTGCCTGCAGAAAAAGGTTTTAATGGTGCAATTAGCTCATATCCACTCCCAATTATAGTAAATATTTTTTCTCTGCAACATGTTTTTTAACAGGATTAAGATATCAATAAAAACGAAATGCTCATTGTCACTGTGTGCATTAAATCATGTTAAACTCATTTTTAAATGATTGCTTGTTGCAATACTCTATTCTGGATTGGGCGTTGTTTAATAAGCAAAACTATCCAGGCACAAATTCAAATGGTGGATTTATAGGGGCTGGTAAAGGAAATTCAATAAACACAAACTGTTCAAATGTAATAAAATATAGGCGTGAGTTGAAGCATGTTATCCAAAAAGCTCTTAATTACAGGAAGTCCATCTCCCATTGACTCTATTTTAAGCAAAATAATTCTAATTTTTACAAATGATTTTCTTTTTCTCTGTTATTATGAAACAGTGACTTGTATTTGATGGGAACTTAGCTGCATGAATCCATATTGGCGGCAAAACAACTCTACTGGGTTAATTTAATATTAAAATGATTTTTCGCGGGCTTAAGACATGGTGATCCAAATTATGGGTAGATCCTTTATCTGGAAAACCCCAGGTCTCAAGAATTTTGGATAATAGATCCCATACCTGTATCAACAAAGAACAGATAAACTGTACTTTCCTTGTCTAACGCCATTCAGATTTAACCATAAGTGCTAAATAAAGGTAAGAAATTATACATTTTTGGGCAGAACTCGCTAAAATAAATATCCCAAATTACAACTTTCAGGTTGTAAGAATTTAAGTACAGCAGTGACATTGAAACAAAGGCCCCCAGCTGTTATTGAAGTACAGAGGCAGAGATCTTTATACATATAGTAAAATATTGATACCAGGGGCAGCTGGGAAATTGACAAAATGTCTAGCCCCATGTCAGATTTCAAAATTGAATATAAAAAAATCTGTTTGCTCTTTTGAGAAATGGATTTCAGTGCTGAATTCTGGAGTAGCACTATTAACTGATGAGTTTTGAAAAAAACATATTTTCCGATGACAGGATCCCTTTAAGTTTAAAGTGTAATGTAAAGAATGCATTTAATTTGCTGAGTAGTACAGGTATGGGATCCTATATCTAGAAACCCTTTATCCAGAAATTTCTGAATTTCTGGAAAGGCATCTTCTATAGAGTCCATTTTAATCAAATAATTAACATTTTTCAAATTGATTTCCTTTTCCTCTGTAGTAATAAAACAGTACCTAACAAGTGGCATACAGGAATTACAGTGTATGACCCAAAATTACAATTTGCAGGGACAATGCCAATTTACTAAAAGGGAATAACTATTCGCTAGCGAAAAAGCTATGCTCTGGAGAAGTTTTGCACCATTTAACCAGACGAATTTTCACTCAGGTGAGCGATTATTAATCTGCAAATTTATCAAAGTGTGAAAGTTTCTATTCGTTACCCTTTTTGCCAAAGTCCATTTTGCCAGCTTCCGCCTAGGGGAATTAACAAGATGAAGCTACATCCTCAACATTATGTCAGTGACATCATATCCTGTACGCTAAAAAAGTAATAGAAAAAAGACAAAACGCTGTTTTTTTTTCATATTTTAATGTGGGATTATGTGTACAAGTTGTAACTGTTAAACATATTTTATTTACACTTTTTTAACCATTTGAAGCTCATGCCTCATTTGTTTTAGGGTATGCTCATTGTTTTTATTATTATCTTTATTTTGCTTCCTTGGACATTTTTAATAATAAGTGGCCACTTCCAGCAATTTCATCACTAATAAAAACATACATATGACCTTTCTATACCAGCTATATTTAAATTGATGTAAGGATAGGTAAGTTTACTAAGTTTCGCTAGGAAGAAAGTAACACTAGAGAAAATTCGCTAAGAAAATTTTGCGCTGACAAGTTATCATTGGCGAAAGTACCCCAGCGTTCTTTATGCTGGACAAAATTGTGCATTTTGATAAATACGTGTATTTGTCACAAAATAATGTCTGACGTAGTTGTGTGAAGTATGGTGAAGTTTCCCGAAGCGAAAATCCGTAGGTAAGTAAATATGCCCAATAGTTCATAAGAGCGTTATATTAAAGTTAGCAGAGGAGCGATTCCACTAAAAACAAAAATTATATGAGGAGGAAATCCTGGATGCACATTTTGTTCAGTTATAAATGCTTTGTCAAAGCAATTTTATGTTCTCTAATTTTCACATGAGACAACGTGGAATTATGACCCTTTATTTACAGTATATAATGATATAATAGATTTCACATCACAAAGATTATGACTTCAGAATGACCTTTCTGTTGCTAATACTACTGTAAGATTTAGCACAATCTGTGTCCAGGATAAGGACAATTAACCTGGTCCTGAACAATAAGAATTAGATTGTTTATATGCTTTACGTATAGCCTGTGTAGATGTATAGGTGCTTACCAGGGAACAGGGGTCCTCAGAAACAATTCCTTGAATTCTGTCTTTTGCCACAATACTATTTGGTGAAATTATGATCTATATATATATATATATATATATATATATATATATATATATATATATATATATATATACATTATCATGGATATTCACTAACTACAGAACAATGACTTGAAATTTTTCTCAGGAAGCTGTAGAATCCCACTTCCCTTCTTTTAGCCTTTTGCAGTAAAAAAACAGTAATTTCAACACCAAACTCTGGTGAAATTTCCCAACAGACATTTCTTTCCAAACTATGTAAGCACAATTTTTGCTTTGGCAGCGCAAACAGAAGTGAAGCATTTAGCCATGCAACTTCTTGGGCTTCTGACCATAGTCCTCTACACATGGCCCTTCTCAGGTACTTTTATTTACTATTAGCATTTTCATTTCTATTAGCATTTAGTTCCATTGTCTTATCAAAGAGCACATGGATACACATGGAGAATACCAGCCATGATCCTTAGGCTGAGTATTACTTAGCATTTGGCTGCTAATGTTTAGGATTGTGCTTAATTTTTCTCAAGGGACCAAATAGTAAAGGGGTTGTTCACCTTTGAGTTAACTTTTAGTATGATGTAGGCAGCGATTTTCTAAGACAATTTGCAATTGGATTTCGTTTTATATTATTTGTGTTTTTTTTTTAGTTATTAACTTTTTATTTAGCAACTCTCCAGTTTGCAATGCAATGTGAGCAAAAATGATCCTAGCCCCATTTGAAAGCTGGAAAGCGTGGGGAGTCGGCAGCAAATGATTAGGGATGGGCGAATTTGACCCGTTCCATTTCGGCAAAAATTTGCCGTTGCCGACGCCCATTAAAGTCTATGGGTGTTAAAAAAATTTGTTGGCGGCAATTTTTTTGCCAATTTTTGCCATTTTTTTTTTTTTGTCGCATGACGCCATACAAGATTATGAGCCTCAATTCCGAGGCGAAACAAGGCGAAAAAATTTGCCCATTCCTACAAATGATTCAGAAACTATAGCAAAGTAAATAATGAAGTCCAATTGAAAAAATGCTAAGAATTGTCCATTCTATAAATATACTAAAATTTAAAGGGGTTGTTCACCTTCCAAACACTTTTTTCAATTAAGTTGTTTTTAGATTGTTCCCCAGAAATAAAGACTTTTTTTCAATTACTTTACATTATTTATTTTTTACTGTTTTTCTAAAATCTAAGTTTAAAGTTGAATGTTTCTGTCTCTGGTGTTTGAGTCTGGCAGCTCAGTAATTCGGGTCAATTTTGCAACATTGATTTGATACATTTCTCAGCAGCATCTCTGGAGTATTAGCAACTATTGTATCAATTCTAACAACTGCCTGTAATGAAACCCAGAGATTCAGTTCAGCAGGGACAAAGAAATGTATCAACTAAATGTATCCATTTAGAACAGGGTCGGCGACCCCCCCTCCCAGAGCTGCTTCATAAGGTGAAATATGACACTTTATACTTCAATATTAGAAAAACGGTCACACATAGAAAATAGAAAGTCTTTGGAAAAAGTCGTTATTTCTGGTGATTTATCTGAAAACAACTAGTTGTTTGAAGGTGAACCACCCCTTTAACCCAAAGGTGAACCACCCCTTTAAGTTGGAGAATTATCTTCATGCTCCATAATTTAGTTTACTTACATCATTTTAGTAACTATTTTTTTTTTTTATTGTAGGATCCCATTTCTCTATACAGGGAGATAGTGGTAACCTACCCCAAACAACATGGGTCTTAAATTACAGAAAATGAATCTCTGATTTAGAAAGTACTTGTCCATTTACACAGAGGTTAATTCCTCATCTACATTGTCAGCGTTAACTAAAAATGTTACAGGACATGGAATCGCTGATTCACTGGGGGTGTCCAACATGTTAGACATGTTAGTTTTATCCCTGGTCAGTGCTCCTTTTAGGAAAAAAAAATAATTTGGAAATTACCTTTCCCAGGCATTGCTTTTCAGATGGAGACATATGCACAGTAGACTAACATTTTCTGCATTTTATTCCTAAAAGGAGCTCTGGTTCAGGGAAAAACATAATGATTTGATTTATATGCCTAACATTTTGGCATTGGTATTTATAGTTGATGTTCATATGAAATATTTTGCTGTATATGTTTGATAGAATGTATTGGCATAGGTTGTACAGGGGAGAGGAAAATACTATTTAAAGGAGACTATATCTTAAAGAGTTTAATGCACTGGCACATTCTAGTTTTTTACATGTCTCCTTTAAGAACAGAGACTACTAATCACTCTTCTTTATTTACCTTCTCGCTTCTTACTTGTTTTTGCATATTTTAATCTATATTGTCTCCTTTGTTCAGCATTTTCTCATGGGTCTTTGGCAAATAAATTAAAAAATATGATATCATAAGTGCAATCCAATGTTCACAGCGTGACCTTTACAATATTACAGTGTGATATATATATTTATATATATATATGTGTGTGTGTGTATATATTACAGGGGCATCTCGTATTGTTGGTGGCCGTGAGGCAAGAGCCCACTCCAGACCCTACATGGCTTCCCTGCAGATCAGGGGGTTTAGTTTCTGTGGGGGTGCTCTCATCAATCAAAAATGGGTCCTGACTGCAGCACATTGTATGGAAGATACGTGAGTAGCAATTGGTTTTCATCTTTCATTATTTGTGTGTATTGGAGTTATTTAACTTTTTATTCAGCAGCTCTCCAGTTTGCAATTTGGTTATTAGTATCCAGACCCTAGCAACCTTGCATTGATTTGAATAAGACACTGGAATATGAATGGGATTGAGCCTGAATAGAAAGATGAATAATATAAAGTAGCAAGAACTATACACTTGTAGCCTTACATAGCTTTTGTTTTTTTAGACTATAGAGTCAGAAGAACTATAAACTATAAAAAAAATAACAGCCAATTGGAAAGTGGCTTACAATAAGCCATTATATACAGCATGCTAAAAGTTAATTTACAGATGAACCTCCCCTTTAACTTTAAATCATTCATTTGATTGTTAGCACATAATGCAGTAGAATGCTTGTGCTAGATGGCAGTCTTTTGCACCAGGTCTAGCTACCTCTAGCAAACTAATCAGCAGGAAGCAACTACTGGTTAGCTATTTAAAATCAAATATTTGACCTGGTTTAATGTTACATTATACCATTCTTATGCAAAGGTTATGCGCAAGCATAGGGAAATTACATAATGAAGCTGCTGTTAGTGTTCTCAGTTTGTCAGTTATTTTGGTTCTAACTATACCGCATGTAGAATCACAGGTCACCCTATCATGTAACATATGCTGTGTCCAATTAGACACTGTGATTTTGCCTACAATAAAAAATAAGAATGGGCATTGCTGCTGTGGCATTGCATGGTGTGGCCTCATAACAAATTAATCTTCTAATTTCTTGAACTGAACAAAACAGCTAGCATCACCATGAATGTCACTCCTAGTGCTAAATACAATACTGCCATATCCAGAACTATGCAAATAGGGTTTATTTAAAGCCACTGCTGTACCTTATACAAGTGGTGAATGTTTATAACCTCCAGGGTAACCTTGATCAATTGCCTGATTAAAACAAAGTATAAGCTTGTTAGCTTTCTATGAATACTTAGAGGCTAATATTAAATAGACTGCCCCTGGCTGTGCATAACTTATACTAGAAAATGTCATTGTGTCTGCTATAGGCCTGTTGACTTGGTGCGCATCGTTCTTGGAGCTCACAATCTGCGCAGTCCAGATAGCTTAGTCCAGGAGTTTCGTGTCCAAGAGTCTGTGAAGAACCCTGAATATAACCCTACCACCTTTCAAAATGACCTTCATTTGCTGAAGGTAAATATAGAGAACCTACCAGGTAGTAAAGCTCTTGTATTGTTCTGTAAATGTATGCTGATACTTTCTCTCTCTCTAATAGCTGAATGACTCTGCAGTTATCACTTCTGCTGTGAGGAGCATTCGCCTTCCAGTTGCTAATTCAGATATCGGACCCAGGTCAAATTGCTCAGTAGCTGGATGGGGAGACATCACAGACTTTGGCACTGCACCTGTAGCGCTTATGGAGACAAATGCAGATATCATTAGCCGTCAGGCTTGCAACAGGTCCTGGGGTGGAAGCATCACCAATACTATGCTTTGTGCAGCTTCCCCAGGAGTTCGGGCAAAAGGTTTCTGTTCAGTAAGTATATAGTTGCCAATCACCCCTGCAATACAGTTTGCCTTATAAACAAGCTTAGGCTTAGGGATCATCATAAATTATCAAACAGTACAAGTCAAATAATTTCTGCCATAGTAGCTGATAGAGCAAGACTGATTAATAAACACTGCAGACTGCACTGGGTCTACAAGTCTCTACATAGTCGCTGGCTGATCTACAGGAAAACAAACAAAGTTGCTCGAGTTCTGGGAAGTAAGGTGGGGACCCCCCCCTGCAGTTTGAAAGTATGATTGTTTCCCTGCAGAGCAGTTAGGGACTGTCTGAAGTTTCCTATCTGCAGTTGTCAGAGCAAGTAAATAAAGGGGGAAGTTTCACTGAATACAGTCAGGTTTATTATAAAAATGGTACACATTTTTAATTAAAGTATATTAGAGGTAGATTTCTTTTTCATTAAAAAAAGTAAAACTGGAGTTTTATTTTTTTGACTTTACGAATCCAGGATTCGGTTCGGGATTCAGCCAGGATTCGGCCTTTTTCAGAAGGATTTGGATTCGCCCGAATCCTTCTGCCCAGCCGAACCAAATCTGAATCCTAATTTGCACATGCAAATTAGGGGTGGGCAGGGAAATCGCGTGACTTTTTTCAGAAAACAAGGAAGTAAAGAATGTTTTCCCCTTCCAACCCCTAATTTGCATACGCAAATTAGGGTTCGGATTTGGTTCGGTATTCGGTCTAATCTTTCGCAAAGGATTCGGGTGTTTGGCCGAATCCAAAATAGTGGATTCAGTGCATCCCTACTTTAAGGTTTTGTGGGTTAAGGTCTGGTGCAGGTTAAGGTTATGTGTGTTAGGGTTGGGTGCGGGTTGAATTTTTCCTGACCCGCATATCAGTGATCACTGAAGTTTTCGATATGTGTTTCAGGATAACTTTGACTCTGTGTATGTTGTAGGGTGACTCTGGAGGACCCCTTGTGTGCAGAAATAGAGTGGAAGGAGCTGTGTCTTTCTCTGGACTGCTCTGTGGGAATTCAATGTTTCCAGATGTATATACCCGTGTCTCATCCTACCTGCCTTGGATCCAAGCGGTGATCAGGAGATCTGACTGATACAAAAGCACATATCCTCCAATGGTATTAGTCTGTTACTGTTAGCAACTGGAAATGATTATTGGCCTCATTTACTAGTAGGTGGTACATCACTAGCAATATTTTTGTTATGTTCTTTTTTGAAAATGATACATCACTAGCAATATTTTTGTTATGTTCTTTTTTGAAAATGATGCTGTATGTGATGTATGCTATCAAACGGATAGGAACACAAGTATGCAGCGTTCCATGTGTACTGCTTTTTATTACATAACATGATGAATTCATGATTTAATAAATGCTATTCACTCTTAACAGATTGTTCTCTGTACATTTTTATCATGTTTCATTAGTGCAGGCCATTTGGAAAGGAACCTCAATCTAAATATCTACACATGTTGTGAGTAAATCTGGGGGCATAAGGGGTCAACACGGGCACAACATGGGGACATTAGGGTTTTTTTAGGGGCACTCAGCATTGGTTCTGTGTCTTTGCAATGAGACTTAAGGACCTCTGTCGCCACACCTTGTCTATTTGCAAACTTAGCATTATTTAACAGCTGGAGACTGTATAACACAGTTCCCAGTTCAAAGGAAATTAAAAACTTACCTCATACCATGATTTTTTCCTGACAATAAAAGTTGTATTAAATCTCATGTCAATTAACACTTTTAAAAAAATACACACAGCTTCTTTTATAAACTAAACCAACTTAACAATATTGAGGACCTCCTAGGAGATAATATCCCCATTGACCTAGACCGATTTAAATATTGCCAAATCCGGCATTTCATCCAGACAATATTCCCACCACATAAAAACAGACCAGAACCAACAGCCCAAGAACATATATGGGTCAAAAAAGACCCCTCTGAGAGGACACTCTCCTTACTCTACAAACAAATTATGGATCTCAAACCAAGTCCCTCAACTTGTTTTATGGAAAAATGGGAAAAAGATCTAAATCTCAATATAAAGGAAAGGCAATGGACAAATATCATACAATTGTCATACCTTTCCTCCCAATGAACTAAGATACAGGAGCTCAATTATAAACTGCTTACGAAATGGTATAAGTACCCCACAAAACTCAATAAAATATATAGTGCACCTGCTGTAGGTGCGGGAAACATCCAGGCACCTTCACACAGGTATTCTGGAACTGCCCCACCTTGAATTTCTATTGGGCTACAGTACGCAACACCATTAAAACAGTCACCGACATTGAGATCGCAGACACTCTACTTGGCAGTCTCCTACATGACACTTCTCTTTCAATCAAGGCTTACAGAAATTCCCTAGTCCCAGCAATGCTAAATGTCACCAAGGCTCTCATTCCAATTAAAAGGAGGCAGACTGACAGCCCTTCAGTAAGAGACTGGCTACACAAAATTGCTAAGATCCATAGATTTAAGGGTAAGGCCACACTGGGCGTTTAGGGGAGATTTGGTCGCCTGGCGACTAATCGCCTCGTCTTTGCGGCGACCAATCTCGCCAAATGCCTTCCCTGACCGGCGCTAATCACACGCGGCAGTTTGTTTTCCGAAGTCGCCCTCACAAGGAAAACTTTGGGCGACTTCGGAAAAAGAAATCGCCGTGTGATTAGCGTGATGAGTCGCCAGGCGACCAAATCTCCCCAAAACGCCCAGTGTGGCCTTACCTTAAGGAGCTGAGATCCAATTCTGCAACAGTCTCACAGAGACTCACAAGTACAGATTCCTACCAACAATTATGACTCCTGTGAAGCTCGTCCGAGCTCCTCCGCTTCAATTACCATAAAACGTCTATACCCCAGCCAATCATGGTGGTAGATGTTCAACCTGAGCAGCTTCTCCGACCCAGGTATGATTTCTTAATGATTTTTATTTCTTCCCTTCTTTTCATACATCTCCCTTCCATTATGTGTAGCTGGAAGGCATAGGGACACGCCCCAAATGTATGAACTCTCCTCTACATTGATAAGACCAAAAATATGTGAAGGCTGGTACTGTCATTAAACCCTCAAGCTTTCATTATATTAAAACATCCACATGATCACCCCTTTCCCTCCTTCCTTCCTTAGAATCCCCTTTTAATACTTACTTTTCCATGATTTAATGTCCACCAACACTTTAATATTACTCCTTCTTCACTCACAGTATAGCTGAAATACATAACATGCGAGGTATCCTTTGCATATTACATATCATATTGGTATGACTATATACTTATGTTCTCTCACAATTTTTCTACATTATGTGTCCGAAGGAAACAACATATGCTATTACTCTCATGTGCCAAAATGGACTATATGTAATGAAGATAAAAACTATATTAAAAAAATTATAATTGAAAAAAAAAAAACACTGGCATTTCATTTAGCATACACCTTGAACTTGCACCTTAGTGTCAGTTACAGTTCTAGATTTGGAGTGAAAAAGCTATGTGTGTCGCGTGGTATATATATAGTATAATCAGAATAAGCCCCACCCATCAACACTTTATGGTTCCACCCACTAAATCCAATATTTTGGGATTTGCCCAAATCCAAATCCTAGTTTGCATATTCAAATTAGCATCAGGAAGGGTTAAAAAGAAACATTTATTTTTACTTGCTTGCTTGTGTGACAAAGAGACATGTGATTTTAAGGATTTGGATTAGGTTTGGCAAGGCACTTGGATTAAGTCGAATCTGAATCCTGCTGGCCAAAACCCCAACTGAATTTGGTGCTTCCCTACTTAAAAGCAAAGCCATTTTGCTAATATCATTTTAGTATTTCCTTCTAGTGAACAGTTTGATACCCAGTACGCATTGATTTACCTAAGTATGTGGCCTATAGGGACCCCAAAATGAAAACTGTGTGTAATCTACTGTTCTCTACTTTAATTTTCTCTTTTTGCTTCCCCTATTTTCTTCTTCTCTGCTGTACTCTATAACCCTCTCTGATGCCTCCACCTTCTTCATCTAATAACACTTCTCAGTGCCAGGCCAGGCTGGCCGAGCGATCTAGGCAACCCAATTCAAGAACTGTACGTACACCGAAACGAGCTAGCATGTGAACAGACACGGACAGTCTCCCACTATGGGGGAACAGCGCAGAAGGAGTGAAGACAGGAAACCAGACTACGGGTAGGAGAAGGTAGAGAAGGTGCCTGGTTGCCCCCCCCCCAGCTTTGCAACCTAGGCACATGCCTCTTCTGCCTACCACTAATTCTGGTCCTGGCACTTCTTCATCTGGCCTCTACTTTTCTCCCAGCAATCTTTTCTCTTCTTTTATTTTCTAGATGCTCTAGATGCTCTTTAAATTTGTGCTTTTTAGTTTCTCAATTTTATTTGCATGCAGAAGTGTAAAGGAGCAAATGAAGCTCTGGCATAGCAAAAAAAACTCTTGCCTCCCCCTTGAGGGGCTAATTCATAGAAGTGAAGGGGTGGGCATCCCTCCTCCGCATCCCTCCTCCACATCCCTCCTCCCCATCCCCAATTCCAGTATTATTGTAAATGATAAGTGATGTAGTCAACTATTAAGTCAATTGTCACTGAAGGGTTCCATGACCATATAAAACACAAGGTTGCAGGGCAAATGCTTTTAGAAAGCTCACAGAAATCCAAAGTGTCTTCGAACATTCTTTTAAATTAAATTTCACAAAATTATCCTTTATAATTTAAACCCATAGCAGTACTAACAGATGATGCTATGGGGGCACTGAAAGAGCGATAGCAGTTCTGTGTTACTGGCAGGCTGTGAGAACAGTGCCAATAGCTGTGAGGCTCTGCCATAGGCATGCTGTTTGAACAACCCAGATGGCAGATCTAATAGGTGCGGCTTTGGGCTCACAGTGAGAACAGTGATGAAAGCAGAGATGACAGGCACTGCAACTGGTGGGCTTTGATTGCACTGCTGTGCCAGTGCTTCTTTTGGCAAATGTTTGCACCTATAGCAGTACTTACCAGTGCAGCCATATATTTACATTATACATGCCAAATTCAGTTATGTAACTGACGAGTTAGGTAGGTTAAATTAGAATTAAACTTGATGGACGTGTGTCTTTTTTCAGCCTAACTTACTATGTTACTAATTTGTTCTATTATGAATTACCTATTTAAGTGGCAGGAAGCCAGCACAACTCGTAAAGCAGTAAAATTTGCCTGGGTGCAAACAGCTAAAACAGCAGAAGTATAACAAAGGATATCCTTCGTGGCTTATATTGTAGCAATTGTTTCTCTCTTTCAGTGGAGCATAGAAAAGGTTTTGCTAACTCTGGCATAAATGTACAGCAATATTTCCAAAGTATGCGGATTAGCTGAAGAGAACTGATGTGATGTTCTGAAAAAATACAGGCTTGGGCATGTACAATTTGAACTTCAAGAAGAGATTAGCAGAGGCTATAACTCTTTGCTTGGGGAAGACCACAAGTATTTAAGGCTTAAAACACTGTGATCAGGAAGCATGCATTACTTGCCAATTCATCTTGACGATGGGCCAGCAGCCCTGAGGGGGAAGTATGACAGCACTCTGTTTTGATGGCTGTGCTCAACACGCTATCCAAGACACATCAAGCACTGATATTTTTACTGGGCTGGGAGCCCATAGGAAATGTCATTCTCAATTGGCAGCGATTGGTGTAATGTATGGGGTATTAGCAACTATTTAATGTTAAATATTTTGCTAATAAAGACCAAGGCCAAAATTAGTCAGAAAGACAGAGATGCTGGGTTCTCTTGAGACTGAATGAGGGGAGGAAATTCATACATGAGTAATAACTGTGATGGATGAAAGGGTTGGGCCGTTTTAGAGCCTAGAATTGTTCTACTATCATTTCAGACACTATTAAAGTCCTGTCATATCATCAAGTGTTTTTGTAGTGTGTAAGATTGTAATGTTGATGCCACCATGCATTTCCTTATATCCAATGAGATTTTTTCCCACAGGAAATGTTTGGTCACATATTGAATTAAAGAATTTGTCTGGGCACAATGTCAAGATTTAGGCAAGGCAATAGCACATGCAGTGATTCTGCTTGTATTGTTGGTACAGTAATTCTAAGTAATTGCATTCCTGTGTACCATTGCTCTTAACAGACCCTGTCCTACTGTAGTTTTGAGACTTTACATGGCTTTTTTCTCGTCAGTAAGCAGAAGTTCCATGCTTCCCCACTGGAGGGCAAGAGAGACTATTATTTTTCCCATGCATACTACACAAGCATAAGTTTAAAATAATATAGAGAATGTATACAAGTGGACACTGCTGCAGTGCAAAGCTATTTGTGTTGGCTTGTTTAATTAATAAAAAGTATCAAACACAATTTTTAGTAATTTATTTCCATGAATAGAAAATAGAAACACAAAGATAAAAAATAGCAAAAAAACCCCACTGGGGTATCAGGAGCATACTAAAACGAGGCAACGTACACCCAATATATGAACATAAGAACAATGTTAACCAGTGATTAGAGGCTCCCTGGGGGTAGCCAGGTATATTGCATGGTTTGTGTTTAGTAACATTTCCCATTATGATTTATCAGCTTATGCACAAAATTATTTGACCGAGCAGCAAACTTGGGACTGACCAGGGAAAGGGATACATTGCTTCAATATCACCATGCAAGGGAGGGAAATACTGCATAGGTATAGCTTTTCTTCCACTCAATGTATCAGACTCCCTTTCCTATACAGGCAGTCCCCTGGTTACGTTGTTCTGTAGGCTTGTTGTTAAGTTGAATTTGCATGTAAGTTGGAACAGTTATTAAATGTAACTTAGACAGATGTTTGTCTTAACATTGTATTTATCTTTGCCTTTCTGTGCATATTTATTTTTACATTTCAGTGCTCCACAGTAGAAAACACACACCAGAGGGGATTCGGGCGGGTGGTTTATTAAAGCTAAATGCTAATAAAGGCCAAGCAAACCTCAGTACATTACTGTGATAGCCTCCATTTGTAAGTGTGAGTTTTATGTATGTCGGTTGTCTGTAACTCAGGGACTCCCTGTATTTCATAATGACATTCAGGAAGTGGGAATTCTAAGGTACTAATATGCCTGGTACTTATATACTCTGTGCTGATAATACAAGTTAAAATGGTGATTTAGATGCAGTGCTAAATTCTTCTGACTTTATCTACATTTCCAAAAGTTAAATAATATGATCTGAAGGGCATTGACTATTCCTGAAACAACTGTCTGCTATATAGGGTTACAATATTAGCATCATTTTAACTCTATTACAAAAGCTATGCTTAATAAACACATATAGAATAGGAAAGGAATTGGTGAGCTTTTACTTCTTGTTGTCTCACCTTCTGTACCTTTTCCACATATTCATTTCAAGGACCATAACAAAAGTGGGTAAAGTCTTCAGGAGGCAAATTCATTAGAAAAAAATATCACTGGTTTCACCATGCCTTGCACCAAGTGTATTTCTTCCTTTGAGGAATCTCAGGCTGGGTTCTCTTTTTTTTCCTCACCTTTATAGTCACAAGAGTGTTGCAATGAGCCCCTGTGCTCATGGGATAAGGAGCCTGTCTGATATATATATATATAAATAGCACATCCAGTTAATAAATATGCCTCACTGTATGTACAATATACACATGGAATGCCTATGTGCCAGGCGTTTCATGGTGATCTCAGACATAATTCTTCACACTGTCATCCAGATCCATGGAAAATTCAGGGATATCTGTAAATATCAAAAAAATATCATACTTATTAAAACTAACGGACATAAACAGATCCACAATTACTCTCAGCAACCACCACAGGCACCCTCGTAATAGAGACAAACATCTGTTTCCTTAGGACACTGAGTGTCAGTTTAGTCACTCAGAAAAACCAATGAGATACCAATGGGCAGTTCTGGCCTATGAGCTAGTATAAATGAACAGCTCATATTTATTTTGGAAAGGTAGTGCACAGCCCAAATGAATATGGCTCCATGTCCTGCCCCATGTTCCCTTTTCCCTTACGTGGAACCTTGAAGCTGTTGGAACTGGGAGAACCAGCAAAATGTTTAAGGGAGGTTGGTAAAATCTATTGGAAGTGTATGCTGTTTTCTGATCTGTTCTTCCTTTCTGACCAGTTCTGGGCATCAAACAGGTGGGTAATCTCAGTGAGCCTTCCAGCTGGAATCCCCACCTGTCCTCAGCAGCCAAAAGCAGCATTCAGCTTGCAGGCAGCAGTTTGGTCTTCACCAATAGGACCTGGCCTAACATCCAGGAACTTGAAGGGAAAACAAAAACAGGAATGGCCAGGCCCTCTACAGTACATCTTGTACCCCACTGATGGCTCACTCTCAGTTCTGTACCAAACCAGTATTTCACCGACGCTGTTATACACCATACATCTGCCTTCTCTCACTCTCAACTCTACAGCAAAGACAAACTGTTACATCACACTAAAGTCTATCTAAAATTTTATCTTTCATCTAAAATTGTATTTTCTGCATCAGTAGGATAAATCAAAGTGTCAGAATTTCAGTGGTTGACTGCATCTTGCCCAAGAGTGCAATTATATTTCGTGGTCTTAGACATTTCGCAAATGTGTCAGGCTACAATTGATGCTTCTTAAATGGGTCCTAAAAATGTATTTATTCTCACTATCCAACATAGATTATAAGAATTTGGCAGAGATATCCATTTGTATATTCTGGAGCTAATTAGTGGCTACAGAGTTGGGTGACACATTATTGGAAACACACCTAATAAATACATAGTCATAAATTCACTGAATATCAACTACAATGCAATATCACTGCATGTTCAGTGCAACAGCATACAGATTAATAGTTTGCAAGAAACCTACTGCAGTTATTCTTTATGCTAGATTCTTGTAGCATACTTGAGTTAAAGTTAGTTGTACAAACAGATCCAAAATGAGGAATATTGAAAAAGTTGGAGTTTGTTCAAAGGTGTAAACAAGTCCTTGCCTAAAATGGAGACTTTTCAAAGACAGTTTTTTCTATGACAAACTAAAGGTGTGCAAACTAGGGAACATAAGGCAAATGTTATAAGCAGAAGTAATTGTGTACCTGCACAACTGCCTGTGTGACGAACCCCAATAGACCTTCCTAGATAGCAGGTGGCTCTGCGAAGATGACATGCAGAAGGATAAGTGACATTATTGTTCCCACACAGCATGTTTTCAGAAGCAAATGGCGGTGGACAAGGCATTGAGCGGCAAACAACACAGTGGGCACTCCCTGTTTGATCCACCACACAAGAATGAGTGCCTGGGCAAACTACATTAGAGCAGGACTCTAGAAGAAAGCAGGGAAAAAGTAACTTTATTATTATGCTGTATATATATATACATACATGGGTTTTCTTGTACTAAACATCCAACAGAAAACTACTAGACTCAGCGGCAAGACTTTGTACTTTGATGACTGCTGGGATGTGTCAGGAGAATGGGCAGACACACTACTCTGTCAGTGAGAGGATAAACATATTTAATCTTTGTCAAAAAAGTCCATATTATCAGAGACTGAGCCACCAACTTTGAAAAATATCATGTATATTACAATGTATAATCTTTAACTAGCAGCAGGCATCACGCTGATTGCTGGTTATCTCTGCCAAAAATAGCACAGAAAAAAGTTGTTTCATAAAAGTGAAACCCAGGACAGTGCATGCTGGCAAAGGGTGCATGACAGGGGCGGGACAGAGCTGCCTGGCAGGGGATTAGCAGTGGGTTTAGTGACGTAGTTGGGGGGTGGAGTTGTAAGGGGATGTGTAGCACTAACTGCTAAGGAGGGCATCCATTTTGGAAGAAGAAAAGGAGTCCCAACCTCCCTCCCTAGTATTACCCTTTGTGCTAGTTGTCACAATTGTGGCCTGGGTAGTGGGGCACAGGATAAGTTGATGTGGAATGGTGAGTATTGAGCTGACTAACCAAGAGGTAATGAGAGGGAATAGCCCGTTGTCACAGCCGGGCGGCGGGTCCCTGGCAATGGGGAGAGTTAATTAAGTGGAGTTTTACCAAGTTGGTTAATGGAACTTGGTTGGTGGTGTTCCTCTCTAAGAGCGGTGGTCTCTGGGAGGGTATGTTGTATTGGGGGTAGCATGCAGTCCTGCGTACCCATCATGCTAGAAGGCACAAGCGGCTGGTGGCTTAACGATTGCATGTACCTAATTGGGTCCATTGCCAGGGGCCTTGCAGAGGATAAAATGTTAATGGTATTTCACTGTTCATATTTGTATGTTTATAATGTTGTTAATATAACCGTTATTGATATGTGTTATCTATTGTTAAATAATCTGTTGTGCAATAAAGCTGTGGACAAAAAGACTCCAACAAATAAAATGTATGGTGAGCGAGTTGGTTATTCCTAGGCCAGTTTGGGGGAAAAGGCAGGTATTTGTCCCTGCCCATGTCATGAATAATATGTCGTTTGTACTTTTTCCAAGCATATTTTCTAAACAAGTGACTCCTGTTGAAGATGGGGAACTAAGGCAAATGCTCTTTCTGCCCATCCGGATGCAGAAACAAAAACCTAACAGGCTAACTGTGCACATCTGTATGGATCTGTGTCCAGTCCTCTTTCCATCCTCCACTGTGAAACTCCTTGTTGCGGCTATATAGAATAAGCCCCAAATCTATTTCCCCAGCTGAGAATGAATGCAGTCAGTGTGTTGCTTTAAGCTGAGGGAACTGGGAAGATTCGAGACATGTGTTTGAGCGGACGGACTGTTCCTTCTCCTGCTGCCAAGTGTTTACACCGATTTCTGCTGCTTATCTTAAGAATACAAAATGTGTTTCTTTCTTTTCACTTTCCAAGAAAAAGGAGAAAACTCAAAAATAACAAACTTGGAGGAAAGCACACATCCCCTGCCATTGTCACTTTGCTAGGGAAACAGATCTTTATTAAATCCCCTTGCATAATGAAAAATCTCGCTCCACATTACAAAACTAATCATAGTTTATCTTTCTCTGCCCCATTAGTTCCATTTGCTTTATACACCATTCTTCTCTATGCTATGAGTTATACCTTTGTATTGTAGTTATCAGTTATCATGTGCACAATATCAATCTTACTTAAAGAATAACATAAAGAATAACCATGGCATTCAAATCCCTTTGTATTGTTTAGAATACAAATGACTCCCTGCTTTATGCATTGTTTTATTATATATTGTTTATGCTCCTTTATGCATGCCATTCTGCAAATCATGCACTGCATTCTGTTATTTCCTAATAGTCGGTGCGTATATACAGTAAACCATTTGTTTTGTGCTGATGCAGGTAGTGTGTTGGAATGATTCTGGGTATTTCTAAATAGCATATCTTTGCATTATTACAGAATTCTGCATGCATTCTATTTTTTTTTAAAATGATTTTTTATGAAAATTAAGTGACTTTCATGTTTTTGGATATCATCTTAAGTTAGTATTCTAATTCATATAGTTAGAGAGCACACCAAATGAAGGGAAACTTTACTATTGCAACACTGAAGCAGGTGGAGGCAGACACTTGCCAAATCTATTTGAAGGGTAATAAGTAACACAGAACATAAACAGATCTTTGAATTTAAATGAAAAAGTAGTTGTTAGCAAGAATAAAGCTGAAGTATCAATACCATCTTCACACTGACATTTTAAAAAAACCTTTTCTGTTGTATCAATAATGAGATCCAAAATGAGGTTCTAGCACACATTTATTATGTGTCAGGATGTTATCAATGCTGTTAATGGAAAGTAGTTTAAAATAGACATATTTCAGTTTTACATATTTTAACCAGAATTAAAACTTTATGATGTGTATTATTTCACATAAATGGCCAAAAAAAAGCAGGTTTTAAGTAACAGCAAGACATAAGGGAGTTAAAGAATTGCCTCTGTCCATTCATAAGCTGATCTAAACTCGCATGAGTGTGTGCCCTTGTTTTGAATCCAAGCGTGGTGGCTCATATGAGTCAGAAGGAAGGATTTTAGTATTTGAAATGTCAGAGTATCATTTTAGGATAATGCAATTTCACTTCTTATGAAAATAATATTTATTTATATGAAAAAGTGTTTTAAATATGGGTTGGTTATGTGGCATACTATCATAGAGACCTGCAATATTCAGTGTATTGTTACCTCTAAAATAATAGCTGAGATAATGCCACAATACTTGTAAAAAACTGATTTAAGCAATAATCTGTTACAAGCTATTAAACTGTTAATGGGACTGTTAATGGTACTATAATCACATTTTATGACAGTATTTTATGGCTGTGCATAAGTCTGTGACTATATAATTCTTGCATACATGATTCTGGCTGCTGTCTGCTCTATTTTGCCAAACTCTCAACAGTGCAGACCTTCACATTGACCCCAAAGACTGTTTTTTTCCTGAACTTGTTTTCCTAATTATATTTTATAGTACACATACCAAATATTATACTGTGTACTGTACTCTGAGGTTAAATGGATACAAAGAATAAATTATCTAATTTGTAATAAACTAGCTACGCTGGGAATGTTTCATTGAAGAGAAGGAGCTTGAGTGGGTTAAGATTAGTTTATACTTTCTTATTATTATTTATATATGTATATAGATAGTCCTGACATACTGTATTATACAGCATTTCTTAATCAATGGAGGGCACACAAATACAGTTTATAATAGCAAATCAAATAAATAGGCAATAGGTGCTAAAGCCCTGACACACCCCTGGACTTGCAGACTAAATTAATTAAGGTGGTATCGCAAAAATATCCATGTTCTTTATGGAAGAAAAATCAAATACACATATATATAGTATAAACCTAAAACCAGTGTATATCAAACAATGCACCAAACAGTAACGTAACTATGGAGTGGCGGGGCTGGGTGCATACCGAAGCAGTATTTTTTAAGCGATTGCAAAAATAAACTGCCGGCAGACTGACAGGGGGTGTGATCCCTGGTACAATTGCACCCCTGCACCCCCGCGAGTTCTGCTACTGGCACCAAATAGTATTTGGATACATACCACCCAATTAATGTGCAGGCAGGCAAAGCATAAAAGGAAGCAGAAAATGAGAATTACCACAACATTTCAGTGTAAAAGCCTGAGAATTCCTCTTGATAAAGTCTTTTACGCTGGAATACTAAAAGAGGTCACAGGAGGCACTGGGGGACTGGACCACAGGGTCTACTAACTCTATAGTTATAGGGACATCCCCTCTCCTCGGCATCTCTCCAACCCAAAAGTGAGCAGGCAGGCAGAAGGGGATGCAACCAGGTGGGGGTACGTAGCAAGACAGGCAGGGGAACAATACAAAGCAGGCAGGGAGTTGCTGTGTGCATCGGGCCCCTCAGGAGATTTTTTTACGGGGGTGCAGCACTATATAGTTACACAACTGCTTGAAACTCAATGATAAAGAGAGAAAATTTTACTTTGGTACTACTGTTCCTTTGCAAAAAGCATTGGAAGACAAACATTATATGAGTAATAAACACAAATAAGCACACTAGTATGTATATAAACACAAAAGCACTAAAAGTTTCACTTACTTTTGCACTTCCCATAGTACATGATCTCCAGATCTGGATGGCCCTGACATTTCTTCGTGATCAGTTCACACTCATCCTTGTATGTGTGGCCATCAGAGCCACAAACTGGCACATCGACATCCAGACCTGAGCAATCTGGTGTACATTCACACTGTGGGCGCCCGTCTTTTAGGAAACATGTCTTCCCAGGGGGACACTGCGCCCCTTCACAACTGTCTGGTGGATATGGTAATGAAAGAGAGTCTAAGGGTAGGGACACACTGGGCGATTTGGGGAGATTTAGTCGCCTGGCGACTAATCGCCGCGACTTTCCACGACCAATCTTCCCCGAATGCCTCCCCTCGCTCTGCGCCTGGCTAAAATGAAAAATCGCCTGCGCTAATCACACGCGGCGATTCGTTTTCCGAAGGCGCCCGAAGTTTCCTCGTGAGGCAACTTCGGGCGATTTCGGAAAACGAATCGCCGTGTGTGATTAGCGCCGGCGACTTTTCATTTTATCCAGGCGCAGAGTGAGGGGAGGCATTCGGGGAGAAAAGTCGCTGCGATTAGTCGCCAGGCGACTAAATCTCCCCAAATCGCCCAGTGTGTCCCTACCCTAAAAATCCAAATCTTGGAATTTAACATATAATGGATTGTAACGGTAACACCCAAAAAGCTTCCATTTAGAATATAAAAAGGGACTCTGGGCCTATAACATTTAAAGGCTGACTGTGTACAATTTACATGTATATGTTTATGATCGCCTACATTCATTTTGTACGACATTCTCATAAATTCAGCTTGGCATGTGTACATTGTAAAACTCGTAACTGCTATGAAAAGTGCTGTACAGTACTGTTGTAGATCAATCTATAGGTTTAGTCTAATATATTACCACACAAACATTTAAAGCATGGAATCCTGTGCCTGATCCCCATCTTAACTTTTTCTTCTTATAAGAAACAAACATACATAAACTGTGGGCTCTATGGGACAAGGACAGTCAGTTAATATTACATCAGCACTCTACACAATGCTGTTTCTGCATGAATCTAAACAAAAACCTTTAGCTTTCCAGTTTTTCACTATATACTGTGGTAAGATTACCAGATTTTGTGAAACCCAAAAGGGCTGAACTCATTGCACATTATTTAAATGCAACCAGTTTACATTCAGTGCAGCCCGGGAATATTAGTTTGTTATGTGACCCTGATTCAAGTGGTCTTTTAAACTTATGCTTTTGTGAATCATGCTCAAGAAAGCCTTACCTCTGCAGGGCTGGCAAGTGACCAGACCCAGGAAGCCCAGAAGACTGATCTTATTCATTGGTTCAGTGTAGTTTGACCATGCTGTATCTATGTGCCCATCCCTACAGCATTCATCCCATGTCACTGAGCTAAGCAGCATCCTACTGCATGTGGAATCTGTACCCTGGAGCAGCCAGCATGTACCACCTAAGGATTATAACATTATCAGTATATTGACCGATCTCTCATATTCATGAATTGCATATACAAAACAGATTTTTGCTGTGGTACATGCCATATTTACAAAAGAAGGGTGTGTACCTTGGAAGGGTATTGGTACAGGAAGGGGACCAGGGCCTGAATAGAGTAGTAGTAGCAATGACAGTACATTTATAGCTTTGCAGATAATTTTTTTTTATTTCGAGTCAGTGAACCCCATTAGAAAGCTGGAAAGTATCAAAAGAAGAAGGCGAATAATTCAAAAAGTAAACACTTATTGGTTATTAATAAAAGTCCAAATTTATCTCGATATTTTCTGCTACAAAGTCCGCTCGGGTTTTTTACGCTTATTTATTATTACATTTTCCCGAAAATTTGCTTTGTGGGAAAAACACAGATTTTCACGTTTTTTTCGGATGTTTCATCCGATTTTCAGGATTTTTTCGGATTTTCACCCTGAAAACTTTAGGATATTGCACGAAACCCAGCGCACATCAAAAAATCATTTGGATTTCTCCCATTGACTTATAAGCAATCTCGACAGGTCTGATATGAAGGATTTTCTGATTCTGACTTTTCCATCCTCGGGGTTTAATAAATTCTGAAAAACTTTTGATTTTTTAAAAGTCAGATTTTATAAAAAAAAGAACAAATTTTTCGTGATTCTTGCATTTGGAGTATAGTAAATAACCCCTTTAGAGGCACATTTATCAAGGGTGGAATTTCAAATTCATGTGAGTTTTTTTAAAACTCCCATAAACTCGAAATTCAACCAATTGAAATGTATTAATAAATTCGAATTTTCTCAGCTCGTATGAATTGAATCTACCGAAAACTCAAATCAAATTAGAATCAAATTTAAAAAACACGATTCAAGTTCTTTTCTCCGAAAAAAACTAGAATGTCAGGAAGGCTGCAAACATCACCAAATTGATCCCTGGACCTCTCCCCTTTGATTTATACAGTAATTCGGCAGGTTTTAGGTGGCGAATAGTCGAATTTGAGTTCTTAAAGGGCCAGAGTATGATAAATCTCAGAGTTCGAATTAAAACTCGAATCGGGTTTGGATAATTTAAAATTCAAATTAGAATTAACCACCCCCTTTAACCTAGTGGTTTTCAGACCTTCTTGGATTCAAGCCCATATTAATAACACTTTTGTTTAGACCCCTTTTATCTAAGAAAAATATACAAATATATTAAAACAATGTCACATCCACCAACCAACTACAGTTAAATTATATCCAGGACAGCAAAACCAGTGTTGGACTGGCCCGACGGGACACCGGGAAAATATCTGGTGGGTCCCGACCCTCATGGGCCCCCGCCGGGCCAGAACCCCTCTCTAAATTTTTATATTTGAAAAAAATAAATTTCCCGGCGCTGTGCAGCGCCGCTGTTGCGCATGCGCACTGAGTGGCTTCCTTGCTGAGCCGGCGCATCACAGTGGGGGACGGGTGGCCGGAGGGGGGCCCTCGGCAGCAGTCCCGGTGGGCCCTGGTCCCCCCAGTCCGACCCTGCCCAAAACTCATCTGTATTAGCATCCAAACAGTCCATAAATCTGTGCACAATTCAAACACCCATGTCCTGGCCCATATTGACACACTTTTAATAAGCAGGCATAGTTTATGTCTAGTGACAGACTTTCAGTATGTATAATTTTGATGTAATTTCATGAAAATCTGATGCCGCATTCTGAATAAAAAAAGATGACTAATGCAATGATTTTGTGACTAGTACTTTATTCCTTTTTTTTTAAACAATACATAAAAGGGTAAACTTATTCTGCACACAGCCACAAAATGAACAAGGGACAGGAAGAAGTGCAACAATGCTTGTTTTCTAAACACCTACTTGGGGACATTTGTCTTTTGGCCAAACTGCACTGTATGTTAGGACAATGTATGCATTATAAGAGTTAGAGTATGCTGATCTGTGTGTGAATTAGCATGATGTGAAAAAGTAAGTATGATGATTTGAGTCAAAAGTGAGCTCATCTGACTATTTGAGTATGCTCATTTATGTAAGTATAAATAAGCCCTAAGACAGTCCTAAGACAGCTGCTTACTAGTGAATACCCAGTGGCGGAACTACCAGTGTAAGGAAGGCTTACCCTGGTGGCCTAGTGGGCAGTGGGGTCCACCGCCGCGTTCTCGGCGTGGACGCCCGCTGCGCTGCTTCCTTCTCCTGTGCCGGCTTCCTCTAGGGCGTGCGCCGCGCGCACGTTCGTCATTTAAAGACGCAGTCTTTCCACGCCAGCGCGCAATTAGCGCGAAATTCAAATGTATATAAAGCCCATTTAGATTACAGGATCTTGCCCCTTGTTAGGTTCAATTAGCTTGTTCCTGGGTGTTTATTCCTAAGTGATTCCTGTTTGATCTACTGTGTTTGACCCTTGCCTTCCTGCTTACTACTCTGACCTCTCCAATCCTGACCTTGCCTGTCTGAAACTATGTTGATATCTCCAATCCTGAAACCTTGCCTGTTCTCCTATTATTCTACGATCTATATCCTGATTCTGGCCTGTCTGCCTATTCTAACTGCTTGTGCTGGCCTGGCCTGCCCGTTTCTGGTGGTGTTCTTCCTTCAGTATCCTGGTGAGACAATCGTGCCCCTTTGCTAGTCCAGAACTGTTAGCTTTGCTCCTCTCTCTGTTAAGACCTGGCGGCATCCAATTAGCCGAGGGCTCCTCCCGAGGTGAAAGGCGGCGGTGAAAGGCAGAAGTGAGAACCGAGACCAGGGAGCTTAGCTTGGGTTCTGGATATAGGGTGCCGAACGTGACAGTACAACGGGCCCTTGAGACGGAAGAAAATAGAAGAAGCTCCCGCTGTTCCGCAAACCACTGAACTGTTGCATTCGACCCTACTGTCTTGATGAACAGGAGGGAAGACAGAACTTTATTATTCAAGGTCTGCGGTCTCTTTCCGAGAGGTTGGAGGCACAGCAATCTAAGATTCCTGAGGGGTCTGTTCCGTCAGTTACTCTGGGTAATAGAGGTTTTTCCCATCACCCAAAAATCCCCTTTCCTGATAAGTTTAGTGGGGATAGGAGTAAATTTTTTGTTTTTCAAGAGGCATGTAAGTTATACCTCAGTTTTTTTCCCTCACAACTTCCCTACTGGTGAGGATGAAGTAAGGTTCGTTATGACCTTACTACAAGGTGACTTCCAGGAAAGATACACTGGCACACAAGGTAAATTGCAGTGCAGGGTAACCCCTTGCTGTTTATTTGTGCGGACGTGCGACGTTTCGGGGCGAGCCCCTTTCTCAAGCAAGAGAAAGGGGCTCGCCCCGAAACGTCGCACGTCCGCACAAATAAACAGCAAGGGGTTACCCTGCACTGCAATTTACCTTGTGTGCCAGTGTATCTTTCCTGGAAGTATTCGTTTGGGGATTGCCGTACCCTGTACTCTGTGCACCAGGTTATCTTCTAACAGAAGTGAGGAGTGTGCTCTGCTTCATCCTTGTTCCAGTCTTACTACAAGGTGACCCACAAGTCACCCACAACTCTGTCAAGGGAAAAGAGTTATTGAGGAGTATTGTACAGAATTCCGCCGCTGGTCAGTTGAGACGGGGTGGAATGATACAGCTCTTCGTAGTCAATTCCGGGTGGGTCTTTCTAGCTCTGTCACAAATAGCCTGGTTAATTACCCTCCTTCATCCACTTTGGATGGCCTCATGAGGTTAGCCATCCAAACTGATAGGAGGCAAAGGGAAAGATGAGCTGAGGGGGATACAGATTTCCCTACTACATGTAATGATGAGTCACCAACTCCCTCGTTTCCTAAGCCTCAGGGGGAACCCATGCAATTGGGGGCTACACGCTTGTCCTCCGAGGAAAGGGCCATAGGCGATCCCTGGGTCTATGCATGTATTGTGGGGATAAGGGGCATTTCCTTAAAAATTGTCCCAAGAGGCCTGGGAATTCTCAAAACCTTTGTGGAGAAGCGAAGCTCCAATTCGCCTCAAAAAAGTTAGTACCTGTAGTTTTGTCCTGGCCTGGGGGTTCAGTTACAGTTTCAGCTTTGGTGGATTCTGGGGCGGGGGGAAATATTTTAGATGCTGCCTTCGCAGAAAGGTATAATATTCCCCTTCTTCCCCTCACACCTCCTATGAGGATTTCTGCTATTGATAAAAGCCCACTGGGGTCAGGTTTGGTAACCCAAAAATCCAAGGCATTATCCATGTGTGTGAACAATTAGCTTTTCACTTTCTCGATGGTTCCTCGTCCCCGTTAATTCTGGGGTTACCATGGCTACAGGTACACAACCCCCACATTGATTGGGTAACTGGGAAGGTTATTCAGTGGGGTTCCTAGTGCCAAGATTCATGTCTAGCTTCCACTCTAATGGTAGCAGGTACTTCCTTAGAGAAACTCCCTTCTGTTGAGCATAGCTCTAAGTCTCGTTCTGGGGTACGTAGTTCCCTATCGGCAGTTACATCCGCTCAAAAAAGAGCAGTAGATAAGTCCCATAGGGAAGTATCCAAATTTCAGGTTGGGGACTTGGTTTGGCTATCCACAGGGAATAACAAGCTTAAAATTCCAGCTCTTAAGCAGGGGCCCAAAATTATAGGTCCATACCCTATTGTGGAGATTGTGAACCCAACCTCTGTCCGCCTTGAGTTACCTGAGATATTTCTGTTATCTAACTTGTTTCATGTTTCTGTGTTAAAACCAGCCATACAGGTCCACCAACAATCATGTCCTCCTCCAGTGTTGGTGAAAAGTCTGGTCAAGTCTGATGCCAGGGTAGACCACCTTAGGAGACAGTCCCATTCCAGGGCAGCGGGGTCCGCGTTCTCGGCGTGGACGCCCACTGCGCTGCTTCCTTCTCCTGTGCCGGCTTCCTCTAGGGCGCGCGCTGTGCGCACGTTCGTCATTTAAAGGTGCAGTTGAGCTGGCGTCAGCACGCCAGCGCGCAATTAGCGCGAAATTCAAATGTATGTAAAGCCCATTTAGATTACAGGACCTTGCCCCTTGTTAGGTTCAATTAGCTTGTTCCTGGGTGTTTATTCCTAAGTGATTCCTGTTTGATCTACTGTGTTTGACCCTTGCCTTCCTGCTTACTACTCAGACCTCTCCAATCCTGACCTTGCCTGTCTGAAACTACGTTGATATCTCCAATCCTGAAACCTGGCCTGTCCACCGATTATTCTACGATCTATATCCTGATTCTAGCCTGACTGACTATTCTAACTGCTTGTGCTGGCCCGGCCTGCCCATTTCTGGTGGTGTTCTTCCTTCAGTATCCTGGTGAGACGATCGTGCCCCTTTGCTAGTCCAGAACCGTTAGCTTTGCTCCTCTCTCTGTTAAGACCTGGCGGCATCCAATTAGCCCGAGGGCTCCTCCCGAGGTGAAAGGCGGAGGTTAAAGGCGGAAGTGAGAGCCGAGACAAGGGAGCTTAGCTTGGGTTCTGGATATAGGGTGCCGAACGTGACAACCAGTTTGCACCCAGGCCCACACCCCCTTGGGGGCCCAACTGGCAGTTAGCATACAGGTGGACACGCAGCAAAGATCTTTTCTGGAGGGGGTGAAGGCCACATCATGAGTAATGATATGTTTAGCCATACAAATTGTGGATAAAACTACAAGAGTTGGTATACTCAATGGATAAATCCACTCCAACCAAAATGTGTAGTATGTGAAATAATATCAGAACACCCTTTTCTGCCAATCTTCAGATCAGGTCTCAATGGGAAGAAAAGAGAACAAAACCAACATAGAGTAGTAAATAACAGTGGCGGAACTACTGGGGGAGCAGGGGGTGCTATTGCACCAGGGTCCGCACCCCATTGGGGCCCACCGGTGGTTCATGCTCCTGCGTATACACCAAGAAGATCGCTTCTGGAGGGAGGTGGGCCCGACGCCACTTAGTTACTGGTAAATAATGACATATAAAATAACAAGAAAGTTCCAAACAATATCAAAGTTTGGGAAAAATCAGTCAACCAATGTTTTTCTCAAGGATTCACATATGTATATTTGATTTTGATTTGTAAAATCAAATCCTAATCAGACACAGGTTGGGGCACACATCCCCGATGTGAATATACTCATAGGGGTACATTTACCAAAGAGTCAAGTTAGAGGTTGCCACAGTCCTCTAGAGCAGGGCTGTCCAACTGGCTGCCCGCGGGCCGCAGACCCCCCCTCATGTGGCCCTACACATCAAAGTCTGCCTGCTGTGTCTGTTTACTATATGTAAACTTTAAAAGGTATCACTACAGAGATTAACTGGCCCCTGCATCGTCTAAAACTTTAAATTCAGACTAATCCCCTGTATTGCTCACACCTGTGATCCCCCTGTATTGTTCACACCTGTGACACCTCTATTGTTCACACCCCTAAAGCCCTGTACTGTTCCACCTGAGACCCAGACTGAAACTGCCCACATTGTTCACCTGTTCACACCTTATACAAAATGCTAATGGGACACCAGCACTGTGTCACTGTATGTAGTACATTTTAGACTGGTCCTAAATTCCTGTCTCCTGCTCTGTTCTGCCTTCCCTATGCTCCCTGTGTGTGTCATACTTTGGTATTTGTTCTGGGGGTTTGTTAGCATAATGAAAATTATTGTAAGTGGCCCCTAAGGTGTTTAATCATATGCTGGGGTACTGTATTATACACAGGGGAGGAGGAAGCATATGGATTTATGGGTATGTCTTAATATGACTTAGCTTTTTTCACATATGAGTGGCATCCTTGCCAGGGCAGGCACAAGGTAGTTTGGCACCCAAGGTAAGAGCTTCAATCAGTGCCCCCCTGTCCTGCATTACCATTTCCCTCCTTACCATGATGGTTTTTAAATAAAGAGAGCAAGAAAATGTACAACACTTTTTCATTTAAATTACTGCCCCCTGTACCTGTACCAGCAAGCTCAGCAGCCATCCATCATACAGCCCTCCTGCAGCCATCAGATTGCCCCCAATCTTTACCTGTGCCAGCAGCAGCCAAAAATAAATCTGATCACATCATATTGCCCCCAAGTATATATGACACTGTGCCACCGCCCTGCCCAGCAGCAACAGCAAACATATGGGCGCCAAATCTGTACCTGGCTGTGCCAGCAGGAAGCTTCACACTTTCACAGTAATAGAAAGAAAGTCTTGAGTTCAGTGCAACTATGCATGGCTGAGAGCAGCAAGCACAAGCCACACCAAGCAGCCCCCCAGCTCTCTGCCTCTCTCTGTCATCCAACACATCAGTGATGTCATTGACGCGTGTATGCACGTTGCGCTGCACCGCACAGAATGAGCTATTACTTGCCGGCAGGAGGGAGAAGGGGAAGGAGATGGATTCCACCCAACTGGGTGACCATGATTACTGAAACAAATTATTAAATAAACGCTTGAAAAAAGTGCGCCCCTCAATGATAGCACCCTAGACAGCCGCCTACTCTGCCTACCCCAACCATTTGTTTTTTGGTGTGCTATTAATGTGGACATGGTCTTGTGGTAACATGGGTGTGGTTAAAAGTGGGTGTGGTCTAAAAACAGGGAGTGGCTAACACTGGCTTCCGTTCTCGGCCCTCCACCATGTAGACTGGAAAAATTCCGGCCCTCGGTACCATAGAAGTTGGACAGCACTGCTCTAGAGTAAAATCCCGACACTCTCCATTCATTTCTATGGGATTTTTAAAACAGTATTTATCATTGGGCGAAAGTGAAAGTTCATCCTTTGATAAATACGAGCGTGGCGGAATTTCACTCTAGTGGACTGTGGCGATCTCTAACTTCACTTTTGGTAAATATACCCCCTGGACTTGCTGTGATAGTCCAGCATATAAGATCTAAAATGATCATCTATGTTTTGCTTCCAAGCTTGAGGCAAAAACTGCAGGTTAAGTAAGATTTTACATATAGATGTGTGGGAATTAAAACCAGGTTTGATAGAAAATAAAAGTCTCACTTACAAGCAGTCTGTAACAAATGAGCCTCATGTATCAGGTAATTGTTCTCAAGTCTCTCCACCATATTGTGCACTAAAGTCAGTCAGTTTGGCTTTCAGCTGCATCCAATCACTGCTTTTAAATTGTGGAGTGACTTGGCTACATACTTAAAATACATCTTAGACTTCTTATCTTTCTTGATCTTAAAATAGGAGTGTTGGTGCAGCATTGCAAACAATCATGTTCAAGTAAAAGATCACTGTACTCAGTTTGAGAAGCACTCGGGCGTGGGACCCATTCGTTTTGGGAACAGCTGGATGATAAGGATAAGTGGGTGAGTCTTACATCTCGACCCACAGCCTATTTGTTTCTAGCTACGCCCGTCTGGCGAGAATCACAAATTTGACTTGAATTCATAGCTGCTGACAATAGAAATAACACAGCTGCTTCCGGCTGACTCATTTGGCCCTGGTACTGTTGAGTTTATGAGTGGACCCTCAATGCCAGACCCTCTGTTAGCACATTTGTATCTGTCATATACTGATTCATCCTAAATAGTATGTAAAGAAAAAGTGAAATGTGTATAAGGAGAGTGTGGACGGATACAATGTATTTTGCAGAAAGACAACCCCTTGACTGAAGCAATAACTACTCTGTGTAAATAATGCAAAATGTAGTAGATTTAGACAAATCAACTCACCTGAATTTTTCAGGAGTCACCATGATTTGAGCCCATCACCCAGTCACCTGTTATCTACTGTCAGTAATTTGCACGAAAACCTAAATAACTCTGTCCACTGAAATAAATAGAATCCACAGGTATTGTCCAAAGCAGTAGAGCATGGCAAGGAGAATGGTTAGGATGGAACAGAGGTGGGGTTGGGACTGGCATTGCCAAGATGATCACCACAGTCAGGGCTGTTTCAAGCCTTGGTGGGCCCTGGGCAAAAAGCCAAATGATGGGCCCCACGAGCTCGCCGAGCTCTACGCGCGGCAATTTCTTTTTTTTTTTTTGAAGGACACGCCCACTTTTGCCACACCCCCTAAACACACCCATTTTACCCAAACACAACCCAGATGTAGATAACAGCATATTAACTAAAGGCATACCTGTATGACTACTACATAAAATTGATCAGCTTATTAACCCAAGCTGTCCCAGTATAATCACTGTAGAAATCACTGAAAAATGTCCAATAAGCACTCCATTAACGTCAGCCCTGCCAGTAAGACCATTTTGGGACGGAGGTTCACCTTCCAGCAGGACAATGACCTGAAGCATACAGCTAAAGCAACACTCGAATGGTTTAAAGGATAACTAAAGCCTACTAAAGAAGTAGGTAGAAATGTTGTACATGATGTTTTGTGCTTCTGTACCAGCCCAAGGCAACCAAAGCCCTTTAGCAGTAAAGATCTGTGTCTCCAAAGATGCCCCAGTAGCTCACCATCTTCTTTTCTGCTGATTCACTGCACATGCTCTGTGCTGCTGTCACTTACTGAGCTTGGGGACCCACTCACAATATACAGTACACATAGAATAGAAATGTCACAATATAAGGTTAATTAGTAATTAATACAGATAATTACTACATGGCAGCACAGAAATCTGTTCAATTAGCATCAGAGTTTAATAATCAGTCCTGTAGCATCAGCTTATATTACTGACCAACCTAATTTTCTGATGGATAATTTGCGACAACCCCTAAATTTAGCTTCTCAACAGCTGCTCAGAGCCCACTGAGCATGTGAGTGTCACAGACACTTTCCAAGATGGTGACCCCCCGTGACAAGTTTGGAGCCCTGGGTCATTGCTGCTATTGACAAGCTGAAACTTTAGCCTTGTGCAATAAGTTCAGTATATAAAATATGGCATTTTTAGCCACAATCATTTTTAGTGTTTAGTTCTCCTTTAAGGGGAAACATTTAAACAAAAATTACAGTGGGTGGATGCCAGGTGGCTCAACACGACAAAGTACACTTGGCTGGGTACCACCACTGCTGCTCGTAGACTGCCTTGTCATGAGGTTGGTTGATAAGCAAGAATAGTCATTACAGACAGTCTGTAATACTTAGTAACAGTACTGCAAATTCTCCTGGGGCTTCACTATGAGGACATTTCTATTCACTTAACCTCCTAGCTATTACCGAAAGCTCACTTCTACTGACACTGCTTCGACCTGCTGCCCTCTCCTATGGAGGTTTCTCATTTTGTTATACCTCTAGATCTAGAGATTGTTCTCATGCTATGCCACTTCTCTAGGAAAACTTTTTTACCACCTTTATGCTGATTACACCTAACTCTAACTGTCCAATCATGACCTCTCTCCTTCTGTCCTTTCCCAAGTTACAGATTGCCTTTCTGCTGTCTCCTCCTGCATATCACAGTCAAAGGGTGTTTTTTCTCTGCAAAATACGTTTCCCACTGTTTTTGCGGTGACTTTTTTGTGTAAAATATGGTTCAATGGGCATTTTGTTGCTATGTTTGTTCGCACAGAAAATTTTTATGGCCCAATTTTGCAGCAATTTTGCAAAAATATTATCCAATGGCAAAATGTAGCATTTCACTGCAAATCCATTCTAGGTGAAATATTTCATTTACCACTGCTTGCTAGGAAATGTGCTATAATGATGAAAGGAATAGGCCATGGATGCATGAGTTCAACTGTAGTAGCTACATAGTGGCTTAGCATACACATATCAAGCTGTTCTGGGGGTAAAAGACAATTGCTTACTATTGCAATTACAATAAATTTAAAATGATTAAAAACTTTGGGGCCTGTCCTGATATGGCCTGTATTTCGATTTGGAAATAATGGGAGGAATAACAATAAGCCAGTTTTATCAGTTAATTAAATTTACCAGCATGTTTTTGGAGTTTGAGAAGAAACTTGAGTATTCAGAGAAAAAATAAACAGTACAAATCGTGCTCTGGGCAGTATTGAATCCAAGATCATAGTGCTGAAAGGCATGTAGTGCTAATGATTGTGTATTTTTACTGTATTTTGTTAACTCATTTCTATTTTCTGCTACTACTGTTAAGATTTCTTCAAAATATAATAAAAATATGTGTATTATTTGTTATTATGGCAATGGTTTAACTGGTAAGTCATTATCATACACAATTTGTACAATCTATCATAATTAGGTTATTAAAATAAATTAGGGACCCTTTGCTACAATTGTGACAAGGGATGACATCATCAAAGCAAGGGTCAAGAGTGATTTTATTGTCATTTCATCCATATACATTTGTACAGTATACAGTGAAACGAAACAACGTTCCTCTAGGAACATGGTGCTACACACAACATAGAAGTAATGGATAACAGACAAAAAGTGTAAGTGCAAAAATATGCAACTCCTGCAAGACAGGACAGCATAGTGCAAGGACAGGACAAGACAGTGCAAACTCAGCAGATGTAATATGTTAAGTAAATAATGCTAAATGTCAGACATGATGGTTGTATCATTGTGATATGATAGTAGTAAGAGCACGATAAAGAACACGATAAAGTGCAGATGTGCTCATAGTGAACAATTGTATCCAATAGTTATTTATTTATACAATGGCGTACAATGGCTGTGTAATGTTGTGGTAAGGTCAGATGGAGTGTTATAGTAAGGTCAGATGGAGTGTGTGTGTGAGAGAGATCTGTCCAGTCCCTGAGTATTCAGGAGCCTTATGGCTTGGGGGAATAAAATGTTACACAGTCCGTTATTGAGGGCCCTAATGTGTCTGTACCTTTTTCACCCAAGCCCATAATAGAATAAACAATATTCTTTAAGCTAGGTGACTATTAAATAGCAAAATCATGCAGCTTTACATCACAGAAAACAACAATAAATTGTTAGTGCAAAATCTAAAGAACAGTGAGGGTCATTTATCAGCACTTAAGTCACTTTGCACCTGCCCAGCATTCCATAGCAACTAATAAACGATTAGCTTTTTTTCAGTCATCTGCAAGTGGAACAATGAAAGCAAAAATGATTTCAATGGGTTACTGCCCATTTACAAAATAAACCCCAATGTCTATGTTTCATTAAATAAATGATTAATATAAAAATATTGAATCCTCAACCAGCATTTTGAACAAGAGTAAGCTGGCACATACATCTGTCAATTTATATAATATATGCATAATTGTGCCAGCAAACTGCTTCAAAGTTTGTCTAGTGTTGTGTAATGTCTTACATACACCATGTCTGTGGTAAACTTAAATGTGGCAAAAAAACGTATAAAAATAAAAGCATGCAATACAATTTTCTGTTAACCATTTGATTTTAAATAAATGACACTCTCCATACTTGATTATTATCGGTCTCCTCCTTTCTTCCTCTTTTTCTGGTCTATAACAAATTTATTAAATAAGATTGTGTTATGGTTTGGGTAGCCGAGGATGAGTAGAGTATAACATTGCTTTATTAGCAGGCTCTCATGCAGGCATTACACAACAATAACTTTTAAGCTGACAGGAAGTATGCACAGTGTATCTTGAGCACAGTGACATCTACAGGCCATTTGTATCAAACATCAGGTTAATGGAGTGTCCTTTGTCAGCAGATGCAGTACTGACACTGACAGTGCATATAAACTTGTTTTATGCAGTGTAGGTGAATCGCTTAGCTTAGCACTGTATTTTGCCTGTGACTGTGCATTATTAGGCCACAGTGCTGAATTCACAATCTGTACATTCCCAGCAGTTCCCTGACTGAGAGTTTTAGCCTCTGCCACGGCTGATTCAATTTGGCTAGCAACTGTATTAGCCTTTGCAAGGGTTAAATCCTGCTCTAGGAGCAGTCTCTCTCTAATGCGAGGTGAGTTTGTTTTTTCCACTATTTGGTCTCTTAGCATTTCATCTGTTAGATTCCCAAAGTCACAGGTAACAACCAGCTCTCTCAAAGCTGCTACAAACTGTTCTGTGGATTCGCCATTACGTTGTCCATGTTGGAGGAATTTATACCTTTCAGCAACCACATTTACTCTTGGCACGAAAAAGTTCTTTATAGCAGTAAGAGCAGTTACATAAGTCTCATCAGGTAATGCTAATGTATAGAATATACACTGTCCCTCTGCTCCCAGGCAGTGAATAAGTAAAACACGCTTTCTAGCAGCAGAAATCTCCCCTAAGTCAGCAGCAATAATGTAATTTTCAAACATACAGTTCCAAGCAGTAAAAGGTATGGTAGGCTCACCAGGGTTTGGAAGAAAAGGTGCAGGCTGCTGCAGAGGTAGAAGAGCCCTCCTTGTCGCTATTTGTTATGTTTTGGGTAGCCGAGGATGAGTATAACAGTGCTTTATTAGCAGAGTCATGCAGGCATTACACAACAGTAACTTTCACTTTTAAGCTGTCCAGGAAGTATGCACAGTATAAGTATGAGCACATCTACAGGCTATTTGTGTAAACACCACAGATTGCCTTAATTAAAGATGTGTAGGCCTGACCTAATACCCAAAATGAAAAGTCTGATGTAGAGATATACTGACAGTAAAGACTACCATTGACTGTGTACTAGGTGTTATGTTCCTTTTTGAGTATAACTGAACTGGATGCACAGATCCTAAAAGATTAAGGGGCCGATTCACTAAGCTCGAGTGAAGGATTCGAATGAAAAAAATTCGAATTTCGAAGTATTTTTTTGGTACTTCGACCATCGAATTGGTTAAATTCGTTAGAATACGAACGAAATCGAACGAATCGAACGAAAAATCGTTCGACTATTCGACCATTCGATAGTCGAAGTACTTTCCCTTTAAAAAAAACTTCGACCCCCTACTTCGGCAGGTAAAACCTACCGAAGTCAATGTTAGCCTATGGGGAAGGTCCCCATAGGTTTGCTAACCTTTTTTTGATCGAAGGATTTTCCTTCGATCGTTGGATTAAAATCCTTCGAATCGTTCGATTCGAAGGATTTAATCGTTCGATCGAACGAAAAATCCTTCGATCGATCGAACGAACGTTTAGCGCTAAATCCTTCGACTTCGATATTCGAAGTCGAAGGATTTCAATTCGAGGGTCGAATTTCGAAGTATTTTTTACTTCGAAATTCGACCCTTAGTGAATCTGCCCCTAAATGTATAATTTTACATGTGGAGAATGATTTACAAATTGTCACAGTTGGTGAAAAAACATGATTGCATCAAAAAAAAAAGAAACAAAATGTGAACTAGTTTTTTTTGTTGAGTATTAGCTTAAAGGAACAGTAACATCAAAATATTATAAGCACTGTAGAACATGGTGTTATCTGTTTTCCACTAATTACCCTGTGCCATATAGCCTTTTTTCAGTTTCCGCCATTGCTAACAGTAACGGTAACATGATATTTTCATTAGTTTAAAACACTTTCATTTTTTGGTGTTATTGTTATTGAAAAATGCAACATAATATTCATGGTCACAAGTGACATTGCAAACATTGCACACAAGTGAGAATGACATTGTTCAAGTTTTTCTAGTGAATTTTCTTGTTTTTTTCTGAAATCGGGACTATTCAAGGTTTCAGAAAATATTCTCAAGTATATTCGTGATTGCCATGTTTTTTCTTGAATTGCAAAATAATTCATTCAATGTGAATTTTGGTAAATCTGCCGCATAATAAATGTACATTTAAAGATGAGGTGGCACACTTCATATAGAGGGTGGGCTCAGTTTGTAGCATACAACTATGGACACTTAACCTGATCATTTTAATATTACTTAATTCTTAAACCCAACTACTTAGTTTCTCCAATGACCTCTAACTTCCGCCTTCCTAGTAAACTTCTGACATTCAAACCTGCAGGACCTGCAAACCACAGAAATTCCCTGCCTTTGAAATTCATTGCCACACAATATGAGACATTTCCCTATGGTGCAGAGTTTCAAATGTTCCATTAAAACTCACCTCTTCTGCCAAGCATACACACTACTATATTAACTTATAGCAGCTCCCATACAAAATCCATCAGTTCCTACAGTTCATAAATATATCACTGCTCCTACAGATTGTAATCCCTTATGGGCAAGGCCTTCGTTACCTACTGTCTTGGGCACCATCAGTGGAGTTCAGGGAGAATGCTCTACAAAAATTCCACAATTATTTTGGTGAAATGTTGTAAACACCAAAAACAAGCCACAGTAGTCTAACTGAACAGAGTAAAAGCTGGAAAGTTTGTACCAATTAGGTCTGTGCCTCTGTGAGTTTTGGGGGTCAGGGCATTATCACTTTTCTAACAATAAATTCAAGTGTAGGCTACAACAAGACAATAACTGGATACTACACTCTATGCCCACTAAAGCATAGTACTAGGAAACTGTGGGAAGCATATTCTTTGACATTAAAACTCTCAGGTACAGTAAATACATAGCAACTAGTGGTGTGCCTGGGGCACTTACTGTGGGGCTCCCAGTGTGGGGACCTGAGTCGGGGGCTAATTGCGACCCTTTTTCAAATTTACACCGGCCCTCAGCCTCCATCATGAAATTAATAATAATGAGGCCACCCAGCACATCAGGATGCGATCAGGAATCCCATAGCAGAAATATTAAGGCACATAAGTGAAATGATCTACCACTTGGTATATACTGCTACCTGTGTGCTGAAGGTGTTGGCAATAGACACATACTGGAACGTAGAGACGTGCTGTTTTCGCATACTTCTTTAGGTTTCAATAGACATACTGTCGTACCAATACAGTAAACTAAAGAAGTATGGCGTCACTATGTGCCAGTACGTGCCTATTTCTAACACCTTCATCACACAGGCAGCAGTATAGCTCAAGTGGCAGATCATTTCACTAATGTGCCCAAATATTACTGCTACGATTACTCGATTCCTGTAATTTAATGTTAATGGTTCAAAGAATGTCAGACTGAATGGTCGGCCCCCACCTCACCAAATCTGGCCCTCGTTGCAAAAAGGTTTGGGCACCCCTGAACTAAAGACTATCAAGGTTAGGGTAGTTTTCTCTGGAGAAAATGTGCTTACTTTCACATCTGCTGATATCCCATCCATTAGCGAAAATATTTTTGGACATTATTAGGTGATCTGTACCCTGTTAGCAACAAAAAATCCTATTTCTAACATGCTACAAGTAGCAGCAATAAATATATTCCTTGTGTGACATAAACATAAGGGGAATGGCACACAAGCAGACAAAATGCCTCTGTCCTGTATGCAGAAACACGGAGCACCACAGGAATGAAGTCAGGAGTAGTAATAAAAATCCAAGAATGTATTAATCCATTAAAAGCGGCACATCATGGTAGGAACAATTAAAGAACCATAGGCTTAACGCGTTTCATGGCTATCCAGCCACTTTCTCAAAAGCACCTCTGTCCTCCTGACACCACTCCAAATGTTATATAACGACAAGTTGCTGCCACTGTTCTCTGCCAGAGGGCAGTGGTGGTCAACCATCCCTTGTGTCATAGCCTCAAAGATTAATATTTTCAAGATCTAATGGGTCAGCTAAATTAAAAAGTTTCCAGGAATGTATACGCTGCCATATTTAAATATTGACTGATTCAGTAGGTTGTTAGTAGAAGCAAATACATGACCCTTAATAATGGGTGGTGAGACTAAATAAGAACATGCATATTGCACGTGTATATACAATAGGCATTTAAATAAGTGCAAGAGCGCTCATTTAGATTGTACTTCTTCCTCAGTTGTGGCTATGCTCTCCACCATATGCCGGACAAAAAAATCTCCCTGCCCCATATGAATACAGCTTGCCAAACATAAGAAGTGTTGTATTTTTAGGGGTAGCCACAGGTGTCAGCATTCTGTGTACAAAGCTTGCCTGTGTTTAATGTGTTATTAACAAGAGAATAAAGGCTTTTCAAAAACATGAAAGTATTAAAAAAGGTGCAGGTAAGAAAACCTTTGCTTTCAGAGACCCAGAATTACAGGAAAAGTAAAGGCAAATTCAATTGGGGGTGCCACTATGTTAGTTTTAAGGAGTGCTGCTACCATGAGTAAAGTTGGGTAACACGCCTCAGGCGGTAACCTGCACATTAACAGGGGCAGAAAAGATCCAAAATTCCAATTTGTCAATTGGAATATTGCCTCTTCTAGCTCTGAGAAACTGCATTTGAAGCTAAGTGCAGGGGAAAGGGGGGCAGCAAAGGAAAGGCCACCTCAGGGCAGCAAGGGGTATAGAAACACTCATGTTAGTTATCCACCAGTGAGTTAAACTTAATATTAATTAAAGTAGCATAACTGATTCAAAACCAATTTTTGCACAACAAGATGGAATCTTTGTCTGAATGGACACGGGCAAATTTAGTTTAGGTGTCAGTATTTTAGACATCCTACCATAGAATTCAAACAGCAAGTTTTACCAGCCCAGTGCTCCTTTTAGGGAAAAAATGCAGTGGTTCAGGGAAAAAAGGTTATAGAGCACAAAGAGTAAGTGAAATAAACTTAGAAAGCAATAGTTGTATGGGACAAAAGAAGTTACATTTGCGTTCCTTTTGGGTAAAATGTGTGTTCCTGAAACCACAAAAATACTGTGGTGGTCATGATCCGGACACAGGCAGTCCGGAGTCCAGCGCTGGCAGAGCCAAACAGGACTATGACCATTAAGCAGACAGTAAGGAAATTACTCCTTTTCACCCTGCACAGAATTTGAAAAGCAAGATGTAGGCGAGTGTAAATTGTATGGTTCATGGAACAATAAGGAGTTGCAGTTATAAAGGTAATGGTAATGCTAAAGTAAGAAAAGGTACAGAGCAGCAAACATAGGCAAATGTGTGAATAAATATGGAGGTCAGGTTTAGGCACCCTATGGTACAAATCCCACCAAGCTTCTTATACAATACACGGACTGCTATTATTTGGTTATAAAAATATTGCACATCTCTATATAACTTTCTGGCCCTATAGAAAGAGATTTTATATTAAAGATTATGAGATTATAATATCAAGGCTGACAGAGGAGGCTGCTTATTTTAGTACTGCTACAGTTGGAGCATAAAACATATCCTTAGCATGTCATAAAAGGCTTAATACAACAGGAGTTTTGAGAAAGTCTGTGTAAAATGAGAATGATGCATGTGCAAGGACAGAGACACACAGGGAAAAAAGGTAGGGCACGTTTTGGTGGGGAAGTTGTACAAAATCTGCAAATGGAAGTATGTTACTGTCTATGACCATGGAAAGGAGACACCTATGAACACGGTCGGAGGCATGTGGTAGTAATTTGAATTTCCTTGCAGAATGTGAAGTGTACTGGGTGGGTTGTGAGAGCAATGAAGGGAATATCTGTGCGCAGTATGAGTGAGCAGCAATGGAGTGGCTGCTTGGTGGCTTTGAGGGCTGTGCAGCAGTGGATTTTGCATGTCATGTGTCCATGTGGCTGGAGAATTTCATGGAGGGGTCTGCATACAGAAGCCAAGGATATATGTGTAAGGAGTTAACTGTGTGCTTAGGTGTGTGTAGGGGAGGGAACATATATTTGAGGTGTGTGTTTATTTACAGTGAATGGTCAGTCAGTGCCTGTGGGGATTAGAGATGGGACTGCTAGGGGAGGGGTCTGTGTCTATGTGTAAGGGGTGCAGAGGACACTTTGGATGGGGAACAGGAGTTGAAGGCGTCAGTGACTCACCAGACTGCAGTGTGTCACCTCCTGGAATTGGGTGGCCCCGGGTAACAGTGCAGAGCAGAAGAGGGAGCAGCAGGAATTGCAGCATGGCACAGGAACTTCCCTTCTCCGCTGTGTCCCAGGACCTTGCCAAAGGCTCTGTGGGTGCAAAGCCTGTCTGGGTGTTGTCTGAGTGCCTGAGAGGGGCTTCTGCCTCTTTCCAAGTGCTGTCCTCCCTTGTAGCTCAAGTCTGCCTTTATTGGGAGTGCCTGTAGTGTGTCTGAAAGGTATCTGTGTGCCTCAAGTCTGTATGTGCCTCTCTATGAGGGTTGTGTGTACAAAAAATGTATGTGTCCCTCCCCTGTTTGTCTCTCACTTTTCTCTCTGTGCTCCCAGTCTCTCCCTCTGTGTGCCTCACAATCTCTCCCAATCTGCCCTCAGTCTAGTGTTTAACTCTCCCCCCTGTCTGTGCCCCTATGTCTGTCCCTGTGTCTAAGTGCTGTCTGTGTCTGTCTAAGAATTGTGTGTACAAATCTCACTCTGCCCCCTCCTCTCCCCTACTCTTTCTTTCCCCTTCTTTGTCCCCTCCTCTCCTCTTTTTCTCCCCTCTTTTATTCTGTCTGCATGTCAGTCTGTGGCCCCCTATATGTCTTTTTCTGATGTTTATTCACCTGCCTGTTTATCTGTCAATGTGTCTGCCCTGTGTCTGGCTGTGTTTAGCTAGAGAAGATTCTGTCTGTCTGGAAATGTGTCTGTCTGACTTTCTCAGCGTAGTTATGTTAGAAGATTTCTGTAACTTTATGTACTTGTCTGTAGTATGTGAGTTTGTGTGTGTCCTCCTCAGTTGCTTGGTGGTCTTGTGAAATTCTTCCCCTATGTCTGCTTCTTGAGTCATAAACTCCAAGGGCTTGTAGTGCGAACTGCGTCTGCTTTTGGCTCATTCTTTCAGCATGTGGATCCTGCTTTTTTGAGCAAGCATATAGTTTCATTGTTACACATATGCCCCTTTCTATGTGTGTTTGTTTGCCAGGGAGCCAGTCTTTGCACATTTGCTGCAGAATGCAGATTTAGTTCCTGGTGTTTTTGGATTTATTTGGATTTATACTTATTTAAGTAATGTCTGTCTTTTTATATAAATGCTCTGTCTGTCACCCCATCTACAGTATGTCTGCACACCAGTGTTGGCATGTGGCTACGGCTGAATATGTGTGAATTGTATTTTATATGCATAATATTTAGCAGGATCTGTTTTTGTCACCTTGAAATCAGAACCTTGAGTGCCTGTCTGTTACCTTCTTCATGCAATATTAGGTTACTAACATTGTAGCTATAAACTGATCAGATGTGGGAGACAGCACATAAAGGAATCATTTGCTGAATAATTTCAGAGTTTTAAAAGAATGCAAGATTTAACTTTTTAGCTGACAAATCCACCATAAAGAAATTCAAAATTTTATTATCTGCATCGCGGTTTTATTCTCATGGGACCCTGATTATGGTTGGGAATCACCTTTGTGATCTAAGAATTAGTTTAAAGTGGACCCGTCACCCAGACATAAAAATCTGTATAATAAAAGTCCCTCTTAAATTAAATATGAAATCCAATTTCTTTTTTTTATTAAAGCATTCATAGCTGTTGTAAACTCATTTAAAAATATCAGCTGTCAATCAAGTATTGCCTACCCCGCCTCTATGCCTAGGCGGGGAAAGCAATTACTTTCACTTTCCATTCAGCACTTCCTAGATGTCACCGCTCTCCCCACATTCCCCCAGCTCTCTTAACGATTTAATTGTGTAACCAGGACATGGGGATGGACATTGGGTCCCTGTCCCCTGGTGCACAAACAAGATTCTGAGATGATACAAGACTTGCCTTAATAACAGTGTCCACAAAATGGCTCCTGCCTGCTTGCTATAATTATGAATTCCCAGACTGATGGAAACAAGATTCAAATAATTTATACAATGTAATTAAAGTTCATTTTGCTTGACTAACATGATAAAATAGGATTTGGATAATTTTGTTTGGGTGACGGGTCCCCTTTAAAATGAATCACGCATCTCGTTTTAAGTAGTATTGTTTAATGTAACAGGAAATATTGCTAAATCAAACAGGGTTGTCAAGACCCACCCTAAACAGCAAGGGGGCTCGTTTGTATGTCTGAACCCACGTAGATTAGCAGCACTCCAGAAGTTACTGATTATAGGGTATACTTTAATTCCATAAACAAAATATAATAAATATTTATAATTGTATGAAAAATTAAAATTTTAGCTGCAGAGATTGGGGTTTGATTTGATGAATAACAATATCCAGTAGAAGTATAGATATATATTATATATTATTATACTTATGCAATTGGACTATTTTATTACTTATTCTTTATTGGACTGGTGGATTCGGTTGTGCAACTTGCTTGAAGCAGAATGACGGAAGTGTTCAAACTGCCAAGTGATAGAAATAAGTGCGAATGCCAGAACAACGAAAAGAAGTGACAATATCACTTATTGTCCTTGTAACGCAGCAATGTAAATGTTGAACTCCAGTCACAGACTTTGTTCCAGATTGTGTTATGAAGTTGCTAAATTACAATTTCTTCTAGGTGCTTGCCAAGAACTAGGTGAAGTAATAACAGTGATGTATTAAACAAATAGATTGGATATCCCCCTGGTTTTAACAGATCCAGAAAAAAAGCATAAAAAGAAAAAAAATCTAAAGCTGTCTTCAATTGGAAGGGTAAAACGTCCTCTGAAAGGGAACACAGAGCACTACTTGGATCAACATGTTTTATACATATTAATACCGGTAATCTGTTCTCTGATTTGTTTAACCCATACTGAAAACCATTTGTTGCCAGTACAACGTCTCAAGCTTTTCAGGGATAAAAAAAAAAGGTTTAAACCCATTTACTCCAATACTATTGTTTATCTTTATTTCACAATCTATGATAAACTGAATGTACTGTTTTGTCTTATGATCCCATATAAACACTAGTGAAAACAAACAGTACACCAAAAGCCTTTCTTCATATCTGAAATCTCAAATTTTTTCCTTAATTTACTCACCTATACATCTCTGGACTTGCTCAAATTCCATATTGTGCATTGAAGACTAGAAGTGCACTGCATATTGTAAATGAGGCAAGTGCTTTATATGTAGGCAGAATTATACAACAAAGCCACTCCTACTCCCACTCTAGTAACCACTGTAAAAAAGCATTCTTAAGATCATTATAAGTCTTCATTAGCAAACAATAATAGACAGCTGAGAAAAATGACACTTCTCAACATCTTGAATATTCATAATATTGTTGAATATAAATAGCTTTAACTAAGATAAAGGAAAAGTTTCAGTTATGAAACTTTTTAGGAGGCATCACTGTCAGGGGAGGAAATCAGGGACATACTGTAGCTGCCATAAAGTAATATCAGAGATTATTTATCTTGAGATTTTTATTTAAATGCCATAGATTATGTATAAAGCTTTAAAGGAGACATGCTGTGTGAAAAACAAGAATGTGCCAGTAGATTATACTCTTTTAAATATAAAGTACATATTCATATTCATGGAAAAGCTTTGGCAGTAATTCATTTATAGTTTGCAGGGAAGCATTACATTTTCAATCATTTACCACCTGCATCCTGTGGGGGCCTGTACAGACCTGTTGGTAAAGTACAACATGAATTTCCAAGGGCTCTCAACTAATATTTGACCGGACCAAATCAGATTGGGGGGGGGGGGGCATGAATTAGCCCCATAATCAGGCCAGTAAATGGAAGTCTCTTGTGTTTCTTGCTGACTGTGTTGCTTTATTATGACTGTGCTGGTTCTCTGCACTAAAAATACATTTGCACTTGAACCTTTTATTGGGACGGAGATCTAGCATTATTGCTTGCATTGTTTAATCCTTCTTGTAACCTAACGGTAATTCTTATACACCTTCACAAGTATTTAATATTATATTTATTCATGTATTTGAATTTTTTTTTCTACATTTTTAAACATATACTATTTTAAAATGACACTGACAGTTATAATTATCTAACTAAGGTCATTTACATGTGCAAATCTTTAAAATAATAGAATCACTTTTTAGAAAAAGCAATCTGCATTGCAAAATGTTGGCTCTGCTGAACAGTTCTCTATTATTACTATAAAATACTGCAAAGAATTTGGTCAGACTCATTATCTAAGAAACCAGTCTGGTTTGCATTCTAATTGACTCTAGGGGGCACATTTACTAAGCTTGAGTGAAGGATTCGAATATAAAAAACTTTGAATTTCGAAGTAATTTTTTGGGTACTTCAACCATTGAATAGGCTACTTTGACCTTCGACTTGAATGATTCTAACTAAAAATCGTTCGACTATTCGACCATTCGATAGTCAAAGTACTGTCTCTTTAAAAAAAATTCGACTACATACTTTGCCACTTTAAACCTACCGAGCTCAAATGTTAGCCTATGGGGACCTTCCCCATAAGTTTTGTAAGCTATTTCTGACCGAAGAAAAATCGATTCGAAGGATTTCATCGTATGATCAAACGATTTTTCCATCGATCGATCAAAGTATTTGCGATAAATCCTTTGACTTCGATATTCAAAGTCGAAGGATTTTACATAGAGGGTCGAATATCGAGGGTTAATTAACCCTCGATATTCGACCCTTAGTAAATGTGCCCCTAGGTGTATGGTTTCTCCTTTGAAACAATATGCTGCTGTAGTTCTCCAATACTATGGAATGGCATCTCAGTTGTTGAGATTAAGAGGGTTTGTTACATTGCCGACCTAAGTGATGCACAGCTCCTTCATTACCTACCATTAAAAGAGCAGTAATCTTTAAAATAGTAGATAGTCATTCATTTAGATTGAAAGCTACATTCTTTGGGGCAAATTCACTAAGACGCGAAGCGCCGAACGCTAGCGTTAATTCGCTAGCGTTTGGCATTTTCGCTACTGCGCAAATTCACTAACGAACGCTGGCGTAGTTTCACTAGTGTTACTTCGCAACCTTACGCCAGGCGAATCTTCGCTAGCGACGAAACTACGCAAATTCACTAACTTGCGCAGTGTAGTGAACGCTACCTTTTACGCTAGACTTCCTTCGCCACCTCAGACCTGGCGAAGTGCAATAGAGTAGATAGGGATTATTTAAAAAAAAGTCAAAATTTTTTCTAAGTCCCAAAAAACGATGGCGTGTTTTCTACATGATGGCTGAAAAAGATCGAAAAATTTTTGGGGCTCCCCTTCCTCCCCCCTACATTTCCTGACTCTTGGCAACTTACCTAGACAGTGGGCACATGTGTAGGGCAAAATAAAATTTTTATTTGCAGATTTGAAGGTTTTCTAGGCATTTGTAGTGCAGATACGTGTTCCTCCATTGAAATTTGAATTTCGCGCCGTATGCAAATTAGCCTTCGCTAGCGCAACTTCGCTTTATATAGCGAAACAACGCTAGCGCAACTCCGCAACCTTACGCTACCCCTGTGCGCAACTTCGGATTTTAGTGAATTTGCGAAGCGCTGGCGAAACTACGCCTGGCGAAGTGCGGCGAAGTTGCGCCTGGCGCAAGTTCGCATCTTAGTGAATTTGCCCCACTATTTCTAACCTTAGCAGCTGTTATTTTTATGCCTATAATTGTCATGATGAATAATAATTGTCTTTTATGCACTTTAAAAAAAGATCTTTAAGCGGCAATATTTATTATAATTCTTATAAATATAAAGGGGGAAACAGAAACTGTCTTTGTGGTGTGGTAGAGTGACTAGGAAAAGGTGGAAAAAGGTCACTCTAGCCTTTAATTTCTCCCCAGGTACTGAGTTAGGCTCCAGGAAGGGAGTTATGAAACAGAGAATCAGCGCTCTGTTTAAAGACTTTAGTAGCCAGAGACTCCATTCTGCAGATCCAGTCCAGAGATTGGAGTTCACCTTCCACAGGAAAGCTGTCCTGTGGAAAGGCTATTTAAACTTAATTAGAATCAGGGCACAGCAGGTAGGAGACCTGGCTGTGTGAGGAACTTCCAGAGGAGCTGGGAGTGCTGCCTGATCCTGCCAGAAGCAGAGGGAGCCCGTGGCTGTGACTAAGAGCCAGAGTTGTTGTCTGTGTGGGACATTGGGGAAAAGCCAGGAGGCTAAAAGGTTCACTCCAAGACTGTGAATACAGGGGTGAGCCATAACAATTGTTTTGTTTGCTGGTAGTCCACAAGGGGCCCAGCCTAGTCAGGGACTGCTCCAGAGTTGGAAGGTAGTGCCCAGTGGGCTAGGTTTTACTTTATTATTTGTTTGAATGATAAAATGGTCACCCTTGTGTATGTGGATTATTGACTGTCTTTGAAAAGTGGGAAAATAAACCTGTATTTTCCTTGAAGAAGCTGTGTGTCCCTGTCTTCATGCTCCTTTTTCCTATGCTGCCTGCTCGCCATTGACTAATCCCCCTAAAAGTTACGTGTTCAAGCCGCCAGCTTTCCACAGTGAATATAGTCAAAGAGTACCTGACTTCAAATCTTAGTTGTGATCAAGTACAAGGTACTGTTTTATTATTAAAGAGAAAAAGAAAATAATTTAAAATGGTCTATGGGAGCTTTTGAAAGACAGGATTCCAGATAACAGATTCCATACCTGTTTCAGTTTCACTACCAGATCCACTCTCTTAAACATGAAACCATTTTTAAAAAGGAACAATATGTAACTAGTATAAACTGAAACAACACAAATTGAATGTATTTTATTGTGTATATTTACTCATAAAAAAGCTGTTTCTGGTTTATTCAAGAGGATATTATTCAAAGATGTAAACTCACTGCATACTTGCCCTTCATACAAATCACTTAGATGTACCCCAGCCGCAAAAACTAATTTTATTGCCAAAATTAAATTCAGGAAAGCTTAATATGTAAGCCCTATTTCAGCTATTTACGAAAGCAAGTAAGGAGCATATGTTCTAGCTTAGGGCTGTACGGTACATCAGAGCCCCAAGTGTATTAAAGGGTGCCAGCTCCTATTTAAGTGTCTATTTTTGTGGGATTTATAGCCTCCTAATTTTTTTTAAAGAAAAATAGCTTACAGCAACAAAGTTGGACTGCATTGTATTAAGTAAAACCTCTTTTAATCATCATAAACACTTCTAGCAGAGGAAAAATGCCTTACTCAAAAGTTTGATACAGTCCTTGTGCTTCAAAAGAAACTATGTCCCGCTCTTGTGTTACCCCCTCTTTTTACAGTCTCAACTTTTGCTGATTTTACTGCAGATTGATGAAAATGTCAAATTAGGGCTCACCACAGAAAAAGTCATCTACATTCAATTCCAAATGACTCTAGCAACCATGCACTGATTTGAACATGAGACTGGCATATGAGCAAGAGGGCCTGAATAGAAAGATGAGTAAAAAATAGTAGCAATAACAATAACTTTATAGCCTTACAGAGCATCTGTTTTAGATAGTCAGTGACTCCTATTTGATAACTAGAAATGGTCTGCACAAGCCCTATTTATAGCTCTCATGTTGAACAAGGGCAAACTGCTCCTTTAGCAGTAGGAGAAGGAATAAGAACACAGCAGTCATAGCACAAACTGATGGACCTCAATAAAAATACATGCATCCAAAGCCGCCCCTTCTACATAGTCGAGCATCCCTTTATTTATCCCACCCCTTACAAGGAATCTTGCATAAGCGTGCCTATTGACGCCAGGAAAACATGGAGCTAAAGCTGCCCTGATCGTACCAGAAGCTCCAGGGTTCCTTAAATAAATGAGCCATATATGTTTTAGTATGGGCAAAATGCCATTCACCCAGGGTCCATTAGGAAGATGGAAGTGTTAGTCCATTCACCTGTATTTTTGACTGGAGCATCCCAGAGAAATGGTATGCTGCTCATTTTAAGAAGATTTTGATATTCATACATACAAAACCATATTCACATACAAAAACATAACAGAAGCATTGCAGCAATATTACACAGAAGTCATATTGGCAACCAGAACAGAGCAAACACACACCTATATCTGGCACATTAAAAAACATGGGCACTATGAACTGAAGTTGGAGGAGGGGTTTTGAGAGTGATTAGTGGAGAGGATGGGCCCAACAGACAACCTTCAGCCAAAGTCCCCATATTTTATCAGAATTATTTGGGCAGTGTCTAGACATTTGATGATTACAGATAATTTATCATTTATAAACTTCACTCATTGTCATACAATTAGAGCCCGTGGACTCATCCATTGCAGTAATTGTTTGGCTTTATTCAAAGGAGTAATTGTCAACTATCCCTAACAAACACACTTATAGAGATAGGATACCTAGTAATAACACCTGGTTAAAAAGTTATTGTACAAACCGAGACCAATATGCCTGCAGTATAGAACATTATGCAGTATAGTATAGTAAATGGAAGAAGTTAGCATTAAAGGGGAAGGAAACCTAGTTGGCGCAAAAACCCTCCCCCCCTCCCGTGTGTTGCCCACCCTCCCTCCTCCCCCCTGGCCTACCCGTCGCGCTGGGCAAATGCCCCTAACTTGTTACTTACCCTTCTGCGCAGGTTCAGTCCAGGGAGTTCACAGACGACATCTTCTTCCACACGATCTTCTTCCTGCTTTGACCGGCGTTTTGGCGCATGCGCAGTAGGAGCATTTCGCCGGTATGATCTACTGTACACGCGCCAAAAGTACATCGTGACTTTTGGCGCATGCGCAGTAGATCCGTACCGGCGAAATGCTCCTACTGCGCATGCGCCAAAATGCCGTTCAAAGCAGGAAGAAGATCGTGTGGAAGAAGATGTCGTCTGTGAACTCCCTGGACTGGACCTGCGCAGAAGGGTAAGTAACAAGTTAGGGGCATTTGCCCAGCGGGACGGGTAGGTCAGGGGGGAGGGTGGGCAACACACGGGAGGGGAGGAGGGTTTTTGCGCCAACTAGGTTTCCTTCCCCTTTAAGGGCATGGACAGTTTACATTGGGGTTTTTATTTAAATTATATATTATGGGGAGGTGGCGCTCTCCTTAAATGCCTGCTCTCCCAACCCCTGCTTAAAGGAAAACTATACCCCCCAAACAATGTAGGTCTCTATTAAAAGATACTGAGTAAAACAGCTCATGTGTAAAACCCTGCTTCATGTAAATGAACCATTATCATAATAATATACTTTTTTAGTAGTATGTGCCATTGGGTAATCTTAAATAGAAAATTGCCATTTTAAAAAATAAGGGCCGCCCCCTGAGATCGTAAGATTCACTGTGTACACATACAAACCACATGTAAGGTCACGTGAGCCAATTAACAGACAGAGTTCTGCCTTTTGCTTCAACACTTCTTCCTGTTACAGTTAGTGTTGTAGTATTTCTGGTCAGGTGATCTCTGAGGCAGCACAGATAGAGTCACGAAATGGTGGCTCAAGGCAAGAGATGTAAAAGGGCAATATTTATGTAAATATATATTCCAGTTTGGTAAGATTCTTTAATATGTCATTCAATTTGATATAAACTATCTGTTAATTAAGTATTCATTTTGGGGGTATAGTTTTCCTTTAATGGTGTCTTTGAAAGAGATCATGCTAAACAAAGAGAAAATCAGGTATGGTATTTCTCCCCCCAAAGATACTTTTTTCTTACTTAGATAGGACTGACGCATGGACACTGCCTTGATGGAGCGCGTCAGCTTATGCATACTTTGTACAAACTTTGTAACTAAAAGTGTCTTTTTTTATCATTAGAGTTACAGTTCAGTTGTGCAAAACAGGTTTTCCCGGGGGGTTATATGTTGGAGTGCTGGGGTAAATTTTGCAGGTTGTATATCAAGCCTGACCACATGCACCCAATGAAGGAAGGGATGAGCTGCATTTCATTGTTTATTTAAATTACCAAGCAATAACACCTGGTTAAAAAGTTATTGTACAAACCGAGACCAATATGCCTGCAGTATAGGACATTCCCATAGTAATTGAAAGAACTTAGAATTAGAGCCTTGGACATGATACATTGGGGGGTTTTCACATTGAGTTTTCAAGTGGTAATTCATGTATAATGAATTATTCTAAATCGTACTCCAAGTAGAGATCAGAAAAGTATATAAATAAAATGTGGCATCCTCTCACATTTCATCATTTAGCCAGGGAATAGCAGAGGAATAATTTGACATTCCTATGCCTAGAGTTCACTTAAGGCACTGTCTAAATTAATTAAATGAATGATACTGGAGCTGATTTACTAACATAGGTACTAAGTGGCACAATTTTTAATTAAATTAGAATGCAGAATGATCAAAACTATTTACTGATTAGTTGCTATTAGTACAATATCACTCATCAGTATAAGAAACCCAAGACTGGAACTAGGGGCAGGCAGCATAGGTATGTGTTTAGGGTGAAACCAAGGACAATACCAAAGGGCTGGCTTTGCGGGGGTACAGTGAGGTAGCATGGGACTAAGTGGGTGGGTTCCAGGCCAAGTAGTGTTGCCTAGCAACCGAAGTGGGCTTTGAAATCATCGGTGATATTTTACAAAATTCAGAGTTTAGAATAATGATATTTAGCCTGCACTTATGAAGTGCTAATAAGTATCTGCAGATAAGCCACATTAAACAACATGAGAATAAAAGCACCCTAAACTAAAATCACTGCTGCACCCTTTTTACCATTAGAGCTGTATAAATATAAATAAAATATACATTTCAAAAATATACAAATCCCACACTCCAGCAAAAATGCGAATCAGGTCATATTCCATTTTTTAAATATTTTCAACTTAGATATGCCTTCTGCTCTCAATTTACTACTCTCAATCCCCAAATCACCTCCCTTGGTATAGAAGAAATTCTTCACGACCCCAATTCCTCCAAGATGGTATCCCGACTGTACCAAAACCTGCTTTTGACAGGCCCCAACCCCTTCCGAGCAGCACAGGAATGGTGGTCTGGTAAGATTCCATACCTTGAACAAGACGACTGGGAAGAGGCAACAGGCAATACATATTCCTGTCTCATATCACTTAAAGATAGGCTAATACAATATAAGACAATACACCATCTCTATGTAACTCCCACATGACTTAGACAAATGGGGCGAACCCCTCATGACTCTTGCCCTGGTTGTCAAGAACCAGCAGCTGACTTTTTCCATTTGATATGGCAATGCCCACAAATTTTTACCTTCTGGTCCAAAGTCTTAACTTACCTGGCAGATAACTTAGATTTCCCAAGGGTAATAACACTTTAGCTATCTGTCTCCTGGGGGTCGTAGAGGCTATAATCCCTGCTAAACATGCCAGGTTAAGGTCACGTATCCTATTGTTCTATGCAAAGAAAACTGTGGCAATGCACTGGATGGGTAATTCTCCACCCTCCCTCAGAGCAAGGAAACAGTTGGTCAACAATGCGGTCCCACTTTTCAAGCTCACATATGAAATTAGAGGTTCACCACCAAATTTGACAAGGTCTGGGGTCCATGGTGTGATATTGATCCGATTCCTGAATTAGGGTAACCTAAGTGTACCCCTATATAAGACAATTAAGCTACTTCCCAATCCAGCTTGGAGCAAATGGTGGCTCAAAAGTAGTTCACAAAGAATACTTCTATGAGTGTCCAATTAACCCCAATACATGGCTCTTAGTAGCGATTTACCTTCTAGCCGGAGGGAAGGCAGTCCGGGGAGATTAGTCACCCAAAGAAGAAGCGATTTGTCGCTGGGCGACTGATCATCCGAAATAGCAGTGTGTGTCTCTGCCCTAAACCATTTTATTCACAGTGGTTTAAAGCTGCTCCTCAGCAATGTGTTGGCTGTTTGCAAGAAAAAGATTTTTTCCTGATAACAGTGGAGATTCTCCCAAACATATGTCTTTGTATCTGCCAAAAAATCACATCAGGGAAAAACCTGCTGAGCAGATGTGTCCGGTTTGTGTCATTCCCGCTTCATTCCAAGCAGAATCTGCCTAGAGATTTATATCACTGTTAGTAATGAACACATGCAGGTGGAGAGGAGGCTGTCACTTATTAAGGCTGATATGGGATTGGAGCTAAAGTATATTAAAGGGGAACTCCGGCTTTCAAACCAAAATCTTATTAAGAGGCCCACATAACACAGAAACCCCTAATATACCCATCACAGTTACCTGTATCTTCAAAAAGTATGAATAAATGCCATTTTCTATGCTGCAATCCAGCTGGTTAACAGTTCTTCTCTTTCTGCATCATTTGAAATCCTGGCAGGGAAGGAGGGACTAAACACTGATGTTACAAATTGTAACAACTTCTCCACAGCTTACAGACAGCAGGAACTTCATAACCCACAATGCATTGCACTGTGATGCACAGGGAATTGTGGGGTTTGGAGGATGTGTTAGGGTCAATCCGGCTGTTGATATAAAGTAACAGTAGTCAACCAGCTCAGCAAAGTATATTGCAAAGTGGCTTGAAATTATGTTTACTTTTGAAAAAGCTCAAGTTATGGAATTGTGGAGTTCTCCTTTAATTTATTTTGTATACTTAAATATATTCATGTCTTTACAGACTGTATTTGAAATGATTTTTAACTGAATGAGTCTACTTTGTAGCCTTCCATAGGAGTTACAATTACAATCTTTCCTAGAAAAGATCTCTCTTTGATCTTCTCTCTTTGCTCTGTGAAGTTGCAAGATCGAAATTCTACTTGTACAATATAGTGTCTAGAATTACCTGCTATTTCCTGTTGGCTTCACTGCAGTGCGATATGCCTGCTTAGTTTCAATCTGGAAAATGCTAGAAAACACTCTACACAGAGTGTTCACTGCCTGCAGTTTTCACTTTGTATAACATTTTTCTTACCAGACATGCTGGGTTTTGTCCCTACCTGTCACACACAGAGTTCATTGTTTGCTGAATAACTGAACTCCAGACATCTCAACACCTGAGAGAAGTTATTTTGTCTGGACCCTTTTACTCATTCACTGCCAAAAAATGTGGAGCCTCATTTTACTGATTATAATCTGGTCATATTCTGTGCAGGTTAACGAATGTAATTATAGAAGGATATGATACCACAGAGAGGAATCCAGTGAACAAGGGACTGCAATATGTTAAAAAATAGCAAAAGGAACTAACAAGAGCAGGGATTTTTGAATACATTTCCAAAAGGGGCTCCAGGCACCATCAAACATTTAACGTGCTATAACTTTTTGACTGAGGCATCTCCTAGAAATGGCAGACCCATTATTTTAAACAGGGATTGAGCTTTATACCATATTTTAATTTCTCTTATTTTTTTCTATACTTTTTTATCTAATTATTGGGAATACAAAGCTGGTATCTTTTTCAAACAACCTGTTTCTTCATTGTCTGCCTTTTAGGGCAGTGACACACCAGGAGATTAATCGCTAGCGATAAATTGCTGCTTCTCTGGCCAACTAATCTCCTGCACTCTCCAGTAAAAAACTTTCCCATAGGCAATAAAGTGAATCGCTGGTGGTAAAACACGTGTCGCTCCAGTCTCCCAAAATCGATACAAGAGGAAACTTCAAGCGATTTTGGGAGACTGGAGCGACACATGTGTTTTACCACCAGCAATTCACATTATTGCCTATGGGAGAGTGCAGGATATTAGTTGCCCAGAGAAGCAGCGATTTATCGCTAGCGATTAATCTCCTGGTGTGTCACTGCCCTATTATAAGGGTGATGGCAGGTGGAAGATTTGTCGCCCTTGGTTAAATCTGTGATTATGGCCTTTTTTGGCAGACTGCATGGTACATGGTAAATGATCTCTAACATCTTGTAATTGACCTGCCAAGGGTCTCTAACATAAAGCAATTTATCATGATGTATATAAAGCCTACTAAAGGTACTTTTATTTAATTGGGATAATTATGTAATACTGGACCACACAACTTAATATTTTTAGGTCCTCCACCATCTGCAAAACCTATTGTTTTCTCTTCTCTACTCTGCTATTTGAAAGAATTATTTTTGTGAATAATGTCCTCATAGCAGTACAAAAAATCTTAGAGTAATGGTGTTTGTGTTACTTTTATTATATGTACAAAACCTACAGTAAGTCACTTTATACAAATAAAGTCAGTTCAGCTCCAAGCATATAGAAGATTGTATCACCTGTCTAAATTGATATATTTTAGTAACCTGTACCAAGAACTGTCATAGAATTTCAGTAACCAGAGACCACTTGAGGCAAATGACGACATTTATTTGACATAAGGTCTGTGGATTCTGAACTCACAACGTTAAAATCCCAAACTCAGGCATCACAGGGTGTTTATAGACGTTTCATGGTCACAGCACACAAAGACAAGCTCTCAGAATGTTACATTGTAGTTTTAAATTCAAGGATTTGGTGAAACTTAACCATGGATGACTGGAGACAGTACTAAATAGATTCTTCTCACCTGCTAAACTAAGCTAAAAAGAGTAGCTATTTAGTAAGTATAATGGCAATGTTTCCATTAAACACGGGGAAAAAAGAACATTTAAAAAGCTGCTAAGATTTAGTTTGACTTACCATTTAATATCTTACATATGGCATGACCAAATAAGCAGAAAAATTAGGTGAGCAGCAGCCAGTGAGCAATAAATGTTTCTTTTCTCCTTCCTTAGTACACCCACCCTTTGCATTTTTTCATAGTGTCAAGAAGTGACTCATTCATTCTTTGGAACTGCTAAATATTGTGGTTTTAAGAACTTGGATTTAATCGCTACACTGGGCAGTCTAGTAATCTATTTTTAGCCATTCAGGAAAACCCATCAATGGTGAAAGAATAACAATTCAATAGTGCAACAGAACCACAAAGCCCCTGAGCAATATGCTACTCATACATTCATAACTGAAGGTCATATCTGTTATTTTATATTGAGCATTTTGTCTTCAGACGCCTAAAAGACATACAAAGCTACCGATATACTTTATACTTACATGACAAAAAGCCAAACTTGTCTTTTGCTAAATATAATTACAAAGCAAAGTGTGTTAATATTATACTGTATACTCTAATCACCAGATGTTATAAACTAGTATGCATGTTTGCTACACTGCCAACAAAAGGGCCTACCGTTATTGAAAACAACATTACTATGAAAGTTCAAATAAAACACTTCCTCTAAAAAAAGAGATTCCATTAATTACTTAAGCTGCATAGTACCCCTTCTGAAAAGAAACCACTCAACAACACTGATAATTCAGTCAGTGCTAATAATAAAGACTTATTTGATTGTTTTGTAACCATCACATTTTCTTGGTAAGCTAGCGTGGGTGCATGCACGGGTCAAGGGATTATCTCTTAAAAATTCAATAACCATTCATGTGATATTCTGACTTGCAAGTGCACCTGCAGATGCCGTCATTACCATAAGAATTAATGGGGAGCGATGCCAAGCAATTTGTCACCTGTCTGATGAGCAAAAGAAAGTGCAAGCGGGGGCGCAATGAGGCTGCGACCACAAAATACATATAGACAAATACAAAAAGGTCCTCTGCATTCAACCCAATATCAATATATTAAAGACATTGATCTATTTTATGCCTTAAGCTACTAAAAATGTAATTATAAAGTTTTGGGGTATATGCTATCTTTATAGTAAGAACTGTGCACAGCTCCACTTCTGAATGCTACATATAAATTAGAGACATGCATGTAGGGAATGGCTAACACAAGGTAGGCAGACCGGGGGGGGGGGGGGCAGGAGACACTGCACTGTGGCGTGTTTTTGAATGTATTAACATAAATGTTTGCAGTGGATAAAATGCACAAATAAATGTTTTAAGTAAGAAGCTCTGCATGTCTCTAATTTATATGTAGCTACTAAAAAATGCCTTACCCTTTAAGCAAAACAGGAATTGTTTGTCCATATTGCAATATATTTAAGCTGGCAAACTATATCAATGTCATCCCTTTCGATATCGAAATTACGCCTGCGCCCGTTAGTAAATCAGCGAAGTACTGAAATGACGTCACCCTGTTGAATTTTCGCCAGCGTTAGGCACTTAGCCCTTTAGTAAATTTGCCCTATTGACTCCAATACCTTTTTAACAAAACAGCCTTAAATCCTTTATCCCACCTAACTTAACTCATCATGTTGCTGCTTCTTGTCTCAGGAAATATCTATTTCTCTATCCAGGCCCTATCACTGTTTGCTCCCATCCACACCACACTACATATTTCACACTCATTAAATTAAGTCCATCAATTTAATATACATCCTTTGTCTTCCTCCTCTCACCCACCATTCTCCTATGCACACTGGAATGCCTAATAAAGTACTGTCTGTTCATGATCTGATCTTTCTTTCCCATTTCCAACTTCTTGCTATCACAGAAACCTGCTTATATTCATCTGACTGGAAGCTCCCAAAACTAATGGGGACCTTTTTTTTAACTCTATGACCAATGTGTGGTGTATGAGTGAATACAGAGGGAATTCTGAGAATGCAAAGTGAACACACTTGATTGATCCCATCCTGACAGCGCTAGAATTTAAATGTAAAATATTCTAGCTATGACAAATTAAGTGAAGCTCAAGTCTTGGAGCAGGCCAATAATGTTTTTAATCCTGAAGTTTTTCCATAACGTTTTTAATCCTGAGGATTTTCCATAACATTGTTAATGCTGAGGTTTTTCCATAACATTTTAAAGGCTGAGGTTTTTCATTAGGAATGATGTTGGATCAATGTGACCATTTGTTGCCACAGAAAAGCTAAGCAAAGTAAATGCTTAGGTTGTGTAGTAAATAATGGCAACGGAAACCCACATTTACAGCTAAATAGTTGAATTTACGATTTGTCATGCCTCATATTGGAAGACCTGGTAACATTAGGCCTGAAATTAGTTTATGCTGAATTATTAGCTTATGCCATGAAGATGTTGTTTTAAGTGAAAAAGGCTAACTATTTGGGCCTTATTTATCAAAATTCAAATTTATCTGACTATTTTAATGAAAAAAGTCAGACCAAACTCGGATCTGATCAGAGACAAACACGAAAAAAAAATATTTGAATCGCCTGATTGACATTTTTTTTTCCTGAATCGCTCTATTTTTTCGGAATTATGTCCAAAAAGCCCAAAATAGTCGGATTTTCAGGCCAATTCCTGTGCAGACCACAGAAACTTCCAAATAAAATAGGGACCTCTCCCATTGACTTATATACAACCTCGGCAGGTCTGAGATGCCGGATTTTCTGATTTTCATCCTGGGGGTTTAATAAATCTTGAAAAATTCAAGTTTTTTTTTCCACTAAAAAATCAGATTTTATAGTTGACATTCGGACTTTAATAAATAACCCCTCTTGTGTCAAGTTCCATTTTGTTTGTTTTTCTCACATGTATTATCTAGCAAAGAGTCATTCTAAAAGGCAAGAGAAATGTTGCCACACAAATACTGCGTTGGAGAATACTGGGGGGCAGGGGGGATAAGGTAGGAACAGTGTCAGGTGGAAATACTATCTTAGAGCACAGAAATGTTAATGTACACAAAACTGTCAGATGAAGAAAAGGGAGAGATTCCAGAGATAAATGTGAGACCCAAAAGACAGAGGTCATCAGAATGTTAATGCATATAAAGGCCAAGGAACACCCTTTTGACTTTGAAATGCCCAAACACATACACTCTGCATAATATACCCTTAGATATTTTTGAATTTAAGGGCAGAGACACAAGGTCAGATTCAGGGGAGATTAGTTGCACCTTTTTGGCATGCAACTGGAAAAGTAAAACAAGGATTACATAATCATAAAATAAAACTTAACTGTGCCGTTACACTTAGTAGCCACATTATGAGGACACCTCATTGCTCTGCAGTACTAAAGGGAAGTGATGGAATATTGTTTAAGCCTTATGAAACTCCAAATTATTTCCACACAATGTATTACAATGCATTCATACCAGCGATCACAGAATTATGTGTAGTTTATTAGTGTTAAACCTTTCACTGAATGGAGGCTTGACACCCATACTTTGCCAATAAGTCACCCAGGTGAAGTTTGAGGGCATATACTGTATTTATAAGATAATGGTTTAAGAATCCAACTTGTATTCTGATTTTAGGCATGTTGACTGACAATCTAATTACCAATAATTACCAAAAATGAAAAAGCATAAAGCTTTATAGTACAACTATGCCATGCTTAGATGTGCCATTGCCTTATTTTGGTTAAAATGCACAAAAGCTGCCCATTTATTCCCAGAACTGAAGGTGTAGTTTGGGCAATTTTGAAAACACTGCTCAATCACCTGACCAGGCCATAAATCAGACAATTGGGGGTCAGATGATCTGTCTTGTTTGAATATTTCATCTGCTCATGCACTGTATTCAGCATCAGACTGGGGTAACATAGTAACATAAGTAAGTAAGTAAGTAAGGTTGAAAAAAGACACACGTCCATCAAGTTCAACCTTTTTTTTTCTCTTTAAACTGCCTAACTGCCAGTTGATCCAGAGGAAGGCAAAAAAAAAACATCTGAAGCCTCTCCAATTTGCCTCAGAGGGGGAAAAAAATTCCTTCCTGACTCCAAAATGACAATCGGACTAGTCCCTGGATCAACTTGGACTATGAGCTATCTCCCATAACCCTGTATTCCCTCACTTGCTAAAAAGCTATCCAACCCCATCTTAAAGCTATCTAATGTATCAGCCTGTACAACTAATTCAGGGAGAGACTTCCACATCTTCACAGCTCTCACTGTAAAAAACCCCTTCCGTATATTTAGGTGGAATGGGTGACCTTGTGTCACCTGGAAAGACCTACTGGTAAATAAAGCATTAGAGAGATTATTATAGGATCTCCTTATATATTTATTAGGGATGCACCGAATCCACTTTTTTGGATTCGGCCGAACCCCCGAATCCTTCGTGAAAGATCCGGCCGAATACCGAACCCTAATTTGCATATGCAAATTAGGGGTGGTAAGGGGAAAACATTTTTTACTTCCTTCTTTTCTGACAAAAAGTCATGCAATTTCCCTCCCCCCCTAATTTGCATATGCAAATTAGGATTTGGTTCTGCTGGGCAGAAGGATACGGCCGAATCCGAATCCTGCTGAAAAAGGCAGAATCCTGGCCAAATCCCGAACCGAATCCTGGATTTGGTGCATCCCTAATATTTATACATAGTTATCATATCTCCCCTTAAGCGCCTCTTCTCCAGTGTGAACATCCCCAATTTGGCCAGTCTTTCCTCATAGCTAAGATTTTCCATACCTTTTACCAGCTTAGTTGCCCTTCTCTGTACCCTCTCTAATACAATAATGTCCTGTTTGAGTGATGGAGACCAAAACTATATGGCATACTGTATTCTATATGGGGGCCTTACAAGTGCTCTATACAGTGAAAGAATGACCCCCTCCTCCTGTGACTCTATGCCCCTTTTAATACAGCTCAAAATCTTATTTGCCCTTGATGCTGCTGACTGGCATTGCTTGCTACAGCCAAGTTTATCATCTACAAGGACTCCAAGGTCCTTCCCATAATGGATTTGCCTTGTGCAGTCCCACTGAGGGTATAAGTGGCTTGGATATTTTTACATCCCAAGTGCATGACTTTACATTTATCAACATTGAATCTCATTTGCCACTTAGCTGCCCAGATTGCCAGTTTGTCAAGATCCTGTTGCAAGGATGCCACATCCTGGATGGAATTCATTGGGCTGGATAGTTTTGTGTCATCTGCAAACACTGATACATTACTTACAACACCCTCCCCTAAGTCATTAATGAACAAGTTAAATAAAAGTGGACCCAATACCGAGCTCTGAGGAACCCCACTAAGAACCTTACTCCAAGTAGAGAATGTCCCATTAACAACCACCCTCTGTACCAGATCCTGTAGCCAGTTTTCATATCCATGTGCAAACGACTTCATTAAGCCCAACAGACCTTAGTTTAGAAAGCAGTCATTTGTGGGGCACAGTATCAAAGGCTTTGGCAAAATCCAAATAGATGACATCTACTGCCCCCCCCCCCCACTGTCCAGCATCTTACTTACCTCATCATAAAAAGCAATCAAATTTGTCTGACATGACCTATCCTTCATAAAGCCATGCTGATTGCTGCTCATAATGCCATTCACAACCTTACTGGTACCATTATTTAATGGAGCAACACTCTCAACTTGCATCTATTTACTATTGATATATTTAAAAAACTTTTTAGGGTTAGTTTTCACCTCCACTGCAATTAACTCTTCATTTCCTTTCTTTGCCTTCCGTATTGCTAATTTACAACATTTATTACAGTGTTTATATTCATTAAATGCAGCTTCTGTCCCAACCGATTTGTAGTTTTCTTCTTTCCTTTTAACTTCTTTACTTCTGTATTAAGCCACATAGGATGATTCTTAGAGCTTCTACATTTACTCCTTAAGGGAATAAATTGAGAACAGTAATGATTTAATATCATTTTAAATGACAACCATTTATGTTCTGTGTTTTTAGCTGAAAACTAAATGTCCCAATCAATACTCTGTAGGGTAGCCCTCAAGGCACTTAAATTAACTTTTTCCAAAATTCATGGTTTTGGTTGCCCCAGTATATATTTGTTTTTTGCACCAGACATTAAATGATATAACATTGAGGAAGCCCGATACACTCCATTGCACTTCGTCTGGTCTGAGCTGGCGAAGGCAAGCCTGGCGGAACAGGTAAGTTCAGTAAAATGCGCATCTTAGTGAATTAGTGGACTTACTAATTCGCAAAAATTCGCCTGGCGATAGAGTGCGAATGAGTGCTAGTGTATGTCTCTTTCACTAGTGAATTTTCGCATGCGCCCGTTAGTAAATTGGCGATGTTCCGAAATGACGAAATTATAGCCAGCGTTAGTCACTTCGCCCTTTAGTAATTTTGCCCCTATATGTTTTGGAGACTAATATACAAGAATTTATCTCTGTATTTATCCTGCCATGCGTTCTGAGGAACTGCATGTGGAATTGGCTCTGAGATACTATAAATCAAATTGAGTTGGGGGTGTTTTGTTCGGCGGATCATGGAAACCCAACTTTAACGGTATAGGGACCCATTTTTGAGTTACAATTCACAGACCCAGCCTGCTTTAGATATCATAACAGAAATATATAATTTGAGTTGTTTACTCTGCTACATAGCAAAACTTAAAAATTACTAGAAAAGGTACAATATATTTGAAATAATTATAGTGCCCTCTTCTGAGAACTAAAAAGAACTGCTGTTTTGGAAATACCTTTGGTTGTGTGTAGAACTATTTTGTATACAATACAGGATGGATTGCATTCACTTATCAATTTCTCTGTTTTTCCGGCTCTCTTGAAAGTGCCATTAAACCCACAACTGTGGTTCTACAAGTAGGGTGTCTGATTCTACTGTCCCTAATTCTCTGTACTATTAGCAACACAAGCGCATGTTTTCCAATAAATTGATCAATTTCATGTGATTGTATCTATAGCCTCTTAAATTCAGGCGAGTTTGGCCATTTAGACTAAACTTTAATTATTTCTTGTCAGTTTTTGGAAGGAGGAGAAAGAGACACAAGAGATGAGCACAGATAGAAGCAATTTCTTGAGCACAACAGAGACAGAACAGATTCAAATAATGAATTAAACAACCTTGACAGCAAGACTCTTGAAACAGAAACTGCACTTGTACATTTTAGCACCTATATTCATAAATCACACAGTGCATTCCTGATACCCAGTTCAGGGAAAGGGAATAAGTAATTTTAAAAAAAACACAACTATGACCAATTAACCCTCTTTTTTTATAAATTTTTAAAATAAAGGAGTAGGCAGAATATTTTTTCAATACTGTACATTACCTATAGACATGTTGAACATGTCATTTTAATGGTGTATGGATGAACTTAAAAGACATATTTGAATATAAAATTGTAATAAAAATGTTTTCTTTAATCTGTCTAGTCTGAAGCAACCCTTTAAGATAAATGTTAAAACTGGCTGTTCCTGCCATAAAGCGCCAGTGTAAAACAGTCTACCAGAGGCAGCAAAAGGCCATCTACTTTTAACTTTAAAAGCTGAATTTCTATCTCTAAAGCGTTGGGAGGCATAAATAACAGTTATTAAACTCGGGAGTCACACTTTTAAATGAATAGTGATGGGCGAATTTATTCGCCAGGCGCGAATTTGCGGCGAATTTGCGCGATTCGCGTCAAAAACGGGCGCCGGCATCAAAAACGAGACGCCGGCGCCGTTTTGCGATTTTTTTGCCGTTTTCGCGAATTTTTCGGCGAAGCGAAACGGCGCAAATTCGCCCATCACTATAAATGAACAGTTCAGTGTAAAAATAAAAACTGGGTAAATAGATAGACTGTGCCAAATAAAAAATGTTTCTAATATAGTTAGTAAGCCAAAAATGTAATGTATAATGGCTGGAGTGACTGTATGTCTAACATAATAGCCAGAACACTACTTCCTGCTTTTCAGCTCTCTAACTCTGAGTTAATCAGTAGGGATGGGCAAATTTGACCTGTTTCGCTTCGCCAAAAATTCGCTGCTGGCGAAATGTCGCAGACGCCCATTAAAGTCTATGGGCGTCAAAAATATTTTGTTGCGCAGCGAAATTTTTTTGACGCGCGTCTTTTTTTTTTTTGACGCACGCTGCCATACAAGTCTATGGGCGTAATTTTTTCGGCAAAAAGATTCGCCCATCCCTATTAATCAGTGACTTGAAGGGGGCCCACATGGTACATATCTGTTCAGTGAGTTTTCAATTGATCCTTAGCATACAGGTCAGATTCAAAAGCAACAGTTATGACCCATGTGGCCCCCCTCAAGTCACTGATTGGTTACTGCCTGGTAACCAGTGAGTGGAAACCAAGAGAGCTGCAAAGCAGGAAGTAGTGTTCTGGCTATAATGTTAGACATCCAGTCACTCCAGCCTTTATACATTACATTTTTGCCTAATCAGGGGGGACAGGGGGTACTGTTGTACTGGGCCCAGATGATTTGGGGAGTTAAGGGGGGCCAGGCCATGGTGCACTTACTTGCATTGCCGGACCCCTGCCATCAGTGAGTTGCAGACTTCAGAACAGAGAGCGGGCTGGAGCTCAGATGGCTGCATCTTGCTTCCTGTGCTGTGATTTGCCATGAAGTGTAAGTCCTGGTAAAGCAGCATGGGGATTGGATGGGTGAAGTATGAACCACCCCTCTACTTTATCCAATCACCATGCGGCTTTACCGGGACTTACATTTCACTGGCGAATCAGAGCACAGGAAATTGAAGATACCAACATCTGAACTTCCTGGCTAAGGTAAGTGCAGTTTTCTTTTTTATTTAACTTGTAGGGGCCCTGGCCAATTTTTTTTTTCTTCTTAATTGTAGAGGCCCTGGCCAATTGTTTTTTTAAAATAACATGCAGGGGCCCTGGCCAATTATTTTTTTTAAAAAAACTTGTAGGGGCCCTGGCCACTAATACTTTTTTTTTTAAAAAAACTTGTAGGGAGTCCATGGCCACCAATGTTTTTTTTCTTTAACTTGTAGAGGGCCCTGAACACCAAAACTTGTAGGGGGGCCCTGGGCACCAAAATATTTTTTTTTTTTTTCACTTGTGGAGGGGCACTTAATGTTTTAGTGCTTGTGTGTTTTCGTGGCCTTCATACTAATGGGTGAGGGAGGGGTGGCGAGGGGGGCCCAGAAAATGTTGTTGTGCCGGGCCCTGAATACTTACTCCCTAACGTAAATCAATTATGGGAAAAATAACTCTGACTATTCTTTTCTCTGGTGAAAAGAATTGTTATAATAGGAAACCCTGTTTTTTGTTTTTAGAAAGTGATACCTTGCTAAATAAAAACAGATAAAAGGCCAGGAAAAAAAGACAAACAAGCTCAACCTTTTTGTACAATTGAAATCCCCCAAATTGTATTTTTATTTACAAAATGTTGGGAGGTATAATCATAATGCTCTGCTGATCTACACTCAACTAAATTGCAGGAAGCACCAGATTCTCAAAGCTGTAGAAAGGACTTGACATCCCTGAATATTTAACAATAACAGCCCAAGCTTATTCTGGAAAATAATTCTCAGCCAGAGTTGTCATAAAGCAAACTCTAGGATGTTCAAATCAGGAACTAGTCGCTACCAATCTCGCAGCGTTGGTAATGCAGGGTGGAAATGGTAGCGACTAGTTCCTATCCCTGGAAAGGACCGTCCCTCTAGTGGATAGAAAATAGATAATTCATATGGCAGTGAGCTAGTTTCTATCCCTAGAAAGGACCTAATGCCTCTAGTGGTGAGGTACCAGGAAAGTATAGGAATTAGTCCAGTCTATAATGACAAAGCTAAATGCCATCCAGTACAAGGACCTTCAAAGCAAGGTCCCAAATAAGGATAGACTCTAGTCTGTTCTAACAGAGCTAGCTATTTCTCATCCTTATAAAGGCCCTCACATTATATTAACCTTATGGTATGTTAAATAGATAGAAAACTATTTGCAACTCATTAAAGGACATATTTCTGCCATTTTTAGAGATAGTACTTAGTTATTTATATATAAGATGTGTGAAATCCATCATCTGTGTTAGACTGTTTTACTGCTATTTCATATGAGGTCCAGTAAAGGGATAGAAACTAGTCAGTTCATACAAGCTAATTCCTATTCTGTCTGTGGACCTTATATAACAGTACAAGGACCATCTGTATTAGGCAATTACCTGACACTAGGTCCAGTAAAGGGATAGAAACTAGTCAGTTCATATAAGAACAAGCTAATTCCCATCCTGTCTATGGACCTTCTATAACAGTACAGGGACCATCTGTATTAGGCAATTACCTGACAGGTCCAGTAAAGGGATAGAAACTAGCAGTAACATAACTAGAGTCTTCAGGGCCAGGGCGCAGGATGTGCACCCAGGCCCCTCCCCCACCCCTCTAGATGCGCAGATTACTTACCACAGCGATTTTTGGTGGGACTACCGCACTGTAGCGCGATCTCCGGCGGGCCCCGAGGGGGAGCGGACCCTGGTGCAATTGCACCCTTTGCTCCCCCAGTAGTTATGCCACTGGAAACTAGACAGTTTATATAAGAACAAGCTAATTCCTATCCTGTCTAAGGACCTTCTCTAACAGTACAGGAACCATCTGTATTAGGCAAAAACCTGACAGGTCAGTAAAGAGATGGAAACTAGTGAGTTCATATAAGAACATACTAATTCCTATACTGTCTAAGGACCTTTTCTAACAGTACAGGAACCATCTGTCAATGCATAAACTACAGATACCATCATGCACTCACTATAAGGATGTAATTGAAAATGAGGGAGCCTTACTGCTGTTGCGTGTGCTATTTAGCAAACAAAAATGTTGGGCAATCGGGATGTAGGCTTTTATCACTGGCATGTGGAAAGGGCCTTCATCATCTCCCATAATGCACTATTAGGGTTGACCATAAGAGGTAGGTAGCATTTGTATTGCTTATAATGTCATGATCAGGGTGGGCTTGTAACAGCACTACAGATCCCATCATGCTCTATGAATCCTTGGTTATATTAATACAGGGGTCATCTCCATATTCCTATTCTTTTCCCTTTCCCCCTGCATGTACCTAGTGTGCCTGCTTCCCATAACCAGCTGTGTTCTGATCAGTGCCCCTGCACTTATAATGCCAGGGCAGACATTTATTCTTCTGTCTTTCTACTTAAGCCTCTCTGTCACCCACTCTAGTGCTGAGGCCACTGACTGTTGCTAGGATGATTGCGACTGTTGGAAAATGACAGTTTGCAAATGACCATTGGCATTTACAGCAGAGCCAGAAAAAATTGTCTAATGCTTCAAATGCAACAACAAGTAAACCAAACACCCATTGCCTTATAACTATAAGTTTTTATGGCCTCACTCCCATTAGAGATGGCATATTTGGAGATTTTAGGCACTTTGACACCCACATGTGTTAGTTGATTGGGGGTCAGGACTGCCATCAGAAACCCATTTTCAGGTGATACCCTGTATAAGTGTAATATCTAGGTATCTGTATCCAATTAATACTGAGTTTATTTGGATATATGTTCAGTGCCTCTCAACAGGCTGCAGTTCCCATGTACAATTGCAGAAATTTCACATGTTTAGAAAGTAATACCCAGAGAGCACAATGTATCTTATAAAATCATAGTGTATTTATTGCAGGAATGTACTGCCAAGTTGCAGTACATGCAGTATTGTCAATTTCCCAGCTGCCCCAAGTCATGTGACTTGTGCTCTGATAAACTTTAATCACTCTTTACTGCTGTACTGCAAGTTGGAGTGATATCACCCCCTCCCTTTCCCCCCCCCCAGCAGCCAAACAAAAGAACAATGGAAGGTAACCAGATAACAGCTCCCTAACGCAAGATAACAGCTGTCTGGTAGATCTAAGAACAGCACTCAATAGTAAAAACCCATGTCCCACTGAGACACATTCAGTTACAATTGCCTGCCAGAAAGCATTTCTTTCCTAAAGTGCAGGCACAAGTCACATGACCAGGGGCAGCTGGGAAATTGACAAAATGTCTAGCCCCATGTCAGATTTCAAAATTAAATAATAATATAAATTTTTATAAAATATAAAAAAATCTGTTTGCTCTTTTGAGAAATGGATTTCAGTGCAGAAGTCTGCTGGAGCAGCACTATTAACAGATTCATTTTGAAAAATAATTTTTTCCCATGACAGTATCCCTTTAGGTGCTTTAGGTCATCCATGTGAAGCTGACTTCTGGTTCACCACACAGAGGTATTCAAGCAGCCGTCACCTTTTCCCATTCTGTTATGAAGCACTTTGGAAGTCAGATTGAAGCTCAAGATTTAAAAAGAAAACCAAAGGGGAGAGTAAGCCTGACTTATATACAAGTTTGGAGGGAATTAAGTGTTAAGCTAACTTGGTGTTACTGGTCCTTTAATTGTTTAGGGGCAATGATCCTCTCCTTAAATAGAAGTCCCTCTCATGACCGTTATCCCATGTTCTATTACTTGACGCTCCACATTTTCCGTCAGCTCGTGAAACACCAAGGCAACAGTTTCTATACAATTTATTGTTCCCAAGTTGTCCATTACATTATTCTCCATTAAGGGAGACTTTCAGTGCATGGCAGAAAAGCAAAGCTGTTTATGGTTAATGAATATAATATTATTATTATAGCTGTGTCAGTATGTCTTGCCTTTCATTTTAATCTTGCCATTGTTGCACCGTAATTGTGCGAGAGGAATGGTAAAAAAAAACCCCCAGCTCCAACAACAATCTTGTAGCTGCATTTGGGTGTGTAAATATTGAATACAGTCTAGCTGACATTAATTCACTGTGATTCCCCCCTCACCCCACAGAAATTCAGAGGCAGTGATCCCTTCAATCCCTACAAACATCCAGCGACACAATGAACTGGCCCAAAACCTGAGGTAGAGGTTACAACCTGTACCAAACCTACAATACAAGTTGGCAACCCTGGGAATTTAGTTGCAGGTCCTGTCAAGAGTCCGCAGCCCGCCACTAGAACCCATTACCACTTTCCCATGTTTGAATTTGCCGCTAACGAATAGGTAAGCCGCAGTGGAGCGGTCACATGGTAGTATCACATGACCGTGACGTCAAGTCCTTTCCTAGGATTGGAACTAGCCGCTACCCTGCGAGATTTGACTCCTTTCTCTTTCCTTCGCCTGGTCGCAGCGTGCTGACGTCATTGACGTCATCCCAGGGCAGCGGAAAATGGCGGAGGCTCTACCGAAGGCCGGGAGGTACTTCTGTCATAGCTGTACGGCCGAGATTACCCCGCGGCTCCCGGTGAGTGAATAGAATTTTGGGTCGCTGGACAGGGAGCAAACCACTACAGATCGGAACCACTCCGCTCTACCATATTGTAACTATTCAGCTTGCGCTGGGAACTGAATGTAGAAATTTCCAGATGGCTTGAGGTCATGCCGTGTGTCACAGAATAGGTATTTTAGCCATTCACTCACTGCTATACAGTGCACCGGGCAGCGCGTCGCCTTACACAGCTGCAGACATTGAGACATGTCTTTACTGACCTCTGTTAAAGGCTAACTATGGCAACCATAAACACACACACCTCCTCTCCTCGCCTGGAAAAAGCTAGAAGCTGCCATCCAGCCACTACAATTCCATGTGTTCGTGTTCTGTTACTAACTAGATCCCTTTTCGCTAAAGGGAATGTAAACACTAAAAGATTAAATTCTGCCAAACAGAAGGAATGGTGATTTCACCCAGCTTTTCAGTACGCATACGTTACACGTTTCCAATGGTTTTAAAATTATTTGCCCATGTAATCAGTGTCACTGTTCCTTGTAGTTCTGCCCTTAGAAACAATATAGCAGAAGCAAGCGGATCAACACGCAAGGCTGATAATTTTTGTTTATTGAAGGGACCAAAAAATACTACTTTCAACAGCAATTACTTTTAAAATAACTCTCGAGAGCATGATTGTATATCGGAAAGCTGCTTTGAGGCACAGTTTTATTTTTGGGTTTACATCTCCTTTAAATGTCTTGCATATAGTCACATTTTTTCTTTTTGGGGTAAAGTAAGATTTTATCTAACCGGATCTCCAATTACCATTTTACCTAAATATTATATAAAAGGGGAACTCTGGCTTCCAAACTAAAGTTTGATAGAGGCCCACGTAGCACAGAAACCCCTAACATACCCATCACAGTTACATGTTTCTTCAAAAAGTATCCTACACCCTACATCTCTGATCTTATCTCTATATACTCCCCCAACTGCTTGCTTCGCTCCTCTACTGACCTGCTCCTCAACTCTTCTCTCATTATCTCCTCACATGCTCAGCATTCAAGACTAGGGATGCACCGAATCCACTATTTTGGATTTGGTTGAACCCCCGAATCCTTCGTAAAAGATTCGGCCGAATACCGAGCCGAATCTGAACTCTAAATTGCATATGCAAATTAATTTTTTACTTCCTTGCTTTCTGACAAAAAGTTACGCAATTTCCCTCCCTGCCCCCAATTTGCATATGCAAATTAGGATTCGGTTCTGCCGGGCAGAAGGATTCAGCCGAATCCTGCTGAGAAAGGCCGAATCCTGGCCAAATCCCGAACCGAATCCTAAATTCGGTGCATCCCTATTCAAGACTTTGCAAGGGCTTCACCCCTCCTCTGGAATTCTCTCCCACGGTCTGTCTGACTTGCTCCCAACCTTTCTGCTTTCAAAAGAATACACTTCTTTAGAGACGCCTACCCTCACTCTGCTTAACTACCAAATGCAATACCACATACAGTACTACATCTCTCACCCACTTAATTCTGATCTTGCCCACTCCCACACCTTGTGTTTTATTCCCTTCTCTTTAGATTGTAAGCTCCTTTGCACAGGGCCTTCCTCACCTTTTTGTACCAGTATTGGTTGTGATGTATGTGACTCCATATGTTCTATGTATGTAATTAATGTGATTTAGTTGTATAATACTTTACAGAGCTGGGAAATATGCTGTCGGTATATAGATAAACGGTAATAATAACAATAAATGCCATTTTCTATGCTGCAATCCAGCTGTTTTAACAGTTCTTCTCTTTCTGCATCATTTGAAATCCTGGCAGGGAAGGAGGGACTAAACACTGATGTTACAAATTGTAACAACTACTCCACAGCTTACAGACAGCATGCAGGAACTACATAACCCACAATGCATTGCACTGTGATGTTCCATTCCTTATTGAAATCACATGTGCAGGGAATTGTGGGGTTTGGAGGATGCAGGCTGAGGACAGATGGCTGTTGATACAAAGTAACAGTAGTCAGCCAGCTCAGCAATGTAGTCAGAAAGATCAGCAGAACAGCAGGGGGCTAGGCTTAGGGAACTGTCAGATACCATTTAAAATCATGAAAAGTCTGCATGTTTTTTAATTGATGTACATTGCAAAGTTGCTTGAAATTATGTTTACCTTTCAAAAAGCTTAAGTTATGTTTGTGTGGAGTTCCCCTTTAACTGGGGTTTCTCATTTTGGGTTGCTTGTGGAAAATAGTATGTTGATAGTATTAAATCTTCGACTCCTTTGAGAACAAATATGCATGGAAGTAATATCTATGAGAAACTTTGATGAACAGTTAATCCTTATCTATACAGTATGTCTTCCATGAATTATTATTATTATTATTATATTTGAGAGAATTAGTCTGCAATCTCTTATTATATGTGGATGTAGGAATCCAGCTATTGCTGCGTTCTCTATAATGCAACTTGCATTACTAAGGTCACAGTGTTGGCTGGCAGGAATTTGAAAATCTAGCTTTGTTTGGTTCTGTGTGTTTTACAGCGGGCACATCAAACTTGTGTTTTTTGAGTAGCACATTGCCCATTTGCAGCACTTTCCACTAAGCTGCCCTATCTATAAAATTGTATTATAATCCCCGTGCGAGGGGAATCGTATGTTATTAATTACATAAGGTAAGTTTTAGTTTTAAATCTGAATTCATTATCATGAAGCTAGTTGCCTCCATAGACTGTGTGGATCTCCGAGTATAACATTATTATTCCATCTTGATGATGGCTAGTCTTTGGTCACCTTTTCAATTTTTTCTGCCCTTTCTTGAGTGACACACTGGATAGACCCCCTCGTTTTGATTCAATGTGAGAATGGAAGAAATACAGGACTAGTGCTTGTAATTAGAGTAAAGTGTTGAGTTCAGTTGTGCTCAAGTGTTTATTCTTTGTTTGTGGCATCTTTGTATGGGATGCACAAAGTCTCTTTAAAGGGATGCTGTCATGAGAATTTTTTTTTTCCCCCATATGCATCAGTTAATAGTGCTGCTCCAGCAGAATTCTGCACTGAAATCCGTTTCTCAAATGAGAAAACAGATTTAATTTTGAAATCTGACATGGGTCTAGATATATTGTCCATTTCCCAACTGCCCCAGTCATGTGACTTGTGCTCTGATAAACTTCAGTCACTCTTTACTGCTGCATAGCAATTTGGAGTGATATCACCCTCCCTTTCCCTCCCAGCAGCCTAACAGAAAAATGGGAAGGTAACCAGATAACCGCTCCTTGGTAGATCTAAGAACAGCACTCAATAGTGAAATCCAGGTCCCACTGCGACACATTGTTACATTGAGTAGGAGAAACAACAACCTGCCAGAAATCAGTTCCATGCTAAAGTGCTGGCTCTTCCTGAAAGCACATGACCAGGCAAAATGACCGGAGATGGCAGCCTACACACCAATATTACAGCTAAAAAAATACACTTGTCGGGTTAGGAATGAAATTTTATATTGTAGAGTGAATTATTTGCAGTATAAGTATGTCATTTAGAAATGAAAAATAAATCATGTATATCATGACCGAATCCCTTTAAGCCGCTTTCCATGTGTGCAGGCATGCTTAATTATTTGCGAGAGATAACCTTGAGATGTAATAGTAACCCTCTGTTTAACAGTGGTATCTAGATGCCTTTCCCTCTGGAGTGAACTGCAAACTGAACGGTCTAATAAGAGTTCTCCTTTTTTATGTCTGCGCTTTAAAGAAAAAATATACATAAGCAAGGTTTGCTTGCCCTTTATATTTCTATACAGTACAGTAGAATATACAGATAAAATTATTCTAAAGGGTTATCTGCATATTTTTATTTCTTAATTTAAGGAAGAACTGCCATAATCGAGTTATGTTCATTTATAGACTGAAACCAGGCCCTCTTAAACGGGACCCGTCGCCAAAAAGATTATTCCAAATCCTATTTTATCATGTTAGTCAAGCAAAATGAACTTTAATTACACTGCATAAATTATTTGAATCTTGTTGCCATCAGTCTTGCTTGCTATAACTATAGCAAGCAGGCAGGAGCCGTTTTGTGGACACTGTTATTGAGGAAAGCCTTGCATCTTCTGCAGAATATTGTTTGTGCACCAGAATGGGAGACCACATGTCCCATCCCCATGCCCTGGCTACACAATTACACAAAGAGAACTTGGGGAATGTGGGGAGAGTAGAGACATCTAGGAAGTGCTAAATGGAAAGTGAACGTAATTGCTTGCCCAGTCTCTATGCCTAAGGCATAGAGGAGGGGCAGGCAATATTTGCTTGAGAGCTGATATTTTTAAATTGGTTACAGCTATGAATGCTTCAATAAAAAAAGAAATTGGATTTCATATTTAATTTGAAAAGTACTTTTATTTTACAGCTTTTTATGTCTGGGTGACAGGTCCACTTTAAGGCAGACTATAATGAAAAACATTATAATAATTAATTGCTTTACTTAAAAACAACTCTGAACTAAGCTTCTCTTTGACATGGAAAAACATAGTTCTATTCTACAAGAAAAACTATGCAGACTATTTATATGTTTATAATTGGCCAGTGCAGTGTTCCTTTAAAGATTGTCACTTGGCAGGCTTCCAATATCTTTGGTAACAAGGCAATATAAAAGTGTCTTTTATGCATACAAAGTGCTCATTCTTTTATTAAATTGTTCTTGAGGCTCTCCTCTTAAAAAAACAAAACAAAAAAAACATAAAATAATGTTTACATGTTTTATGGGTATAGACTCATTTCTATATATTCCACAATTTCCCTCGTGAATGTCAGTCATTTAAAAATACAATAATCATAGAGTTTTAGTTGGTTTACATTGTGCCAGTGTCCCATACAGTTCTAACCCCTTCTCATCACTGTCTCCTCAGGAATATACCTGCCCTAGGTGTGATTCAGGATTCATAGAGGAACTCCCTGAAACAAGGTAAATCAATCTTAGTGTTAAGCAAGGTAGAAAAACATGGTCTACTTAATTTGCAGTGGTTTTCTTAATGCATTCCTCACTTAATAAAAGCATGTATTTATAAAGCACCCTGCAGCACTGTACAATGGATGAGTATATACATCCAACATGCAGTTTGGTTGCTTTGGGAAGGGTGTCCATATAAACGGTTGCTAGTGATGGCTGTGAACCAGTGTGAGCCATGTTTTTTCCAGATATAAACTAAATCTATTTATGTTTTAACATTTTTTGCTTCAGTCGAAGAATTTGCTCAAAAGCTTATTGGATACTCTTTATTCTTGGGAAATACTCTTGATTTCTGTCTTTGCTAACACAAATCCGTTATTGTGTACTTTTTTCTAGTAGAAATTCAGAAAACAATAGCAGCAACAATTCTAGAACAGACCAAAACAGACCTTCGTTTGAGGTAAGTGGCATTCTGGATCGGTGTATGTTCCTACTCTGAAGTGTCTGTACCTTTCCTAAAAAAATGGTTTCTCCCTGTTTCTTCCTTCAGAACCTAGAGTCTGCTCAGTTCACACTTCCTTCTGGGTATGGCCAGGTCACATTTGGAATTTTTAATGAGGGCCTGGACTTTCCCATCTTTGGCACTAGTGGTCCAGTTGAAGAGACACGTGATGGAGAAAGCAGGCGGGAGCATCAGTCACGGCAGAGATATGGTGCTAGACAGCCCCGTGCCAGGTTGAGCACAAGACGAGCTGCAGGAAGGAATGAGGGAGTACCTACATTAGAAGGGTAAGAAAAATATAATAACAAGGGAAGATTGATTCAAGCCTTGAATTTGTTTTAATATTACAATTTAGCATTGTCTTGCAGAAAAGTGTACTTGTATATCCCTGCATTCCTGTCTATCACCCAGCAGTATTTATTATTAAAGGAGAACTAAAGCTTAACTAAAGAGGTAGGCTAGAAATGTTGTACACTATGTTTTAGGCTTCTGTACCAGCCCAAGGCAACCACAGTACTTAAGCAGTGCAGCTGTCACTTACTGAGCTTAGGATCGACGCACAACATACTGAATATATATACAGTATATATATATATATATATATATATATATATATATATATATATATAATATAAATGTCACAATACAAGGCTGATTAGTAATTAATAATGTCAGCACAGAAACCAATGCAAGTAGCATTAGAATTTAATAATCAGCCTTGTAGCATCAGCTTATATTACAGGCTAACCTCATTTTCTCCTTCATAATATGCAACAACCCTAAGCTCAGCTTCTCAACAGCTGCTCAGAGCCCACTGAACATGTGAGTGTCACAGACACTTTCCAAGTTGGTGATCTCCTGTGACAACTTTGAAATTTTGGATCATTGCTGCTATTGAGAAGCTAGAACTTTAGGCTGGTGCAATAATTTCATTATATAAAATATGGCATTTTTACCCAAATAAATTTTTAGGGTTTAGTTCTCCTTTAATGAGTTCAAAGATGGTATTCGTGTGTCCTGGCAAAATTCTCTCTTCTTTTTTTTTTTTTTTTTGTGCCACAACTGTAGAAACCTCTGCTCTTCAAATAAGCTATAGTTAAAGTGTGTGTATAGTTCATACTATTCATGCCTTTACTGTGTTAGCATATTTGTGCATTACAGTCATTTCTTTTCAAGACTGGTGGGCAAAATAGACAAAGGTCAGTATCATGTCTGGTAGAGCTTTCCAGTGACTAATGGCTTTTCAGGTTTCTGTGTTCCATTAAGCATTTCTATGAATGTATTCAAAATTTGTCAGGTGATCTAAAACTAGGGCAATGAACTAATATAAACTTGTGTGGTGCAGCTTAGGAAGCTCTAAGTTATTTACTTAGCAGTAGGCTGAGCGTTTGCCTCCTAGTTTTTCATTCCTATTTCAGATAAATATAAACAATGAAATATCAGTACTGTTTCAGAAACATGGTAAAATCATTTATTACGGTGTGACTGGGAAGAAATATTTTAATACTAGTTTTGATATTTAGCATAAACAGTAATGGAGACAAGGCAGGCATGCTATTTATTAAGTAGCCCAGGCAGGCCTACATAAAAGCTGGATTGAAGGTTGCGTAAGTGATTTTCAACTGTGGTGCTCAGCCGGAATGACTGTAAGGACTCGCCCTCCTTTTCTAATACAGACATGTACCAGAAATATTCTATGATAACATCAAATAATGAGGCATTTTTAAAAGGGGACAATCCTTTTATCCCAGATAATATACGGGACCTAAATTTTAATTTGTTATGGAGATACATACTGTCTTTTCTTTTTCATTTAAATGCTGCATTATTTAGATTATTATTAAGCAGAAGCAGAGTATTACATTGACTACCTCCCCTTTAATTAGCTAAGTTAGTTTAAGGAGGTTATTTATTAAAGGTCAAATTTTAGAGCTATGTGAGCTTTTTTTAAACCTCAAATGAACCCAACTGAACTCGCAACTCAAATGGTTTCTACTTTAAGGAAAAACAATCGGCGAGTTCGGGGGTTAACAACCCGAAAACTCAAATTAATCAAGTTTTCAGCAAAAAAAAAAAAAAACTCGAACATCATGAACGCTGTTAACATCTTCAAATGGTTCAAGGGACCTCTGCCATTGATTTTTACATGACCTTCGGAAAACGAAGCATTCCAAGTGCCATCCCGCCGGTGATTTAGATTGTAGCCGGCGGGAAGGCTTTTCGTGGGAGATTAGTTGCCCGAAGAAGAGGCGATTTGTCGTCAGGTGACTAAATCTCCCCGAATCTTCGTGTACCCGTAAGTGAAAAAAAAAATTCTTCAATTTGTTTTTACTTTTTGGCTTACAGATAAGCAGAAGTGTTATTTTGGTGTTGCTTTACTCCAATAAGAATGCAGCAATGTGGTACAAGCACTTTACGGTAGTTGCTCCCTATGGGACATCTCATATATTCTCACTTTTCGGACGTGGCCATACACTAGATGTATCCTTTTTTTATTATTACAGGATCATTCAGCAGTTAGTGAATGGGATCATCGCACCTACAGCAATGTCAAACCTGGGGGTGGGTCCATGGTAAGTCTGTGTCTACTGCAATATGGACATTTGGGCACTGCATTCAGTTTAGGGATGCACCGAATCCACTATTTTGGTTTCAGCCAAACCCCCGAATCCTTCTTGAAAGATTCGGCCGAATACCGATCCAAATCCTAATTTGCATATGCAAACTAGGGGTGGGAAGGGGAAATTTTTTTACTTCCTTGTTTTGTGACAAAAAGTCATGCAATTTCCCTCCCCGCAACTAATTTGCATATGCAAATTAGGATTCGGATTCAGTTCAGCCAGGCAGCAGGGTTGAGCCGTATCCTGCTGAAAAAGGCCGAATCCCGAACCGAATCCTGGATCCGGTGCATCCCTAATTCAGTTAGTTACATTTGGGTAGATTCATTGTCAGGAACGTGCAATAAGGGTGGAATGTGTGCATATTTTGTTTCCCGAGTTTACAGGTTTTTTGATTTATGTAAAGTAGTGGATGTGCGGGTCTGTAAAAACGCAAAATATACCCAACTCTAACCCGTTAACTTTGACCTGCACTTGACCGCAAATGGAAAATGGGGCCATTGTAGGACCTGTGCCCACATCTTCCCACGTGCATGCTATTTCTCCTTGCTACTTCTGCACGCCCCGCATGCTACTTCTGCACGCCCCCAACTGTACAAATTCATAATCTCTACGTGTTTATTTTTGTTTGATGTACCAAATTAGACTTTATAAAAGAATGGCAGGGGAGTAGATCTACAGTAAAAGTATAGTGGCTTCTCATTGGAGGAGACCGCTGCGTATGCAGTAAATTCCTGGCCAACTGCGTTAGTCATTGTTCAAGATAACAAAAAGGGTTAAAAGCCTGGTGTCCCATACTGCCTTAAATTTAGTACAGACCCTAGTAAGATGTAAGCTTTTTTAACTAGGAAAATAGTTATGGGATAATTTCTTCTAAATATTTAATGAAGGGGGAACTATAGACTTTTATTGTAGCAGGTTGTATTTTGTTTTGCTTAATATAGAATAATTGCAGATAGCAAACTCTAGTAGAAGAGTGAATGCGCATATTGCCAGAGATGCCCAGCAGACACAAACTCAGGTAGAGAATGTTTGGAAGGGCAAGAACCTCTTCCGCATATTTTAGAATTAACTTTTAAAACCCATCAATACCTGGACACTCCGAGATTACATAAAACAAGGAGACAGTCTAAAAGCGTCATTATACATTTTAGCTTGTTAAGTGCATTTTTAAATGAGACAATTGTATAGGTCATTCCTACGGGTTGTTTTCATACACATGAGTGGGTTTTCTACTTTAAGACAAAACCAAAAAGCTCTTTTTCTATAGATTATATTTCATTATAGTCTCTGGACAAGATTTTTTAAATACATGTAACCATCTTAACTCCCATTTAATGTACAGTGCAAATAGTAGCCAGATGTCAGTTCACAACTATCCCTGTTACAATGCTGGAAAAAATATATTTATGTATTGATGGTTCATTTTGTTGTAGGGCTTCCTAAATTATCTCTTGATTGACGATCAAGTTCGGCAGGTCCGTTATAAACCACTGTTAACGCTTCCTATATAAGAGACTTTTGCTCAATACCCAATGATAGGAATGAAAAGAGGCACAGAGTAGGGACAGATGTTTGCATTCCATTTCCTACCTAATTGCCTGTTATATTGAGTGATCTACTGCTCTTAACTAATCTTTCCCCTTCAATTCTTGAACAGGGGTGTCCTGCATTCCAACCCCATGGATTATGCATGGGGTGCAAATGGCCTAGATACAATAATCACACAGGTAACCAATTTTATCATTGTATGTTGTATGCAGCTATCCAAAAAATATAATATGTTCAGCGGTCCTTATACATATACACAAAGGGAGAAATGAGACTGGTTCAAGCATATGTAATACCGGGGTATCCTATATACCATAGTGAGTTCTGAAACTTTTATTTTAGAATGAAGTTGCTCATTAAATAAGTCCCTAGATTTCAGCAGTTTTATGTGCATGCGTTATAATGACCTATGTTCCATTTATGCATGCACCGGAATTCGCCCAGGATTCTGCCTTTTTCAGCAGGATTCGGCCGAATCCTTCTGCCTGGCCGAACCGAATCCTAATTTGCATATGCAAATTAGGGGCGGGGAGCGAAATCATTTGACTTTTTGGCACAAAACAAGGAAGTACATTTTTTTCCCCTTCCCACCCGTAATTTGCAAATGCAAATTCGGATTTGGTTCGGTATTCAGCCGAATCTTTCACGGAGGATTCGGAGGTTCGGCCGAATCCAAAATAGTGGATTCGGTGCATCACTAGTTTCATTACTCTATCCTTTTGTCTATCCTTTGTCTACTTTTAGTCACAACAACATAAATTTTTGTCTTTGGTTTCTTTCTACCCTCAGTTACTTAACCAGTTTGAAAACACCGGCCCGCCCCCTGCGGACAATGAGAAAATCCAAGCCCTTCCTACCATCCAGATAACAGAAGAGCATGTGGGTAAGTGGGAAGCTTACTTACTGCCGTCCTGTACAGACAGTGACAACCATGAGCTTTATCCAAAAAAACAAATCAAATGTATCCCAAGGCTAAGTATGTTTGTGCATTGGGAAAGGAGATTAATGAAGCCACTTGTTGGTTGATCATGCTCCGGTACAAATCCATACCACATTGCTCTAAGGGAGTATAGTTGATAGTGACAGAATTTGCTTTTGCTAATAGGCCTTCAGCTCTAGTTTAGGGTGTGCCTAATAGGAGTGCTAGTCTGGTCATTTTCTGCTTAGGGATTAATAATTATATTTCCTAGTCACTGTGGAAGCGTGTTGGCTCACATACATTTAGGGGCATATTTTTTAACATTGGAGACAAAAATCACCAGTGGTGTTACCCATTGCAACCAATCAGATCTTTGCTTTTGTTTTCTATCGTGTAGGTGACAGATTGTTGCAACCAATTGCTGATTGGTTGCAGTGTGCATTCTCCTATGTAAATAAATGTCTCTTTGCATATCATAGTATAGCTGCAGATAATCTTGTAGATAAAGCTTATTTCTCTGTACAGAGTACCTGACCTATGTCTTCTTGCCTATGATTTATTTATTTATTTTTTTAAATCTTTGCATTCTTTGCAACTAGGTTCTGGTCTGGAGTGTCCCGTGTGTAAAGAGGATTACACAGTTGGTGAATGTGTGCGGCAGCTTCCTTGCAATCACTTATTTCACAATGACTGCATCATCCCTTGGTTAGAACAGGTCAGTGTGTTGACATTACTAACTTCATAATTTTTTTATTACTATTTTCATTCACATGCTTGGCGTTTGTAAGAATCCAGAGTATTAACTATCTTATGGCCATGGGGTAATAATAGATTCTGTGGTAGAGATGTTTGTAATGGATGGTGCCAGGCTTATTCAAGTAAGAGGTATGTTTGTTTTCTCCCTTTGGAATAATAATTCTTTAGTTTTGAAAAACCCCAAACATATTCCGCAGCACTATAACCTAGCTGATGAGAAACATGCAGAAACCGTGAAATAGAGCTGAAAATTACAGACTAATACAAACATGTATTATTATTATTAAAGGGGTTATTCACCTTCCAAACACTTTTTTCAGTTCAGTTGTTTTCAGATTTTTCCCCATTACTTTCATTTAATTTTTAACCTTTCTTTTTTTTTGTTTCAAAACCTAAGTTTAATGTCCCTGTCTCTGGTGTTTGAGTCTGGCAGCTCAGTAATTCAGGTGCAGACTCTAAACTGTTTTTTTTTTTTTTGCAACATTTAGTTGGTCCATTTCTCAGCAGCATCTCTGGAGTATTAGCAACTATTGTATCAATTCTAACAGCTGCCTGTAATGAAATTTAGGGATTCTGCTCAGCAGGGCCAAAGATAAAGAAATGTATCAACTAAATGTATCCATTTAGAACAGTTAACAGGGTCGGCAATCCCCCCCCCCCATGAGAGCTGCTTTAGAAGGTGAAAAATTACACTTTACGCTTCAATATTAGAAAAACGGTCATACATAGAAAATCGAAAGTAATTGGAAAAAGTCTTTTTTTCTGGTGAACTATCTGAAAAAACTAGGCGTCTGAAGGTAAACAACCCCTTTAATGCATTCTTGTCTCACATATATGGTTAATAGTGCTGTCTGGGGTTGATATATCCAACCCCTGTGTAACTTCAACTTTGTGACTGATGCTTGAACATTATCCTGAAGAATTTGTTGATATTGGGTTGAATTCATCCGACCCTCAACTTTTAACAAGGGCCCCAGTCCCTGGACTAGCCACACAGCCCCACAGCATGATGGAACTTCCAACAAATTTGACAGTAGGTAGCAGAAGTTTTTCTTGAAATGCGGTGTTCTTCTTCCGCCATGCAAAGTGCTTTTTGTTCTGACCAAATAACTAAATCTTTGTCCCATCAGTCCAAAGCACTTTGTTCCAAAATGACTGTGGTTTGTCTAAATGAGCTTTTGCATACAAGTGACTCTCTTTGTGACATGAGTGCAGAAAGGGCTTCTTTGTCATCACCCTACCATACAGATGTTCTTTGTGCAAATTGAGCGGAATTGTAGAACAGATACACCATCTGCAACAAGATGTTCTTGCAGGTCTGGAGGTGATCTTTGCCTTGTCCATAACCATTCTCACAATCCTCCACATTTTCCACCTATACGCCATGTATTTTTCTTTGCCTGCCAGACCTGGGTTTTACTGCAACTGTGCCTGTGGCCTTCCATTTCCTGATTACATTCCTTACAGTTGAAACTGACAGTATAAACCTCTGAGATAGCTTTTTGTAGCCTTCCCCTAAACCATGATACTGAACAATCTTTGTTTTCAGATCTTTTGAGAGTTGCTTTGAGGATCCCATGCTGTCACCTGGCCACCTTAAATACCTTTTCTCATGATTGGGCACACCTGCCTATAACGTTCAAGGCTTAACAAGCTAATCCAACCAATTTCTTTAAGACATTTTGTGCATACTGCAAAACTCCCAAACTTGGCTGTCCTTTTATTAGACACCAGTGGGATCACCTGACTATAGTTGGGAAGGGTGGGGGCTACAACATGGAGCTGGTCACTGCTCCTGTATAACAAAAAAGGAAAAGTTGTGCTCACCACTAATTTTTAAAACCATTAGGCGGGGGTGCAATGAGGCTGTGACCACAAAATACATATAGACAAATTCGAATTCATGTGAGTTTTTTAAAACTCTCATAAATTCAAAATTCAACTAGTTGAAATTTATTAAAATCGAATTTTTTAAACTCTGACGAATTGAAACGACCCGAAAATTTTAATCTAATTAGAATTTGGAGATATTTTTCAGAGAAAAAACTTGAATGTCAGGAAGGCTGCAAACATCTTCATCCCTGGAACTCTCCCATTGACTTAGACAGTAATTTGGCAGGTTTTAGGTGGCGAATAGTCGTATTAGAATTCTTAAATGGCCATGGTAAATCTCAAAAATCGAATTTGATTTTTTTTTAAACTCTAATCGAATGTGGATAGCTCCCAACTCGAATTTGATAGTTTTGACCATTAAAAAAAATTAGAATTTTCAATTCAACCCTTGGTTAATCTGCCCCATAATGTTAGCCCCAATGACTGCGCCACAATAGTTTGAACCACATTAGCAATTGATGTTGGAAGGAGGGTACTTTTTACTAGAGAAAACTGTAATTTTGCTGTTATGTTCTTGGTAGTTTGGATAATGCCATATTGATTGTCTGACATTGTTGTGTGTCCTGTTTCCATGCTTTCCCTTTAGCATGATACATGTCCTGTTTGCCGAAAAAGTCTTAGTGGCCAGAACACAGCAACAAATCCCCCTGGACTGTCGGAAATGACTTTCTCCTCCTCTTCAACCTCATCTTCTTCCTCCACCTCCCCTACTGATGAAAATAATTCTGCCAACAATTCCTGAGCCCTGGTACTGAAGGACTGGATCAACTGCATACTGCTCCCTTATTATGTGGCCCTCTCCTGTACTGTTCTCTCACCTTTACAGCAGATAGAAGCTTTACATTTGGGGTCCTCACTCCAGGACGCTTAATGGACCTAAGGGATGTCTCCTCCTGCTGGTGGGAGGCAAATGGAAATTAAACATGTTCCTTTTTTCCCCCCTTTAAGCTTTGCAAACTATATAGGTGGAAAGAGACCGAATAGGTGCAAGCTGAGCCTTTTTTTTTTCTTTTTGAAAGGGGGAGGGTATTTCCCCACTTTTAAAAACAAAACAAAAAAAATAGCAGAAAAACGTTGTGAGTTGTGTGTGAGGTGACTCATTTATTATTTTTATTTTTTTTAATGTTTTGACATTTTTAATCTTTAAATTAAAAGTTTATGGTTGAGTCTGCTCCTGGAGTGAGCAGCCACTGCACAGTAACTGTTCGTGGAGCCGGTTTTATTGCATTACAAGGGTATTGTGCGGGATATCCAACCTGCTTGGGCTGTCTTGAAAGCTGAGAGTTGTAGTTAAGCGACAACTGAATACACTTGATACAGTATGCCTGTGCAAGTTTTCTCTCCCAGATATTTTAGAAATGAAGGAAAAACAAGATTGTGCATCAAGTTGAGGACTCACCTCTCCACTACAGTGTTTCCAAAATAACTGGGTTTAATCAGCTGTTTACATTTTAATTTATTTAATTTGCTTTTTCTTAAACCTAGACTAATTATTTAGGGGCCTTTTCTGGTGGCAGCGGCTTTCAAGTGTGGAGGGCACACATGGGAGTGCTATCCGTAACCTGTAAGGTTACATAAATCTGGCTATTTGTACCTACAGCTGAGGTGTCGCATATTTAATTGCAGCCCACAAGATTTCTGTACAAAATAGATGCATGTGAACACTGAGCACAGAAAGCGATACACCTCATGCCACAGCTCAGCTGAGGGTACAATAATATATTTATTTATAACTTTTAGGGGGTTATTTATTAAAGGACCAGTAACATCAAAAAAAATTTTAAAAAAATTCGTTACAATACAACGAAAAAAAACCCACCAAGACAAATTAAAATTTCAGATTTCAAAGCCTTTATTAAGAAATAACTTACCGAAACTCCACTTCCTGTCCTCTTCAGAAACGGCGATATGTCGACCATCCATAGTGCAGTGCTGGATTTGTCCTCCCTGGCTAGCTCCCATAGTCTGACAGCAGGAAGACGGTGCTGGAATGCGGCCCGGCTGGATGAAGAGCTGAAGTGCCCTCACAAAATGGTCTCTACCTCCCCGGCCCCTGGGTGCTTCACATGCAGGCGGCAGTTGTCGGTGGCAGTGACCGGGAGCTGAAGACGGAGGTGAAAGGAGGAGTGGTGATAAACCGGAGGAGGAGGAGGGGAGCCCTGGTGATTTGAGTGGAACCAAAAGGGGGAATCGGTACAATCCCATCGGCTTCTCTCCAGAGCGGGACTAAGGAGGCTTCTGAGCAGCGGTGGGATGCAGATCCGTGCATGACAATGGCCGAGTGCTGCTGCTGCTGCCTGTGAAAAAAGCGTGCGGCTGTCGGTGTGCGCTCACGTTTGCGCCTCACATAGACACCGGCCCGACACCAGCCGCACACTCTCAGCAGCAGCAAAGAAATGATCCTCCGTCAAGAGCGGCATTGTACACATTCCAACGGCTCTGGCTCCTTCCCGACTCCCCCGCTCAGCCACAAAGCAGAGACACAGCCCCAGCAGCAAATCCTCCTCACTGTACGCTGCCAAAGTTACATCCCTCGCTCCCACGGAAACTCACGACGGCTCCTCAGTAAACCGACGAGCACTCAGAGAGAAAAAAAAACTTCAGCTCCCGGTCACTGCCACCGACAACTGCATATGAAGCACCCAGGGGCCGGGGAGGTAGAGACCATTTTGTGAGGGCACTTCAGCTCTTCATCCAGCCGGGCCGCATTCCAGCACCGTCTTCCTGTTGTCAGACTATGGGAGCTAGCCAGGGAGGACAAATCCAGCACTGCACTATGGATGGTCGCCATATCGCCGTTTCTGAAGAGGACAGGAAGTGGAGTTTCGGTAAGTTATTTCTTAATAAAGGCTTTGAAATTTGAAATTTTAATTTGTCTTGGTGTTTTTTTTTTCGTTGTATTGTAACTAATTTTTTTTAAAAAAAATTTGATGTTACTGGTCCTTTAAAATCTGAATGCCAAAAGACTCCCAAAAATTAGTTTTTTTTACTATAAAATCCGGGGGGGGGGGGAACGCAACTTTTTTTTGGGGGGGGGATTTTTTATACCCCGCTCATGGAAAAAGCCAGAATCCGAAAATCCAGCATCTTAGACCTGCCGATGTTGCATATGTCAATGGGAGAAGTCTCGAAGATATCTTGATCTGTGCTGGTCATCGTGCAATAATTTAGTGGTTTTTGTGCAAAAATCCGAGAAAAATCTGCGATTTTTCGAGGTGGAAAATCAGAAAAATTTGCATGATTCGTTTTTTCAAGCAAATTTTGCGGGAAATTTATTGAGAAAAAAGGGGATAAACCCCTGTGTGGATTTGGTCGGAGTATTTTTCAGAAAATAATGAGATAAATGTGTACTTTGATAAATGTGCCACCCCATAAATAAGCTAGCATAGTCAATTTCAATTCAGAAGTATTTATTGTTGCAGTGGGAAAGTTATTTATATAGAAACTTAATAGTAAAAAATAAAATAAAAAAGGAGCCCATGAATATGTATTACCACTAATACTTCAAGGGTTGGTTCACCTTTAAGTTAACTTTAAGTATGTTACAGAGTGGCCAATTCTAAGCAACTTTTTCATTGGCCTTCATTTTTCTTTTTTTAATAGTTGCAAATTGTCTCGGAATATGACTCATAACATCATACTAAAAGTTAATCGAAAGGTGAGCAACCCCTTTAAGAAAAGAGGATGAAACCTTCAGGAATACAGCTGTGTTACCTCTAAAAGAGCCAACTGATGTTGAAGATGGTGGGATTTCCATGGTGGGTTACAAGGCATGGAAAAAATTTCAAGGGACAGTGGCACATTCGTACTTGGCGACAATCAAAATGCTAAGAATCTCTGAAGGTCGGCCTACTGCCATAGCCTTAAAAAAATGGAGAAAAAGCCTTTTGCTGTAGGAAATGTGTGGTTTGCATAGCTTCAGTGTGAGTAATAGCTGATCTTTGATGTATGGTACAATAATTATGTTAAGTCAGCTCAGATAAGAGCTAAAGTGGCTCTTGCACCTTGCAAAAGTACCTTTCGCTGTATATAAACTGCCAGTAGGAATTCTACTCCCTACAACAATTTTTGCATAATGAAAGAAAATATTATTCTTAACAACATTTCTATGTATATTAATACAATTCAGTGGCTTTAAAGTTATTAGTAACTGTAAATGAAAGCAGTATTTATTTAGCTACAGTGGTGTGAAAAACTATTTGCCCCCTTCCTGATTTCTAATTCTTTTGCATGTTTGTCACACAAAATGTTTCTGATTATCAAACACATTTAACTATTAGTCAAAGATAACACAAGTAAACACAAAATGCAGTTTTTAAATGAGGGTTTTTATTATTTAGGGAGAAAAGAAATCCAAACCTGTGTGAAAAAGTAATTGCCCCCTGAACCTAATAACTGGTTGGGCCACCCTTAGCAGCAATAACTGCAATCAAGCGTTTGCGATAACTTGCAACGAGTATTTTACAGCGCTCTGGAGGAATTTTGGCCCACTCATCTTTGCAGAATTGTTGTAATTCAGCTTTATTTGAGGGTTTTCTAGCATGAACCACCTTTTTAAGGTCATGCCACAACATCTCAATAGGATTCAGGTCAGGACTTTGACTAGGCCACTCCAAAGTCTTCATTTTGTTTTTCTTCAGCCATTCAGAGGTGGATTTGCTGGTGTGTTTTGGGTCATTGTCCTGCTGCAGCACCCAAGATCGCTTCAGCTTGAGTTGACGAACAGATGGCCGGACATTCTCCTTCAGGATTTATTGGTAGACAGTAGAATTCATGGTTCCATCTATCACAGCAAGTCTTCCAGGTCCTGAAGCAGCAAAACAACCCCAGACCATCACACTACCACCACCATATTTTACTGTTCAACTTTTGTCTCGTCGGTCCACAAGGTATTTTCCCAAAAGTCTTGGCAAACATTGAGATGTTTTTTAGCAAAATTGAGACGAGTCTTAATGTTCTTTTTGCTTAAAAGTGGTTTGCGCCTTGGAAATCTGCCATGCAGGCCGTTTTTGCCCAGTCTCTTTCTTATGGTGGAGTCGTGAACACTGACCTTAATTGAGGCAAGTGAGGCCTGCAGTTCTTTAGATGTTGTCCTGGGGTCTTTTGTGGCCTCTCGGATGAGTTGTCTCTGCGCTCTTGGGGTAATTTTGGTCAGCCGGCCACTCCTGGGAAGGTTCACCACTGTTCCATGTTTTTGCCATTTGTGGATAATGGCTCTCACTGTGGTTCGCTGGAGTCCCAAAGCTTTAGAAATGGCTTTATAACCTTTGAAATCAGGTGTGATAAACCACAGTTAAGTTATTTTTTAACAAGGGGGGCAATCACTTTTTCACACAGGCCCATGTAGATTTGGAGTTTTTTTTCTCCCTTAATAACGTAAACCTTTATTTAAAAACTGCATTTTGTGTTCAATTATGTTATCTTTTACTAATAGTTAACGGTTTTTGATGAGCAGAAACATTTAAGTGTGACAAACATGCAAAAGAATAAGAAATCAGGAAGGGGGCAAATAGTTTTTCACACCACTGTATTTCTAACTCTTCGAAGAATACAGTAGAAGTCCGTCCGTGTTGGTACAGCACTGAGTGCATAAGCAGCACTGCATAAATAAAAATATACCATCCTAACTAGAAGTGCAGGGAATATAAACAGTCTGACAAATGGCATTTACAAATTACTTTAAAATAACCAAACATCTTTACCGTATATGGTGACTTTGACTTTACTTAAAATAAGGTTTTCTTTCATAGTGCAAAAACAGTTTTTAAGGTAAATATTTCAAGGTCAGTAAGCCATATTCCATCCGGACTCCTATTTGCTTTTGGCATTCCACAGAGAAGCATTTTCACAGTCTCAGATTTACCATATATCTACTGCCTGAATCCTTGGACAGCACCCCATCTTGTACCTACACTTGCATTACCGCAAGGATGAAAATAAGTAAACGAATGTTTCCACAATATATATGTCATTTACAGTTTGTTGGATATATGATCAAAATTGGTGTGTGTACAAAGAAAATATTGTACTTTCAGCATGGTCAGCAGCCTTGTCACATAAACATGATTTATGTGGGTATTCTGTGTTTTCTGAGGATTAGACAAGTGTGTTTGGGCAACTTGATTTGCTTATCGTCCAATAGATACCCTTCACACCAGCTTTCTGTGGAATCAAATGGGAAAAGGTAAAAAGTGTGCAGAGCGGTGGGTGTGTCGAGTCCTCCTTCCCATTTTTACCCACCCATTTCTTCTCATTGCCACATACATAGGGTGCCTCTGGTGACTCCATCTCTCAGAAGAGTATGAGTTGTAACCATTTTCCTCAATCCGCTCTCTAAACCTGCAGTTTGGGCCATAATCTTCCTGTTGAAGCAAAGCTTTTATTAGGAAATTCACAAGTGTTAGTATACAGTTGGTTCATTATTGTAATTATTTACATTAGTGTGATCCGTAATGTACAGGAACCAGATACTTCAACATTGAATAATGAGAAATTTCTTCCTATGATATAAAATAGTTAAGAAGGTAAGGTTCAAAAACTATACCCCCCAAAATGAACACTTAATCAGCAGCTAGTTTATATCATATTAAGTAGCATATTAAAGAATCTTATCAAACTGGAATATATATTTAAGTAGATATTGGCTTTTTCCATCTGTTGCCTTGAACCCCCATTTCATGATGGTCTGTGTGCTGCCTCAGAGATCACCTGACCAGAAATACTCTAACTGTAACAGGAAGAAGTGTGGAAGCAAAAGACACAACTCTGTCTGTTAATTGTCTCATGTGGAGATTAGAAGTCAGCACTCACCCATAGGGTATATTGGATGCAGGTGCAGGTCTGAGGTGGCCACTTACACCCGTTCTGTAAACAAATTCGAAGAACAGAGCACCACACTTGAGGTAAATTCTTAAAAGGCCTTTATTCCAAAAGGGCTTATTTCAGGACAAACAAACAGCAGCGACGTTTCAGGCTCACAATCGCCTTTCAGCTTGAAAAAAGGCGATTGTGAGCCTGAAACGTTGCTGCTGTTTGTTTGTCCTGAAATAAGCCCTTTTGGAATAAAGGCCTTTTAAGAATTTACCTCAAGTGTGGTGCTGTCTGTTCTTCGAATTGGCTCATGTGACCTAACAATTATAGTTTATTTAGTATGTTTGTGTGCACCGTGAATCATATGATCCCGGGGGCTGCCCTTATTTTTTAAAATGCCAGTTTTCTATTTGATTACCCAATGGCACATACTACTTAAAAAGTATATTATTATGAAAATGGGTTATTTACATGAAGCAGGGTTTTACATATGAGCTGTTTCAGGCAATATCTTTTTATAGAGACCTACATTGTTTGAGGGGTATAGTTTTCCTTTAAATCACCAAATGTTAGGCACCCCTAGTGTTTATAATAACTTGCCTGATTCCCCTGACTGTTGTTCCTGTTAGCAGAGACCTACACTGGCCTGGGGTAATTCTGGTAGTGATTGCATTTTTCCCACTTTTTTCTTTCTTCAATGGCCCCGGCATGCAGCTTTTTGCTGAAAGTTAATTTTTACACACTACTGTGCATGCGCATCCGCACAAAGAAGGAAGAAGCAAGAAGAGGATTGTTCCATGGCTGAGAACAGGGTGGGCTTTGACATCGACACCCACCAGGACCACAACTTCAAGGCCCTTGATGCGGTCTGTCCAAACTTGCAAGCTCCGACCACTGCCTCATACCATCCATGTGGCTGTTATTGGGGGAGAGGTGACTGTCCGGGCCTGAGCAGATTGGATTGTTTCCCAAGTGTCCTGCTGGCCCAGTCCAACACTGGATGACAGATCTTCTGGGTCAGTGCAGTTTTCTGCTAACAGGAGCACGGCCAGGATATCAAGTAAGTGATTATAATCATTCAGAGGTACCCCCCAGTGATTCAAAGAAACAACCTCAAAAAATAAGTATTTTAAAGTAATAAAAATCTGATACAGTGTTGCCCTGAACTGGTTAAACTGCTGTATTTTTTTCACAAACACTACTATTGTTTATATAAATAAGCTGCTGTGTAGCCATGGGGGGCAGCCATTCAAAGGAGAAAAGGCTCAGATTACACAGCAGATAGCAGATAAACAATGTAGAACAAAATGGTGTTAACTGTTATCCACTATGTAGCCTGTGCCATATAGCCTTTTTTCAATATTCGCCATTGCTCAACAGCAGCTTGTTTATATGAACTATAGTAGTGTTTCTGAAGAAAACAGATCAGTTTTACCAGTGCAGGGCAACACTACATGATGTTTTCATTACTTTAAAACCTTGTAATTTAGCTGTTCATTTAACTTTTCATTTCAATCTTTTGGGTTACTTATCTGACTAACCAAAATTACTTCTTTTACAGGGACTTCCCAAAAGTACAAGGGGATATTTTATGTACATGCAATGTTTTCATAGGCCAAGGCATGGTTGCGTTACTGTGTTTTAAAAACTAGAGGTTGCAAAGCTAATAGCGTAACATGATTGCCATGTCGGGAAAAGGAAGACAGCAGGTGTGTGGCCACTCAATTTGGCATGAAACTATTTTTCTTGTTGTGTACATGCAACTTCCATAAGCACAGTCCAAAATACAAATAAATGAACCAAGTCAGCTGAACACAATTAGCAAATGCAGCTTCTTTTATTAATTTATTAATGCTCTACCTAGACTGCTAAACCGCTTACCCTGCCAGTACAGTTGTGGTAACACAAAAATGGGTGCAGTCGTAAGGGGTGTTCTAAATGCTGTGATTCTCTCTGAGAGAAATGATAGTCAAAAATGTGTCCCTTTGAAAATATTCCCCTGATGAAGCACTGTAGCTGTGAATCTGAATTCTGATGGTTACCGTTTAGCTTAAACTCAAACTTGCACAACAGTGGCCTACACAATCCTGTCCTTCAATGGTTTAGACCCTTGGGTACGCTGCCAATATATTGCTCCCATATAATATGGACAGTCTCTGCCCTTATGTGTCAAGAAATGCTCTGTTCTGTAGTAAGATGCTCACCATTTTGTTCAAAATAACCCCCATTTCATCAGGGACCATGATAATGTCTTACTTCTATTGATGCTATGACAGAGGTCTACCAATTTGTCATTATGTGCAAGTTCTCTGGATTTCCAAATATCAAATCAACCTCACTTTTTATATGTAACCTTCTTTTGCACTTTTGCACTGATTTTAGTTGCCAATTTACTTACCTCCCCGTATACATTTCCTCTTCTGTCCATGGCTAAATACAGACCACTGCCAGCTGAGTGTATTGCCACTACTCCCACATTTATGGAGTAAACTTGGAATATGCCTGGAAGAAGGAGGAATATAAGTAAAAATACTTTTGGCAATCCTTGTTACTGTGTATTTTTATTTGTTGTGGTGTTTGTCCCTTTTGGCATCATATGTACAGTAGAAATGTACAACACTTTTATACAGTAGTGATATACAGGTGTGGGACCCGTTATCCGGAAAGCTCTGAATTACTAGAAGTGTATTTTCCATAACTTCAATAAGAGATAAATACTAGGCATGCAGTGTAATACTCCAAATCATATCACTTACTGTTAGTACAGTAACTTCGTGTCCCCCTTACTTTGCCAGATGGATCAATGGTCAGGAAATAGTGCATTGCAGAGTACAGACGTCTCCATCTAACATCCCCCTCCAGATGAATATAACTTCGAGCAAAGCGTTTTGGGAGAACTTCAGCTCTTGAAGAGGATGCACCAAGAAGCAGCAGGGTGTAGAAGACCAGGAAAAAGGATGGGGTAGTATACAAAGGAGGTAGGCACATGTCAACCTACACCAGCTAGAAACAAAACACATTATTAATTTAAGGTGATATCTAAAATAATGTAGTGCACCTTGGATAGGAAAATATTAACTACTAGTGAGTAGTATATGTTCTATATGTTATATAAAGGGGTATCTCTCTCCCACAAGTGTCCAGCGGCAATCTGATTTCTTTTATTTAAGTTTTTTTTGTTATATACAGATATAGAAAAAGCTGAATAGCTTTGAAATTGGTGCCACATCACTTCCTCAGTGACAAGCATCAGTTGGGCCCAGTAAGCAATACAGAATATGTACTATAATACACATGAATAAAGCAATGAAGAGATCAGCAAAGGTGGCCATACACGGGCCGATAAAAGCTGCCGACAGACCGTGTCGGCAGCTTATTGGCCCGTGTATGGGGCCCCCCGACGGGCTTCACCAATCGAGATTTGGCCAAAAGTCAGCCAGATCTCGATCGGATGGGATGGAAAATCCCATCAGATCGCGGCCGCATCTATTCGTTGATGCGGTCCCGCGATCCAACCGCCCATTGCTATTCGTTAGGATCCGATCGTTGGGCCCTAGGGCCCACGATCGGATCAGCCCGATATTGCCCACCTCAAGGTGGGCATAACGGAGAGAGATCCGCTTGTTTGGCGACATCGCCAAATGAGCGGATCTCTCAGTGTATGGCCACCTTTAGTCATTAAACAGTATTTATAGGGAATTATATGAAAATATGAAAAGTTACCAACATGTTCCATAACAATATAAAGGCATCAGGTCTCGTCAGGTCAAATGCTATTATAACCGTCATGGAACTCAGATGACTTTTAATATCCACATATTTACAATATGACATACAGTATTTCTTATATCTTACAATTTAAAGCTAAAAATTGTGACACAAGCGATATCATGAAACACATCTCATAACTGCCGGGATCACTTAGTTACAATATGTCTATTAAAGGGGACCCTTTATTAAAGGGGACCCGTCACCCACAAACATTATTCCAAATCCTATTTTATCATGTTAAGTCAAGCAAAATGAACTTTAATTACACAATATAAATTATTTGAATCTTGTTTCCTCCAGTCTGGGAATTCATAATTATAGCAAGCAGGCATGAGCCATTTTGTGCACACTGTTATTAAGACAAGCCTTGCATCATCTCAGAATCTTGTTTGTGCATCAGAATAGGGGACCCGATGTCCATCTCCATGCCCTGACTACACAATTAAATGGTTAAGAGAACTGGGGGAATGTGGGGAGAGCAGTGACATCTAGGAAGTGCTGAATGGAAAGTGAAAGTAATTGCTTGCTCCGCCTCTATGCCTAAGGCATAGAGGAGAGGCAGACAATATTTGATTGACAGCTGAGATTTTTAAATGAGCTTACAACAGCTAGGAATGCTTTAATAAAAATTGATTTCATGTTTAATTTATTATGGATTGAGTTGTGTTTTCCACAATAATTCGAGTTTTCAAGGGTATTTTTTTGGTCACAAATCACATTTTTGGATTTTTTTTTTTTTTTTTTAAATAGAATTTTTTGAGATTTATTATACCCGACCCTGGAAAAACCTTGAATTCGAAAATACTCCATCAAACCTGTCAAGGTTTTTGGAGGGTTTTGCCCAAAAACTTAAAAAAAGTTAAGCGATTTACATTTTTTTTCGATGAAAACTCTGTTAATTCCAGTTTTCGGGTTGTTAACCCCAAACACGCTGAATCTAGTTTTTTCCATTTAAGTTTTTTCTTAAATTAGAAACCATTCCTGTTGTGCGTTCGTTGAGGTATTAAAAAACTTTAAAATTAGACCTTTTGGCTTTTTAAGTTCAATTGAAGTGGTACGGAATTCCCAGGCATTTAAACCTTTGAGAGTAGTGAAGTCACAGACATCCAATCACAAAGGTTCCATTGAACTTCAGTAAGCTGTTGGCTGAAATTCACAGATGTGTGAAAGTGTGATCCAGTCACAATGGTACCATGATTTTCACTGAGGCAGGTGTAAATCTTTCAATTTACATGACTGGAAGTGTGAATTGTTGTGAAGCCACCGTGGTTCCCTACCAGTTGAACTGAAGAAGCCACTCGGATGAGTGGTGAATGTTCAGTTGCCTTTGTTATATTTCTGCTAGATACTTACAAGGGTATATTTAAAGGTTATTTATGACTGTGTAGTATAGTATATATTCTGTATTGCATGCTGTACCCAAGTATAAAAAATTGTGCCTGTTAATAGAACTTGGTAGGTAGAATTAGGTAAGAAAGTTTCTGTTAAACTCTTTTACCCCTGTAGAGAATGATCGTATATCATATGAATTTTGTATGATTGAAATGTGCAACCATGTACTGTATGACTTTCACATAAGCTATTTTTTTTACATTTATGTTGATATAAATGACTATTTATACAATGCAACAAAGATTAACCCTCCCCCACTCAATTTGTCTTAGATGAAGATCTAGAAATTTTTACAGCCAAAGTGACACTTTTAAAAGATGAAGTTGGTGCTTTGCCACCTTTATCAACGAGCCCTCATTGTGTGCTGATATATAGTCAAAGCTACAACACACCATTCCCCAATGTATACTGTCACACATGCTTGGTGTACCCAACACAATGCTATACAGATTCTCAACCACAGGGACATCAAGGAAACAAGAAAACACATAATCCCATAAAAATCTCCTTTTTAGTTTGTTTTTGTCTCACCTGTTTGGGGCATCACACAGTCCTCGCAGCAAAGTACTGGAAAATTTCTTACTGGGAAATGGAATCCACAGTGACCAAGAGAAGAGTGAACAGATAGACCTGAAGTGCCACATTCCTCCATTCCTCCTTCATGTGATGTCACCTAACAAAAAGATATTAATAATATTACTGTCCAAGGCAGCTGTCATATTTGTGGATTCATAGGAACCTACACAGGAGATGAGTCTTCAAGAGCTATTTACAACGCCAGTGTGTCAGCATAAGCATGGGTGTGGTTAGATTATTACTAGATCCAAGCCTGTTTTGTTTATGTACATTACTTGATGCAATACGTAATCCACACATGATGAACATATTAAAAACAGTGGGTAAATAAAAGATGGTACACAAGGCCAGTTACAAAAATAGATCAGTACGGCAGTTTTGAAATCTCACCATTGTCACTATATGCACCAGATTGTTTATTGTATGATCTCCTATTATATTTGGGGGGGGGGAGATGTTCATTTGCAAAAAGAACAATTAAACTAAACTAAACTAAGCTCTTTTTTTTTATTATAGAGATTGTCTTTTTTTCTTGACTGCTAAGATGTTTTGAAAAAAAAACCTCCTATCAGGACAACACAAATATCACATTATTCCATTTGTTTTGGGGCTTTTAAATACAGGCATTATTCCTGCTATCCCCTGTGATGGATCTACAGTATTTCCTATAAGTGTATTTGCTCCCACTCTGCATTTCTTATTAGTTTGTACTCACTGTGGAGCAAGCAAGTGCCAAAATCAAGTGGAACTCATCAAGTTGCATTGTAGCAGCTACAGTTAGGTCCAGTTGAGGGACTAAAGCCTTTTTTTTAACTACTTCATTTCAGGGGCTCAAAAGTAATTGTACAAATTAAAAAACTGAAAATAAAATGTTCATTTCTAATACTTGGTTGAAAACCCTTTGTTTGCAATGACAGCCTAAAGTCTTGAACTCATGGACATCACCAGATTCTGTGTTTCCTCCTTTTTAATGTTCTGCCAGGCCTTTACTGCAGTGGATTTCAGTTGCTGTTTGTTTGTGGGCCTTTCTGCTTGAAGTTTAGTCTTCAACAAGTGAAATGCATGCTCAATTGGTCTTGACAAAGCAGTGACCAGCTCCATGTTGTAGCTCCCACCCCCTCCAACTATAGTCAGGTGATCCCACTGGTGTCTAATAAAAGGGCAGCCAAGTTTGGGAGTTTTACTTTGAAAGCAGCTAGTAAGTTGCAGGTAAAACGTATTTGTCCCTTTTATAAAATGTATAATTAAACCATAGAATTCTTAATGAATCAGATGAAAATTGAGCATAGGACTGGCCAGATATGGGATGACTTTGACGTAGTTGGCCAGCTTAAATATATTGCAATATATGGACAAACAATCCCTGTTTTGTTTAAAGGGTAAGGCATTTTTCAGTAGCAGTATGCACAAAATGTCTCTGTCTTAAATATATTGATAATGGGTTGAGTGCAGAGGAATCTTGTATTTGTCTATATGTTTTTTGTGGTCACACCCTCATTGCACCCCCTCCTAATGATTTTAAAAACTAGTGGTGAGCACAACTTTCCCCTGTTTGTTACAGTTATACAGGAGCAGTGACCAGCTCCATGTTGTAGCTCCCACCCCCTCCAACTATAGTCAGGTGATCCCACTGGTGTCTAATAAAAGGGCAGCCAAGTTTGGGAGTTTTACTTTGAAAGCAGCTAGTAAGTTGCAGGTAAAACGTATTCGTCCCTTTTATAAAATGTATAATTAAACCATAGAATTCTTAATGAATCAGATGAAAATTGAGCATAGGACTGGCCAGATATGGGATGACTTTGACGTAGTTGGCCAGCTTAAATATATTGCAATATATGGACAAACAATCCCTGTTTTGTTTAAAGGGTAAGGCAATACCACAAAAAACGCAAAGCCAATACAGAAAGTAAAACCGATTCTACTTCAGAGGACAAACAAATTCCTGAATGGTTCCAACCTTTTCAATCATCTCTGTTATCAATGTCAACAGCAATAGAAAAGCTAGCTACAGCTCAGGTAGCACAAGCCTCTACTTCAGTAGCCAAGACATCTCATGTTTCACATAGAGTAGAGGAGGAATCTCATTCCTCAGAAGAAGAAGGAGCTGTTCAGGATGATGACTCTGACTGGGAAGATTCAGAACAAACTAATTCTCATTCAGAAAACACACACAAATCCCAAGCTGAAGCTATGCACTCACTTCTAGCAGACATGTTTCTGACATTAGGTATACAAGAGGAACACAAAGAGGCTAATACTCTAGATAAAATGTTTGGTCCGACTCAAAGAAAACAAAAGTTTTTCCCAGTACATGAAACAGTACAGGAGGCCATTTCAAAAGAATGGAAAAATCCTGACCGCAGAGCAGTTAAAGACAAAAGAATGGATATAATGTACCCATTCAACCAGACTCATAAAGACAAATGGGAAACCATACCCAAAGTTGACGCACCTATTGCCAGATTAGCTAAGCGTACCACTATACCGCTAGAAGATGGCACGGCCTTCAAAGATCCTATGGACAGGAAGGCAGAAAATCTATTAAAGGGCGCATTTGCTTCCTCCACAGCTGCTTTTAAACCATCAATTGCATCAGCATGTGTTTCTCGTACCATGGTCCTATGGTTAGAAGAAGCTTTATCAGCTGACGAAGCGTTTGACATGCAAGGTCATCTCTCAAAGGTGCTCAATGCAGCACACTTCTTATGTGATGCTTCCATGGATATACTCCAATTACAAGCTAGGGCATCAGCCCTTTCGGTAGGGGCAAGACGAGCACTGTGGCTCAAATCTTGGAGTGCGGATCCGGCATCTAAGAAAAATCTGGTCTCTCTACCTTTTTCAGGGTCCTCACTTTTTGGCCCAGAACTAGATGCTCTAATAAGCAAAATTACCGGAGGAAAGAGCAACTTTCTGCCTCAAGACAAAAGATCCAGACCTACAAATACCCAAACAAGACGACCTTTCAGGTCTTCAAACTTCGGAAGGCGTTCTCCACCACGTTCCAGACAACAGTCTTACTCCAACCAATCAAAGAGCAATTTTCGTCACCCCAAGAAATCGTCTTGGAATTTTCAAAGGCGTACACCTAGGGGTACACCAGAAAAACCTCAAGATGCATGAAGAACTAGCCTCTCCCGAAATATCAAAGGAGTTAGGAGGGCGCCTCCTATGGTTCAGGGAGATGTGGCTATCAACAACATCAGACGCCTGGGTTCACAATATAATAACAGTGGGCTATACACTTCAATTTCGGAGGACTCCTCCACAAAGATTTCTCCGGTCATCCGTACCAACTCTTCCAAAAAAGAGGCTGGCCTTAAATTCAGCTATACAAGACATGCTAAAAACCAAGTCCATAATAGCAGTACTATATAAAAAATTTGGGAGTCCGCCTCTGATTTAGATTTGTTGAAGCCCTAGGTACTCGCCCCAGTTCACAGGCGACATATATATCAAAATTCCTTGTATCCAAAGATAGCTGTCCCAAAGGCTTGCTTTTCCATAAAAAGTTTCTTTATTTAAATTATCATTAAAAATTTTTGGTTACATTCAGTCCCCCAGGCCCACCTTACGCGTTTCGCACCCTCCGGCGCTTAGTCATAGGTGACTAAGCGCCGGAGGGTGCGAAGCGCGTAAGGTGGGCCTGGGGGGACTGAATGTAACCAAAAATTTTTAATGATAATTTAAATAAAGAAACTTTTTATGGAAAAGCAAGCCTTTGGGACAGCTATCTTTGGATACAAGGAATTTTGACATAATAGCAGTACCACCAGATCAACGTCATCAGGGATTTTATTCAAATCTTTTTCTGATACCCAAAAAAGACGGTTCACTGAGACCAGTGCTAGATTTGAAGTTCTTAAACAAATTTCTTCATGTTCCATCATTCAAAATGGAGTCCTTGAGGTCAGTAATCGCAAACGTAGAGCAAGGAGATTTTTTCACAGCCATAGACTTAAAGGACGCTTATCTACACGTACCTAACCATGTAGAGTCTCAACAGTATCTACGATTCGCGATACAGAAGGAACATTTTCAATTCCGTGCACTACCCTTCGGCCTCGCTACTGCACCCATGGTTTTCACCAAAATATTGGCGACTCTTGTGGCACACATGAGACAATTAGATATTTGCGTTCTTCCATATCTAGACGATCTATTAATTCGGGCACCATCATACGCAACTGCAGTTACTCACACCAACCTCTGCAAGAGAACTTTAGAAGCTCATGGTTGGATGATCAACAAAGCGAAAAGCACATTGATTCCAACACAAACCATCATTTTTTTGGGAGTCAGATTCGACTCATCTCAACACAAAGTTTTTCTCACTCCACAAAAACAGCTCATCTTACAGACAGCAGCAAAGCAAGCAATGTCGCAAAAATCAATCTCGGCCAGAGACTGCATGCGACTTCTAGGACTCATGTCCTCTGCCATAGAGGTCGTACCCTTTGCACAGGCTCACATGAGGGAACTCCAATTAGATTTTCTTCGAAAATGGCGCAGAAATTACAACAAACTAGACTACCCGGTATTCCTTTCAGAAGTCACAAAATCCTCCCTTCATTGGTGGCTTCACCCAAACAACCTATCCAAGGGGAAATTTTGCTCGGTGGCAAGCTGGGAAATCATCACCACAGATGCCAGTCTTTCGGGTTGGGGAGGTGTTTTCAACCACAGAACCGTTCAGGGTCGGTGGTCCCAAGAAGAAACCTCACTACACATCAATGTGTTGGAGCTACGAGCAATCTACCTAGCTCTATTACACTGGTCAGATCTTTTGAAGGGATCTCCAATAAAAGTCAAAACAGACAACGCCACCGCAGTGGCATATATAAATCATCAAGGAGGTACACACAGCAAAGCTGCCTGGAAAGAGACGGCTCGCATCTTGCAATGGGCGGAAAACAATACAAGCCGATTAGCGGCTGTTTATATCCCAGGACAACTAAATTGGGAAGCAGACTTCCTAAGCCGAACCACTCTAGACCCAGGAGAGTGGATGTTACACAAAGATGTATTCCAACAGCTTACAGTCAGATGGGGGATACCACAAATAGACCTTATGGCAAGCAAATTCAACCGTCAACTAACATGCTACTGTTCCAGGTACCAAGATTCGGAAGCATGGTCAATAGACGCAATGACTACTCCCTGGGAATTTCAACTCGTATATATTTTTCCACCCATTCCAATGATCCATCCAATCCTCAGAAGGCTTCATCTCTTTCACACAACTGCCATAATGATAACACCGTTTTGGCCCAGAAGGGCATGGTTCTCAGATCTCAGAAAACTGTCAATTGCACCTCCATGGACACTACCCCTCAGACCAGATCTTCTCTTGCAAGGTCCCTGCTGGCACCCTACGTTGGAGACACTCTCCCTGACGGCATGGTTATTGAAAGCTCCATATGGAGGAACAAAGGTCTGTCAGAAAAAGTAACCAACACTATGTTAAAAGCACGCAAACCAACAACCAGTACCACATATCATCGTATATGGTCCAATTACATTACATGGGCCAGAACAAAGAAAGCATGCTATCAAACTTGTTCAATTCCGATGATACTGGAATTCCTTCAGGAGGGCATGGACAAGGGGCTCGGAGTAAATTCCCTCAAAGTGCAGGTATCGGCACTTTCAGTGTTCTTTCAAACACAAATAGCGTCTTTTCCAGACATAAGGACTTTTCTTCAAGCTGTAGAGCACATAAAACCTCCGTACAAACACCCTCTGCCTCCCTGGAATTTGAACCTGATCTTACAAACACTGCAGGGGCGTCCTTTTGAACCGCTTGCTACCACCGAGGTGCGGTTTCTAACTTGGAAGACGGCTTTTCTGGTGGCCATTTCGTCAGCAAGGCGAGTATCTGAGATTGGGGCTCTAAGTTGCAAGCCTCCATACTGTATCTTTCATGAAGATAAAGTGGTATTAAGAACAGTTCCAGCATTTCAACCTAAGGTAGCAACAGAGTTTCACCTCAATCAGGAAATTGTATTGCCTTCATTTTGTCCTTAACCAGTCTCCGAAGTGGAACACCGTTTACATAGTTTAGATGTGGTACGGGCACTCAAATTCTATTTTCACAGAACAGAAGGATTTAGAAAGACGGATGCTCTTTTTGTGCTGTATGGCTCGTCTAACAAAGGTGACAAGGCTTCAAAAACATCCATTGCGAGATGGATTAAGAACCTCATAATATTCATTTACAAACTCAAAAAGCTACCGACACCTCTGAAGGTAACGGCTCATTCCACGCGAGGTTTAAGTGCTTCATGGGCACTCTACAATCAGGCGTCCATGGAACAAATTTGTAAGGCGGCTACTTGGTCGTCCTTACACACTTTTACAAAATTCTACAAATTCAATGTTTTCGCATCAACTGATGCCAGTTTTGGCAGAAAAGTTCTTCAAACTGTTGTTTAATAATATAGAGTCTGTTGGCCATGTTAGTGCCTTTGTTTCAATACATTTTTCTAAATTCAAAACTCGACCTAATAACTTTCTTCTTCCCACCCTTTCTTCTGGCTTTGGGACTCACCCATTGGAACCCTGTGCTGCCTAGGGACGACCGAGAAAAGAGGATTTGTTATCATACTTACCGATAAATCTCTTTCTCGTAGTCCCGTAAAGGCAGCACAGGGAGTTTCCCACCCATATTCTTGCTATATTCCTACTTATAAGCTGTGCTAGTCGAAACTAAAGTAGGCGGGGTCAATACAGGGAAGAGGAGGATCCCCTATGAGGGATTGAAGTTTTAGTTCCATCCTGCCTCCTAGAGGGATTGCTGTATTAACCCATTGGTACCCTGTGCTGCCTTTACGGGACTACGAGAAAGAGATTTATCGGTAAGTATGATAACAAATCCTCTTTTGTCTATATGGTCTTGACAAAGGGTCAGATGCAAACCGAAACATTGTTGTAATGCCCTAAAGGGTTCCAATAAAGGCATTTTATTTTATGAAGAAGTGGTGCTGTTTCATCTTGTAAACTTGTAATCTTGTTTCATCTTGTAAGCTGAAGTTTAGTCTTCAACAAGTGAAATTCATGCTCAATTGGGTTCAGATCAGGTGACTGACTTGGCCATTCAAGAATATTCCACTTCACTGAATAGAGCAAGCATTCAGCACATAATGATGTCTTAACGTGAAAATAGTGGCTTTATTCTAGGCAATGCCACAAAACAAATAATTACAGTTAGGTCCATAAATATTTGAACATAGACAACTAATTTCTCTAATTTTCTAACAGTGATCTGCGATGACCTTCCATTCGGCAACGGCTTTGGTAACCAAACCGCTACCGTCCGCTTCCACTCCACAAAGCTGTTTTGCATTAATGTGTATGTTCATAGATTGGATAATGCTTAGAAACATCACATTTTCTGCCCCGTAAAAACCATGGATTATTTTTGAAAGTGCAAAATGCCCTTAAATTAGTTAGGATTTAATGGCCACAAAAGGAAATTTCTCGAGTTGTGAAGTTATGTGAAGCAAGCTGGAGGACTGTTTGTTCTCACCTCATAATTCATAAATCAGTTATTTTTCCCCCTGTTGAGAGCAAAGGAAATACATTTTCCGGGTCTCTGACAGTACTTGATAGCATATGATTTGACCATGTACAATCCTAAAGCTGGGGCCTGAAAGCCTGTAGCAATACATTATGCGGGACATCTAAGCAATGTTGCAACTGGTCTACATTATTCTGTATTCCTCAAGGCTTACCCAAGCAATCACACAATAGACTGATTTTTAATGTAAATGTATTCATATTATTTTTCTAATACTAATTTTCCTAGCTGTCTTTCTCTAGCAACCTGACATAAAAGTTAAACATTGTCTCCATCAACCAATATATCTATTGTATTTTTATTTCTGAGTATCTCCTACAGTTATGCATCCTATCTGTTCATGCTGAAGATAAATCCTAATACAGTTTAGCCTGCATTCCAAATCCCTGGTTTTGCCTAGAGGCAGCAAGAGAATGACTGGCTATGATCTTGTCCAGTGCTGCCAACTTCTGTGTTTACTATAGCTACGCAAGCACGCTCCTGCACTCCCATCTTTAAGGATGCCAGTCAGTGACAAATCACGCGAGGCTGTGATTTCAGCAAAGCTGCTAGAAAATTATGGTTCCTCCTCTCACAGAATTTTACCGCAGTGTAATGGACGGTAATTTTTTAATACCGGCACCGGCCTTCAGACCCGTTTTTCCGGCTAGGCCCGTTAAATACCATCTTGGTGGCAACCCTATCTACAATTGTCCGTGTAAGTTTTTAAAATACAATTGTAGTGCAATGTTGCAAAGTAGCTAATAAAAAATAAACCTAAAAGGGAAAACTGAAAAAAAAGCTGTAAAATCAACCGTAATTGCAATAAATACTTACCTGATGTTGTCATACCTTCAGCAGGGGCTTCAAGGCTGACAAATGCATGTAATACATACAGCAAGCTACTCCCACTGCAAATTTACGTTGGATGGTGATTGTTCCTAAACTCTTAAATTACTTCTTAGATCTCTGAAGAGAACAAAAAGAATGTTAATTGCTGCTCAATGAAACAGTTATAGGGGTTATTCACTTTTGAGTTAACTTTTAGTATGATGATTGTAGAGAATGACAATTTGCAATTGGTTTTCATTTTTAATTCATGTGATTTTTGTTATTTAGCTTTTTATTCAGCAGCTCTCCAGTCTGCAATTTCAGCAATCTGATTGCTGGGGTCCAAGTTACCCTAGCAACCATACATTGATTTGACTAAGAAACAGGATTATAAACAGGGGAGTGTCTGAATAGAAAGTAGTAATAAAAAGTTGCACTAATAATAAAGGTGTAGCCTTACAGAGAATTTGTTTTTAGTTGGGGTCAGTGACCCCCATTTGAACACTGGAAAGAGTCAGAAGAAGACATAATTACAATAAAATAATAACAAAACTATAAAAAATACATAACTAAGTCCAACTTAAAAGTGATTATGAATTCGCCATTATATAACATACTAAAAGTTAACTTAAAGGTGAACCAAACGTTCAAAACATTGTTGGCCATAATGGTTGGTTTATGTTGCTTAGAAATAATGGTGGCCAAGGGCCCCAACATTTAAAAACAAAAGCCAGAGGCCCCTAAAAGATAAAGAAAAAATCCTATTGGCTGCGGGGGGCCCTAATGGTTACAATGATCATTGGTGGCCAGAGTCCTAATATTAAAAAAGATCATTGGTGTTCAGGGGTCCTAATAGTTACAGAATACACCTGTGGGGGGTTTGTTTTGTTTTTTTAACTTTTAGAATTGTGTACCGGTATGTGAGTTACACAGCTTTCTTTTTATTTTTATTTCACACTGCAAGGGAGTTTATACACACACGAACACATAGGCCCATTTTAATAATGCAGGAAATAGGAAGCTCCTATTCTTTCTAGATTATAACAGCTCATGAAGACAGTAGTTCAACTACTTGCAGCATGTAGTGGCAAAAATGCTACTATATTTTTTTTCATGCCAGCACTGTGTTGCTCTGTGCCACTTATTTCTATGCAGCATACAGTCAGCTGACACATGCAGTGTATTTTAATCTCCCAGTACTTATAATGAAGTCGGTATATTCTTAATGTCATGGAGCTTTACAAGCCCGTTTAATGGATATTAACATGAAAAGTATACTGATATATACCAGTGTCAACTATTACAAACAATAAAACTAGGAGTCAATTTAGTCAGGCGTATTCATAATCCATGTACAATAAAGCAAGGGACATAGAAAAAGTGGAAATGGGAACACCATGGGGGTGGCTAATATTACCCAGATTTGGTTCCCTGGAGGTTGGCGTCTCTGCTCAAGAAAGGTGGCAGAGCATCATATTCAGGCAGGGGCTGAGGGACTATCTGGATTTAGAATATGAAGGAATATTATTATAAAGCATTTATTGGAATCCTGGCTCAGCTCTCTTGCAAAATACAACATGTCAGGCCTTGCACAGCCTTTTATCAAGTTACCTTGTTATGAAGCTGTTTATAAATATGTCTAAAGAAATACAGATAAAATAATAAACTCTCTCAGTTTTGGTGCAGGTGGATTTTAAATTTTTTAACCAAAAGGGTCAAGATGTAGCAGAGAGAAAGATGAGACAAGCAAGAAGTTGCTGTACACCCAGGATAGGAGAGAAATTATTAATAGAATTTTTCACAAGAGACCTTCTACCAAGAGTAATATATGTCAGGGAGACCTTTAAGGGGTTGTTCACCTTTAAATTAACTGTTAGAATGCTGTAGAGAGTGATATTTGAAGACAATTTCCAATTGGTTTTCATTTTTTTATTATAGGTGGTTTAGCTTTTTATTCAGCAGCTCTCTTGCAATTTCAACAGTCTGGTTGCTAGGGTCCCAATTACCCTAGCATTCATGCACCGTTTGAATAAGAGACTGGAATATGAATAGGAGAGGCCTGAATAGAAAGTTGAGTAATAAAAAGTAGCAATAACAATGTTTTTAGATGGGGTCAGTGACCCCCATTTGAAAGCTGGAAAACGTCTGAAAAAGAAGGCAATTAATTCAAAAAATATAAAAAATAAGTAATGAAGACCAATTGAAAAGTTTGCTTAAAAATTGGCCATTCTAGAACATACTAAAAGTTAACTTAAAGGTGAACCACCCCTTTAAGATGAGCATGCAAGGGAAAAACCATTTTACCTATCTCCCCAGTTCCATTCTACAACTCCCAGTAGAGTCAATAGGACCAGACCTTTATACAGCTTGCCCAACCAATATCTGATTAAGGACTTGTCTGATATAGATAAGCAGAATTACAAATAAGACTGCTGATGTGGTCCTTTATAAATGGGGCTGCACAGAGCTCATTTACAATACTCAGTTAACCTTGTACATTGTAGTCTGTCCTATTCCAAACAACGTTGCAATTGGTCTCCATTATTTGTTTCTTAAAGATTTATAATTATTTGTCTTTTCTGCCTCTTTCTAGCCTCTGTCTCTAGGGCAGGCATGATCGATGCATTTTTTCATAGTTCTAACTATTTAACCCTTTAAGTGCCACAGAACGTAGAATCTACGTTCTGTGGATCAAAGGACCAAAGTGCCACAGATCGTAGATTCTACGTTCTGCAGCACTTCCGGGTTTGCGAGCGGAGGAGCGGCTGTTAGAGCCGCTCGCTCCGCTCCTTCACGATCCCCTGCCCCTAGACAACGAGCAGAGCAGGGGATCGTGTGGCCCCTGGGGCGCGATCGCCCAGGGGCCCCAAAGCAGCAGCAGGGACGCGTTTCCTATGCGTCCTGCTGCTGCCTGCGCTGCACTTCCGCCCAGCTCCGCCCCCACATGGCTGATGACCGTTGGAGCTGCAGATCTGCTGCGTGGAGCCCTCTCTCATCGATCTGAGGCATCTACCCCAGGTAAGTGTAACATTTGCACACACAAAAACACACAAACACACCAACACACACTTATTACAGTAATATACACTTACATTCACACTTACACACACTCACACATAGATTTTTGGGGATTGGGGGGGTCACACACACTCACAGCACCCATGTACACTTGCACACGCGCACACGCGCAAATAACATGCAATTTACCCGTTGTGCACACGAATATGTACATATATGGCTTTGTGGCTTTTTTTTTTTTTTTCTTATCGCATCGTCTCTTTTTGGGCTAAAAAAATGTTTTATTGCCGTTCCGAATAGCGTATTCGCTAACCGTACTGTGCAATAGCATTTGTATGTTATTTTGGTGGTTATATTGCAATTTTGGGTATTTTGGTGAATTTTGGTGAATTTTTAGCCATTTTATTGAATTTTTAGCCATTTTATTGCATTTTCAGCTCTGCATTTGTGTTGTTCACTTGTTTCTGTCCGTATAATCGATTTGGCCCAGCTAAAATATTCAAAATTCTGGTGGCCGATTACACTAGTGTGAAAAAAAAAGCATTGATTTTTGTGGTTTTATTAGTTTCTGGTGATTTATTTGCATTTCACACTGTTCTGTGTTATTTTGTTTTGCCTATGTAAATTTTATCTACTATATATCCATTTGTGGGTCTCTGTGCGCCACATAGTTTTGTATATCTATGCATATTGGGCATCAAAGTGTTCAGTAGACCCCTGTCGTTCATATTTAGGATGTTTTATGCTGATACGTTACGAAATGTGGGGCACATAATGGGGTAAAATTCAAGCTTTGTGACGATTTTCAGAAATTTGATAAAAACCGTTATGTTCAGCATTGCTTTGCAGTTTGGCAGTTTGCAGTAGAAACACTTATTTACCCATTTTGGATTCGTCAGAATGTGTACTTTCTGAAAATATATGGTTTTCTGGGGTCTCTGTACTGTTAGGGGGGTCTAATGTCGCATATTACACACACCAGGTGCTTATATTGCAGCAGCCAGCGCGTCAGCTGTGAAAATGTCTATACATATTGTCATTTGGGGGTCTCTGTGCGCCACATACTTTGGTATATCTATGCATATTGGGCATCAAAGTGTTCAGTAGACCCCTGGCGCTCATATTTAGGATGTTTTATGCTGATAAGCTACGAAATGTGGGGCATATAATGGGGTAAAATTCAAGCTTTGTGACGATTTTCAGAAATTTGATAAAAACCGTTATGTTCAGCATTGCTTTGCAGTTTGGCAGTTTGCAGTAGAAACACTTATTTACCCATATTGGATTCGTCAAAATGTGTACTTTCTGAAAATATATGGATTCTGGGGTCTCTGTGCTGTTAGGTGGTCTAATGTCGCATAATACACACACCGGGTGGTTATATTGCAGCAGCCAGCGCGTCAGCCGTGAAAATATCTATACATATTGTCATTTGGGGGTCTCTGTGCGCCACATAGTTTGGTATATCTATGCATATTGGGCATCAAAGTGTTCAGTAGACCCCATGCGCTCATATTTAGGATGTTTTATGCTGATAAGTTACGAAATGTGGGGCATATAATGGGGTAAAATTCAAGCTTTGTGACGATGTTCAGAAATTTGATAAAAACCGTTACGTTCAGCATTGCTTTGCAGTTTGACAGTTTGCAGTAGGAACACATATTTACCCATATTGGATTCGTCAAAATGTGTACTTTCTGAAAATATATGGTTTTCTGGGGTCTCTGTACTGTTAGGGGGGTCTAATGTCGCATATTACACACACCAGGTGCTTGTATTGCAGCAGCCAGCACGCATCAGCCGTGAAAATGTATACACTATTGTCATTTGGGGTCTCTGTGCGCCACATAGTTTGGTATATCTATGCATATTGGGCATCAAAGTGTTTAGTAGACCCCTGGCGTTCATATTCAGGATGTTTAATGCTGATAAGTTACGAAATGTGGGGCATATAATGGGGTAAAATTCAAGCTTTGTGACGATTTTCAGAAATTTGATAAAAACCGTTACGTTCAGCATTGCTTTGCAGTTTGACAGTTTGCAGTAGGAACACATATTTACCCATATTGGATTCGTCAGAATGTGTACTTTCCGAAAATATATGGTTTTCTGGGGTCTCTGTACTGTTAGGGGGGTCTAATGTCGCATATTACACACACCAGGTGCTTATATTGCAGCAGCCAGCGCGCGTCAGCCGTGAAAATGTATACACTATTGTCATTTGGGGGTCTCTGTGCGCCACATAGTTTGGTATATCTATGCATATTGGGCATCAAAGTGTTTAGTAGACCCCTGGCGTTCATATTCAGGATGTTTTATGCTGATAAGTTACGAAATGTGGGGCATATAATGGGGTAAAATTCAAGCTTTGTGACGATTTTCAGAAATTTGATAAAAACCGTTATGTTCAGCATTGCTTTGCAGTTTGGCAGTTTGCAGTAGAAACACTTATTTACCCATATTGGATTCGTCAGAATGTGTACTTTCTGAAAATATATGGTTTTCTGGGGTCTCTGTACTGTTAGGTGGTCTAATGTCGCATAATACACACACACACCGGGTGGTTATATTGCTGCAGCCAGCGTGTCAGCCGTGAAAATGTCTATACATATTGTCATTTGGGGGTCTCTGTGCGCCACATAGTTTGGTATATCTATGCATTTTGGGCATCAAAGTGTTCAGTAGACCCCTGGCGCTCATATTTAGGATGTTTTATGCTGATAAGTTACGAAATGTGGGGCATATAATGGGATAAAATTCAAGCTTTGTGACGATTTTCAGAAATTTGATAAAAACTGTTACGTTCAGCATTGCTTTGCAGTTTGACAGTTTGCAGTAGGAACACATATTTACCCATATTGGATTCGTCAGAATGTGTACTTTCCGAAAATATATGGTTTTCTGGGGTCTCTGTACTGTTAGGGGGGTCTAATGTCGCATATTACACACACCGGGTGCTTATATTGCAGCAGCCAGCGCGCGTCAGCCGTGAAAATGTATACACTATTGTCATTTGGGGGTCTCTGTGCGCCACATAGTTTGGTATATCTATGCATATTGGGCATCAAAGTGTTTAATAGACCCCTGGCGTTCATATTCAGGATGTTTTAGGCTGATAAGTTACGAAATGTGGGGCATATAATGGGGTAAAATTCAAGCTTTGTGACGATTTTCAGAAATTTGATAAAAACCGTTATGTTCAGCATTGCTTTGCAGTTTGCCAGTTTGCAGTAGAAACGCTTATTTACCCATATTGGATTCGTCAGAATGTGTACTTTCTGAAAATATATGGTTTTCTGGGGTCTCTGTACTGTTAGGTGGTCTAATGTCGCATAATACACACACTGGGTGGTTATATTGCAGCAGCCAGCGCGTCAGCCGTGAAAATGTCTATACATATTGTCATTTGGGGGTCTCTGTGCCCCACATAGTTTGGTATATCTATGCACATTGGGCATCAAACTGTTTAGTAGACCCCTATGTTTATATTTAGGATGCTTTATGCTGGTAATGATACATGGACAATACGATGCTGGAAAGTTGAAGCTTTGAGGCAATTTTCAGAATATTTTACCAAAACCGCCAAATTTGGCAAAGCCTTGCGACTCAGTAGTTTGGGGCAGAAAGGCATGGGTACCCATTTTAGATTCTGTCTAATGTGTATTTTCCAAAGATATATGGGTTTGGGGGGTAAACATATATTTCTGTGTTTTTACCCCACAAAAATGCAGTCAATGTGTTGATTTTTCATTAGCTGAAGTTACGCACAGGACTATTTGTATGCGCTAACTTCATTTTGGGGCCTCTAACTGCCATATACTTTGGTAAACCTATGCACAGTGGGCACCAAACTGTTTGGAGGACCCCTGGCAATCATATTTAGGGTGTTTTTTTTTGGTTGCGTAACGATACATGGGTGATATGGTGCTGAGAAGTTGAAGCTTTGAGGCAATTTTCAGATATTTCACCAAAACCGACAATTGTGGGAAAGCCTTGCGACTCAGTAGTTTGGAGCAGAAAGGCATGGGTACCCATTTTAGATTCTGTAGAATGTGTACTTTCCAAAAATATATGGGTTTGGGGGGTAAACATATATTTCTGTGTTTTTACCCCACAAAAATGCAGTCAATGTGTTGATTTTTCATTAGATGAAGTTACCCACAGGACTATTTGTATGCGCTAACTTCATTTTGAGGCCTCTAAATGCCAGATACTTTGGTAAACCTATGAACAATGGCCACCAAACTGTTTGGAGGAACCCTGGCAATCATATTTAGGGTGCTTTTTCTTGGTGCGTAACGATACATGGGTGATATGGGGCTGAGAAGTTGAAGCTTTGAGGCAATTTTCAGATATTTCACCAAAACCGACAATTGTGGGAAAGCCTTGCGACTCAGTAGTTTGGAGCAGAAAGGCATGGGTACCCATTTTAGATCCGGTAGAATGTGTACTTTCCAAAAATATATGGGTTTTGGGGGGTAAACATATATTTCTGTGTTTTTACCCCACAAAAATGCAGTCAATGTGTTGATTTTTCATTAGCTGAAGTTACCCACTGGACTTTTTGTATGCACTAACTTCATTTTGGGCCTCTAACTGCCATATACTTTGGTAAACCTATGCACAGTAGGCACCAAACTGTTTGGAGGACCCCTGGCAATCATATTTAGGGTGTTTTTTTTTTGGTGCGTAACGATACATGGGTGATATGGTGCTGAGAAGTTGAAGCTTTGAGGCAATTTTCAGATATTTCACCAAAACCGACAATTGTGGGAAAGCCTTGCGACTCAGTAGTTTGGAGCAGAAAGGCATGGGTATCCATTTTAGATTCTGTAGAATGTGTACTTTCCAAAAATATATGGGTTTGGGGGTAAACATATATTTCTGTGTTTTTACCCCACAAAAATGCAGTCAATGTGTTGATTTTTCATTAGATGAAGTTACCCACAGGACTATTTGTATGCGCTAACTTCATTTTGAGGCCTCTAACTGCCAGATACTTTGGTAAACCTATGAACAATGGCCACCAAACTGTTTGGAGGAACCCTGGCAATCATATTTAGGGTGTTTTTTCTTGATGCGTAACGATACATGGGTGATATGGTGGTGAGAAGTTGAAGCTTTGAGGCAATTTTCAGATATTTCACCAAAACCGACAATTGTGGGAAAGCCTTGCGACTCAGTAGTTTGGAGCAGAAAGGCATGGGTACCCATTTTAGATTCGGTAGAATGTGTACTTTCCAAAAATATATGGGTTTTGGGGGGTAAACATATATTTCTGTGTTTTTACCCCACAAAAATGCAGTCAATGTGTTGATTTTTCATTAGCTGAAGTTACCCACGGGACTGTTTGTATGCGCTAACTTCATTTTGGGGCCTCTAAATGCCAGATACTTTGGTAAACTTATGAACAATGGCCACCAAAATGTTCAGAGGAACCCTGGCAATCATATTTAGGGTGCTTTTTCTTAGTACGTAATGATACATGGGTGATATGGTGCTGGGAAGTTGAAGCTTTGAGGCAATTTTCAGATATTTCACCAAAACCGACAATTGTGGGAAAGCCTTGCGACTCAGTAGTTTGGAGCAGAAAGGCATGGGTACCCATTTTAGATTCTGTAGAATGTGTTCTTTCCAAAAATATATGGGTTTGGGGGGTAAACATATATTTCTGTGTTTTTACCCCACAAAAATGCAGTCAATGTGTTGATTTCTCATTAGATGAAGTTACCCACAGGACTATTTGTATGCGCTAACTTCATTTTGAGGCCTCTAACTGCCAGATACTTTGGTAAACCTATGAACAATGGCTACCAAACTGTTTGGAGGAACCCTGGCAATCATATTTAGGGTGTTTTTTCTTGGTGCGTAACGATACATGGGTGATATGGTGCTGAGAAGTTGAAGCTTTGAGGCAATTTTCAGATATTTCACCAAAACCGACAATTGTGGGAAGGCCTTGCGACTCAGTAGTTTGGAGCAGAAAGGCATGGGTACCCATTTTAGATTCGGTAGAATGTGTACTTTCCAAAAATATATGGTTTTTGGGGGGTAAACATATATTTCTGTGTTTTTACCCCACAAAAATGCAGTCAATGTGTTGATTTTTCATTAGCTGAAGTTACTCACGGGACTGTTTGTATGCGCTAACTTCATTTTGGGGCCTCTAAATGCCAGATACTTTGGTAAACTTATGAACAATCGCCACCAAAATGTTCAGAGGAACCCTGGCAATCATATTTAGGGTGCTTTTTCTTAGTACGTAATGATACATGGGTGATATGGTGCTGGGAAGTTGAAGCTTTGAGGCAATTTTCAGATATTTCACCAAAACTGACAATTTTGGGAAAGCCTTGCGACTCAGTAGTTTGGAGCAGAAAGGCATGGGTACCCATTTTAGATTCGGTAGAATGTGTTCTTTCCAAAAATATATGGGTTTGGGGGGTAAACATATATTTCTGTGTTTTTACCCCACAAAGAATGCAGTCAATGTTTTGATTTCTCAGTAGCTGAAGTAAAGTCCTGAACAATTTGGATGCGCTAACTTCATATTTGTGTCTCTAAATGCCAGATACTTTGGTAAACCTATGCATAATGGGTATCAAACTGTTCAGTGGACCCCTGGCAATCATATTTCAGGTGCTTTTTCTTGGTACGTAATATAGTTTGGGATATGCGGAGCAGCAAAATAAAACCTTTGAAATGATTTTTCAAAATTTTGAATTTTATTTTGAAAAACCGCTATGTTCAGACAAGCTTTTCTGTTTGGTAGTTGGGAGTAGAGAGACATAGTTACCCATTTTGTAATCGGCAGAATGTGTACTTTTCAAAAATGTATGGTTTTCTGGGGTAAACCTATGGTTTCAGGATTTTTTGCCTTGGAATCTAAAGCATGCCGTTTTCTGCCTTAGTGCTTTCAAAATTCAGTAATATACTGCCGGGAGTTTTTGCTGTACAGAAATCTTAAATCTCCCTAAAACTATACATATCTGGTATTGGCACGTTCGAGAGACATAAGGCTTTCCAAATACGTTGGATTTTCATCTGTAAAATTAAATATTTTTCTGGTATAAATTGATATACGATGAAAAATGGTAATTTTTCATTTTTTTTTGTTATTTAGCACTATAAATTTTTTTGCACAGGTGGAAATACATGAAAACTCAGGCAGATTTAGAAAGCTCAGTTTCTACCGAAAAAAACAATGTATAATTTTCCTAGGTAAACTATAGGTTTCCCCTCAGAAAATGCCCCTAAAGTGAGAGAGCACAAAATGCTTAAAAACGGCTGGCATTTCGCGTAACCAAAATGTGAAATTCTGCTGGCACTTAAAGGGTTAAAGAGGAAGTTTGGAAATTTAAAGACTCACATCCAGTATTAACAGCAACATAACTAATGGTCCTATTCTCATTACACACAGAGTTTGATTTAATCCAGTTACCGATAGCAAGTCTAAGATCAGGGGCACACGTACTGAAAGCATTTTAGGACATCCTCAAATTGCTCTCCTGCATGCGATCTCCTAAGGTAGAGGAATGCAGCATTGTCTGCTTTTTCTCTCACCCATCCTGAAAGGCTGCAGTCGCACCTCCATCCTGGGTCCTCGGTCCGCCCTACTCGGCCTTCAGTTCTTCATCCTCAGCCCTCCCTCCTCGGTCCTCAGTACAAACACTCTCGGTCCTCAGCCCTCCCTCCTCAGGCATCATCCCCCCTCCTCGGTCCTCAGTACAAACACTCTCATTCCTCAACCATCAGTAGAAACACTCACGCTCCTCTTCCCTCCCTCCTCAGCCCTCACTACAAACGCTTTTCATCCTCAGTCCCCTCCTCGGTCCTCAGTACAAACACTCTCATTCCTCAGCCCTCAGTACAAACACTCTCCCTCCTCTTCCCTCCCTCCTCAGCTCTCACTACAAACACTTTTCATCTTCAGCCCTCCATTCTCAGTCCTCAGTACAAACAATCTCATTCCTCAGCCCTCAGTACAAACACTCTCCATCCTCAGCCCTCACTACAAACGCTTTTCATCCTCAGCCCTCCACTCTCGGTCCTCAGTACAAACACTCTCCGTCCTCAGCCCTCCCTCCTCAGCCATCATCCCCCCTTCTCGGTCCTTAGTACAAACACTCTCATCCTTTCTCAGCCCTCAGTACAAACACTCTCCATCTCCCTCACTACAAATAGGGTTGCCATCTTTTCTGGAAAAACATACCAGCCTTCCTATATTTTTATGCATTTCCCCTACTAATAACATTGGGATCAAGCTTAATTTTTACAGGCCAGGCCGGTAAAATACCGGGCAGGTGGCAACCCTAACTACAAATGCTCTCCATCCTCAGCCCTCCCTCCTCAGGCATCATACCCCCACGGTCCTTACACTCTCATTCCTCAGTACAAACACTCTACGTCCTCAGCCATCACTACAAACGCTCTCCATCCTCGGTCCTCAGTACAAACACTCTCCATCCTCAGCCCTCCCTCCTCAGCCATCAGCCTGGCTTACGAGCTGAGGTTTGAGGAGGGAGGGCTGAGGAATGAGCCACGAGGGGGTGGTTGCAACAACAATTGCGGCTAGCAATGAGGTGTGACTGCAGCCTCTTCAGATAAGTAAGTAGAGTAAGAGACGAGTCTTCATACTTCTTCGTTAGGAAGGCGCACGCAGTAGCGTGTTTTCTCATTATGATGTCCTACAATGCGTTCCGTACACATGGAGTGGGTCAAACATTCGCTGTTGCCTCTTTGGACAGGCAGATGCTGCAGTTGCAAAAACAGAGGTTTACAGCTCCCTGCAACATCCCACACTGCTCTGCGCAATCCCCTCACATAGTTCCCATCACCCCTCAAAGCAGTCAGCAAGATGACCCGAATATGAGATCTGTCAACAAGTCCGCCCTGCCAGTAGTTTAACTAAATCCGTACGGCTTCTCACTCAGATTGGGAATCGTAGTTCCTCCATTGTCATTTGTCTTTTACTTAGCGGGCAATCGAACTCCATTTCCCGAAATGCTTTGCCCTATACTACGCATGCGCTTCCAGCGAGGTTGCAATGGCGGCGCTCTAAGGCTGACACGGGAGATTGTGCTGCTGGAGGGATGTTGGTGCGGAGGCTGAGTGTCCTGTCCCGGCCCCTTCGGGCGCACATTGTACCGGGAATCAGGGTGTGTCCAAGATGCGCCTACGGTGAGGACCGAGGTAAGTGCTTGAGTTTTAGTAAAACCACGTGGGAACCTGACCTGTGACTTTTCTATCCTGACACATAAAATAGTTTGGATTTGTGTGCAAATAAATGTATATAGAAAAACTGCACGAGCAATGCAGACTGAACAGCTACACTGGCGTCTTTCTTCCTTCCTTCTTTCCTGCGCACACCTTGTGTAATACAGTCATACATTGTATCCAGTCATATGAAGGGCACGTCAAGTTAAAAGCTACAGTGGTCTGGAATGTATGGACAGTATTCTGTGGATCATTCTCACCTGCGCAAAGACAGGTGGCGGAATAAAATCGAAAATGTAAAGGCCTAAATTTGCCATTTTTATAGAATTTTAGTATAATTAGTGTTTAAAATAAATGTTCCATAGACTTTTATGGTACCTTGTCGGTGCACTCAGTCATGTGGTGATTATTGCTCAGAATTGTAGCATTGGCTTTTTTTTATGTGGAAATCACGTGACTCATGTTTGCACTGGTAGGAGATTGCAATGAAAGGGGCCCTTTACATAAATTGTAAATAAAGGAATACTAACTGACCTGGAACTATAAGGAAGGTGTCCGTATAACAAATTGTGCCCTTTGTTTCTATTACACTTCTCCTACCTATGCACAATGTTATGCTAGCTCTGGCTTCCTGATAGCATGCTGGGCTGGTGGCATCACTATCCTGACATAGACTGGAGTACAAATGTAAATCTATGGAAGGCTTCCACCAGCCTAGTGTAACCCGATCTTGGCAGGAATATCCAGGGCCACACTGTGGCGCTAACAGTATAGATCCCAAGCCTCCGCTAAGTGGGAGATTTGCGGGGTTTGGATAAGTTAAGTGCCTCCACCCAGGGCTAAAACCAGATATTGGTGGCATACAACTCCCTGGGAACTGCAATAGCAGCGATTTTGGTACCAATTGTAGCAGACAATAAAGCACACAATAGGCAGATATGCAGTAATATGTAATATTAGAAATGCAATATATGCAAATGCAATAAGAACAGTGAAATAACAATAATACGATGAATATAAGACAATATAATAAGTATCACCCTTGGTATGAAAATGTCCACTGTCACTTTAAGAATGGTGAGTGTGCACACTAGAGGTCTGAGGGTATATACCAAAGTAGTAATAGAAGAGGTATGTGTTGCAACACTAGATTGATGCACCCCGGGGTGTGTAAAGTGAAGGTCTCACCAACTCCCAGTGATAATGAAAGAATAAAGATCCTGTGAGGCAGAGCAGATACAGACAAGCAGTCTGGCAGCTTTAATCCACACTGTGCTTGGAATGCTGGTGTAGGGAAAGGCTTCCTAAAATCCTGAGGATCCACTGCACGTGTCATGGAGGCTGATGGGAAATCCACAGTCCAGATCCGGTGTAGATGCTGGCAACTCACTACAGGGCTGAAGTCCTATCTATCCTACAGGGATTACTTCCCTAGCAATAGCTCAGGCAGCTGCACTAGTTCCAGTCACTATGATGGCTGACTGGAAAGGGTTAACTAACTCCCTGTGCTCTGGCTATGGGATTCCCTATATGGGTAAATGTTCTATAGGTGAAATCCCTAGTTCCTACTCAGATAAATCAGCAGGAACACTCACAAGAGAGAAGGAGAGATTGCAGGCTGCTCTCAGTGTATTAGTCCATGCTTTCCTCTTCTCTTCTTCCTGGTTAACCTAAGCCTCACTTTCATTTTGGCTCCAAACTTCTTTCAGAGAGGTCACAAGGTCAGAAGCAAATCCTTCTTGCTGATTGGACAGGCTGTGGCTGAAAACTGTCTCACTGCAGTGCAAGCAGCAGCCATGCTTTTGGTGGATCCAGATTTAAAGTCACAGGGTTATGCAGTTAGGGAAAGGGCAAATAACACTTCCCTACACTAGCATGAACAACAGCTGTGTCTTTGTACTCAACTGTAGCCTAGTTGGGTTGTCAGGAGTTGCTGTTGGGCCGGGGCTGCATTATTGGTAGAACTGAGCAGAGCTGTTTTTCGGGCCATTTGTTCGAAACATTTGTTATTTTGGACAACTTTCCTTTCTTGGAATGGTCTTGTTTGTTTACAGAACCTTCCGCAGCTCTCCAATGGCTTAATATGACTTGGTAATCACAGCCCTGTATTCACACAGGCAAAGATAGGCAGCAGTTCCCTGTCAGGTCTGTCTAGCTGCTGATTGGCTGGCATCCAACAGGCCAAATTGCTTAGAGCCATTGAGAGGCATCCCTCTAGAGCAGTGGTCCCCAACCAGTAGCTCGTGAGCAACATGTTGCTCTCCAACCCCTTGGATGTTGCTCTCAGGGTCCTCAAAGCAGGTGCTTATTTTTGAATTCCAAGCTAGAAATCAAGTTTTAATTGCATAAAAACTAAGTGTAGTGCCAAACAGAGCCTCCTGTAGGCTGCCAGTCCTCATAGGGGCTACCAAATAGCCATTCATAGCCCTTATTTGGCACCCAAGGGACTTTTTCATGCTTGTGTTGCTCCCCAACTCTTTTTACATTTGAATGTGGCTCACAGGTAAAAAAGGTTGGGGACCTCTGCTCTAGAGCCTGAAACGGAACCAGGAGGAAGTGGAACAGATGGATAGTGCTAGTACAGGATTTAGAGAAATGTGTTGTTTCGGTTAGACTCAGGCATAGCTTAAAAGGAACAATGGCCTCATCCACTATTTAATATTGTGTGAGTTAAAGGGTGGTTCACCTTCAAGGCAACTTTTAATATGTTGTAGAACGGCCAATTCTAAGCAACTTTTCAATTGGATTTAATTTAATTGTTATAGTTTTATAATTATTTGCGTTTTTATTCTGACACTTTGCAGCATTTAAATGGGCATCGCTGACCCCTTCTTAAAAGCTGTAAGCTCTGTAAGGCTGCAAATGCTCTGTAAGGCTACAAATGCCTTGTTATTGCTAGTTTTTATCACTCCTCTTTCTATTCAGGCCTCTCCTATACATATCCCAGTCTCTTATTCACATCAATGCATGGTTGCTAGGGTAATTTGGACCCTAGCTACCAGATTGCTGAAATTGCAAACTGGAGAGCTGCTAAATAAAAACAACCACTGAACAACCACTTTAAGAATATTGTTCCCTTAATAACGGGTCCTGACAACAAGCAGATGTTTAAATAGGTGTCTCACCTAGTCATGAAGGAATTGGTGACAAACCGCACAGAGTGTTTGCATGCCTTATTAGCAATTATATCTATAGGTAACTGTGTAGAGTCTAAAAGCAGGCATACATGTAAAGTGAAGGCTTGGGGCAGACTAGCATTCAGTCAGTAGTTCCACAAGCATGCAAGAATGAAGAATCCACACTCAAAGGACTTATCGTCAAGAATCAGCGAAGTGTTTTATATTGGAGACTAACATTTTGCTTAATACAATAAGCCTTTCTCAAGGTGAAATAACCGCACACATTCTTGACAATAAAACCATGTAGTGGTGGTAAAGGTATACAGTATTGAAAAAGTGATCTGTCAAATTGTATGATCAATATACTGTCCACAGAGATCATTTTATAACTTTTAACACAGATTGCAAATAAGCAAATCAATACATTGCAAAGATGTATCTTTTTCATATAAAAAGAACTCTAAACCCCTGTATAGGTGACCTCACTGCTCCTCTTGCAGGTCATGGGCAGGTGGAGGGGGAATGGGGGAATGGAGGGGGAAGCCGGGGGCAGGCAGGTCCGGGTTGCGTTTTTCTTGACTCGCACATCACAACTGTATACAGAAACACTTGGAGCGTGAAACTCAATCCAGTAAAGCCACAGAAGCATCCAAAGCAGGAATGTAACTAATAAATGATATATCGAGACTAAGAAAAGCAGAGCCATTTAAGGAAAATTTGCTGTGATCCTGCCCCATGTTGCATATTAGCTTGAAATCTTGCATATTGTTATAAAGAATAGAAACTTGCTCACTTACATATCCATTGTTGTGACGCCTCCAATTAGCATCTTACTACTTAAAGGGATACTGTCATGGGATAAAAAAAAAATTTCAAAATGAATCAGTTAATAGTGCTGCTCCAGCAGAATTCTGCAGTGAAATCCATTTCTCAAAAGAGCAAACAGATTTTTTTATATTCAATTTTGAAATCTGACATGGGGCTAGACATTTTGTCAATTTCCCAGCTACCCCATGTCATGTGACTTGTGCTCTGATAAACTTCAATCACTCTTCACTGCTGTACTGCAAGTTGGAGTGATATCACCCCCTCCCTTTTCCCCCCCAGCAGCCAAACAAAAGAACAATGGGAAGGTAACCAGATAGCAGCTCCCTAACACAAGATAACAGCTGCCTGGTAGATCTAAGAACAACACTCAATAGTAAAAACCCATGTCCCACTGAGACACATTCAGTTACATTGAGAAGGAAAAACAGCAGCCTGCCAGAAAGCATTTCTCTCCTAAAGTGCAGGCACAAGTCCCATGACTTGGGGCAGCTGGGAAATTGACAATATGTCTAGCCCCATGTCAGATTTCAAAATTGAATATAAAAAAATCTGTTTGCTCTTTTGAGAAATGGATTTCAGTGCAGAATTCTGCTGGATCAGCACTATTAACTGATTCATTTTGAATTTTTTTTCCCCATGACAGTATCGTCATGTAGGAGTCCACTCACGTAAAGCTGCATTAATGTGTGCAGCTGCTTATTCAAATGCTGTGTTCGCTCCACACTCTGGACCATACAGTCAGTTACCCGTATCATGTTCAAGATATCGCTGGATGCTGGGATTGCATGTTATGGGGGGGGGGGTTGTTAATTAAATATATGATCTGGTGCCACTGCTCTTGTCCACCTACTACAGTTTGTGTCAAACAATGGACATTAGTTGTACACCTGAGGACCTACACACTCATGCCACCCAAGGGGCAAAATATTTCATAATATTTTAAGTTTTCAAGAAAACTTGCTCCTAATCTTAGCCTTTCTGTTTTGTTATAACAGGGCTCTTGATGGATGCACAGCAATGGTCATCCTCTGTCAGGCCCAAAAAACAAGCCAATGTCAGTGAAAACTGCCGGATGGAACTATTGGAAGGTTAGTGTGTGTCAGTTTGTTGCTTTCAAACAACCCCTTGCCATGTTCTTTATGCATGGGGATCATATGTGCACTGCTAATCTAATTACGGTATATACATTGCAAGAATGGAGAAGCTTCAGTTTCCCTGTTTAGAAATAATGATAAATGTATTTTTTTGTTGTTAAAGCCAGAGCTGTGGAGTTGGAAGCAATTTTGGGTACGTGGAGTCGGAGTCTCCAAAAATGTTGCGATTCCTAATAACTTACAAGCAATAATCAAATCAGATTTGAGCTTCTATGAAGGAGGATATGTCAGAAGCAATTCTGTTTCTAAGAACAATACTTCATTTTATATTGTATTTAGCAGCTATTCTACAGCTATATGCCAGGTTAAATTAATATATAAATTGTTTTAGGTTTTCCAATTGTTTTTAGTTGATGTAGTTTAACTTTGATTTTGGTTTAGAATACCAAAGGATGTGGTTTATATTTTTGAGGTTTGGCAGTGATAAAATGCCTTGTATGTTGTTTACTTGAAGGGATTATGTCACTATTTTTATGGTGTGTTTTTTTTATTTCTAAATTACACTGTTTCCACTGCAAATAATTCAGTCTACCATATTTTTTATAGTTGTAATATTGGTGTGTAGGCAGCCATCTCAGGTCATTTTGCCTGTGCTTGTCATGTGCTTTCAGAAAAAGCCAATGCTGTGCTATGGAATTGCTTTCTGATAGGCTATTGTTTCTCCTACTCAATGTAACTGAAGGTGTTGCAGTGGGACCTGGGTTTTTACTATTGAGTGCTGTTCTTAGATCTACCAGGCAGCTGTTATCTTGTGTTAGGGATCTGGTATCTGGTTACCTTCCCATTGTTTTGTTGTTAGGCTGCTGGGGGGAAATGGATATCACTCCAACTTGCAGTGCAGCAGTAAAGAGTGACTGAAGTTTATCAGAGCACAAGTCACATGCCTGGGGCAGCTGGGAAACTGTCATTATGTCTAGCTCCATGTCAGATTTCAAAATTAAATATTAAAAAATCTGTTTACTCTTTTGAAAAAAGAATTTCAGTGCAGAATTCTGCTGGAGCAGCACTACTAACTAATGAGTTTTGAAAAAACATGTTTCCAGTGACAGTATCCCTTTAACTTCTTTCAATCAATATGGAAAATAAATAAGTATACTGTATTAAAGAATCAGTAACGGTAGCATGCACTGCTTAAAGCTATGTGTTTGCGTCAGAAGCACTACTAAAGTTTATATAAACTATAGCCATGGGGCAGTTTTACCAGTGCAGTGCAATAGTATATAATATAATTTAATTTCTTTGATACACTTTCAGTTTTTTGTTGTTCCTTTAGGCTATGGCCAGATGATGTTTAGTGATGAATCTGCTGCCCTGCTGCTCCCCTTGCCTTTTGAACTGTGGGTGGATTTCGGCGCAAAAATGTCACGTTTTGGCACCGAAATCCTCTGGGTGTGCCTGCAACTGAGTGGAAACAATGCTTCCGAGTGGAGGCAGACCAGGAGCGGAAGAGGAGCGGGGCAGAGGATTCTTAGCCTAACCCCTCACTCGTCTGGCCCAGGCCTTAAATACAGAGGAGTCAGATGTACCATAAACTGAGTAGTATTTATCTACCAACGCCACAGCCATGGTTAAAGCAATAGGCAGAAGTTTGTTCAGAATAAGCACTTTTCATTGAGCTCATATTGAACAAGAGGGTATATGCACTTCTAAGTTTACTTTTAGCTTGTCCTTTAGCAACTTTTCAATTTGACTTTTTTTTATTTATTTTTTTAAGTTTTTGAATTCTTTCCTTCTTCTTCTGCCTCTTTCCATCTTTCCAGTGGTGGGCACAGATCTCAGCTACCAAAAAGCTACATTACAATTGTATTGTTATTGTTAGTTTTTCTGTTCAGTTCCTCTCTAATTCATATTCCAGTTTCTCGTTGAAACCACTGCCTGGTTGATCGAATAAATTGGACTCTAGCAACCAGATACCTACAAACTATCTCAAACTATCACTGTCTTCATCACACTAAAATTTAATAAAAAGGTAAATTACCTCTTTCAATGAAAAGGAAACCCTGTAGTAAAAAAACCTGTACCCCCACCCCACGTAGACCCCCCTCCCTCCTCCCCCCCGGGGAAATGCCCCATACTTTATACTTACCCCTTGGCACAGATTCTGCCAACGGAGTTCTACGCATCCATCTTCCGATTCCTCGGTAAGCAGACTGGGAGATTGGCAAGGTCCGTCCATTTCGGCGCATGTGCAGTTGCCGCAAACCGGCAAACTGCTTCAACTGCGCTGAAATACTGATCTCTCAGTCAGCTTACAGAGGACGCAGAAGATGGATGCCTGGAACTCTGCTGGCAGAATCTGCGTCGAGGGGTAAGTATAAAGTATGGGGCATTTCCCCGGGGGGCAGTTCACCTGGGGGGAGGAGGATGGAGGAGTCTACCTGGGATGAGGGTTTTTTTTTTATACAGGGTTGAATTCTCCTTTAAGGACACTCAGGTCATTCTTAATAGGCTTTTCTTCTTTGCTTTTACTTAATTTTATAAAACAAGTGTTGCCTGTCTTGTGGCCCCAAGTAAAAGTCAGAAAAAGGGTGTTGACCTCCCTTCTTGCTGCTCCAGGCCTATGATAATAAGGGTGATATGCCATTCTCCTTCTCTTTCACTATAACAGCAAATAACCAACGCAAGGAATTCCTTCCCCCTATGTCACTGGACAGGAAATTAGCATACATTAAAGGACCCTCCATTCTTCTTCACTAAGACACTATATTTTCTGTACCAAAATAACTCATTCTTCTCAAGTCTTGTTGACTTGACCTTCTTCCAGTAGGGTGTCATAGAATAACTCTAACTATCATATGACGCTTATAATTAATTATGTATTGGTTAAGGCCAAAATCAAACTTTTTGAGAACTTCCCTATGTACTTCCATTTCACTTACACAAATGCTTTAGCTCAATCTAGGGCAAATATCACCCTGGATCTTTTGGTCAAATGTTTGGTTAGTAAAAAGTCTTGAAATATTGTGGACTACTATGTCATAAATCCTGATTGATCTTGACCTTTATTATACTCTTGGTTCACACAAGAAGAAATTCAAAAGAGACTTGAACAGGTTAAGATTAACAAAGGTCCAGGGCCAGATGGTATTCATCCCAGGGTAATTAGCGAGCTTAGCTCTGTGATTGCCAAACCTCTTTACTTAATTTTTCAGGATTCATTGAGATCTGGTATTGTGCCGAGAGACTGGCGAATTGCCAATGTGTTGCCTCTATTCAAAAAAGGATCCCGTTCTCAGCCTCAAAACTATAGGCCCGTTAGTCTGACGTCAGTATTAGGAAAGCTTTTCGAAGGGTTAATAAAGGATAAGATACTGGACTTCATAGCAAATCATAATACTATGAGTTTGTGCCAGCATGGTTTTATGCGTAATAGATCTTGCCAGACTAACTTAATTTCTTTTTACGAGAATGTAAGTAGAGACCTCGATTCTGGGATGGCAGTGGATGTGATTTACTTAGACTTTGCTAAAGCATTTGATACAGTGCCACACAAAAGGTTACTGGTTAAATTAAGGAATGTTGGCCTGGAACATAGTATTTGTACCTGGATAGCGAACTGGCTAAAAGATAGACTACAAAGAGTGGTGGTAAATGGAACATTTTCTAATTGGACCAGTGTTGTTAGTGGAGTACCGCAGGGCTCTGTACTAGGTCCCTTGCTTTTCAACTTGTTTATTAATGACCTGGAGGTGGGCATTGAAAGTACTGTTTCTATTTTTGCAGATGATACTAAATTGTGCAGAACTATAGGTTCCATGCAGGATGCTGCCACTTTGCAAAGTGATCTGTCTAAACTGGAAAACTGTGCAGCAAACTGGAAAATGAGGTTCAATGTTGATAAATGCAAGGTTATGCACTTTGGCAAAAATAATATAAATGCAAGTTATACACTAAATGGCAATGTGTTGGGAGTTTCCTTAAATGAAAAGGATCTAGGGGTCTTTGTAGATAACACGTTGTCTAATTCTGGGCAGTGTCATTCTGTGGCTACTAAAGCAAATAAAGTTCTGTCTTGCATAAAAAAGGGCATTAACTCAAGGGATGAAAACATAATTATGCCTCTTTATAGGTCCCTGGTAAGGCCTCATCTGGAGTATGCAGTTCAGTTTTGGACTCCAGTCCTTAAGAGGGATATAAATGAGCTGGAGAGAGTGCAGAGACGTGCAACTAAATTGGTTAGAGGGACGGAAGACTTAAATTATGAGGGTAGACTGTCAAGGTTGGGGTTGTTTTCTCTGGAAAAAAGGCGCTTGCGAGGGGACATGATTACACTTTACAAGTACATTAGAGGACATTATAGACAAATGGCAGGGGACCTTTTTACCCATAAAGTGGATCACCGTACCAGAGGCCACCCCTTTAGACTAGAAGAAAAGAACTTTCATTTGAAGCAACGTAGAGGGATCTTCACAGTCAGGACAGTGAGGTTGTGGAATGCACTGCCAGGTGATGTTGTGATGGCTGATTCAGTTAATGCCTTTAAGAATGGCTTGGATGATTTTTTGGACAGACATAATATTAAAGGCTATTGTGATACTAAACTCTATAGTTAATATAGGTATGGGTATATAGAATTTTAATTAAAAGTAGGGAGGGGTGTGTGTATGGATGCTGGGTGTTCATTTGGAGGGGTTGAACTTGATGGACTTTGTCTTTTTTCAACCCAATTTAACTATGTAACTAACTAACTATGTAACTCTTAACCTATATATTTTTCTTTGATGTTAGCATCTGTGTTGAATGAAAGAGTTGCATTTGTATAAGTTACACAGTTTGGGTCTAGGGCCATGGTACCTTTACTGGAGTTTACATTAAGACGTATTGTGCATACACTTCTATCTGGTGATCCCTGTGGTTTCCAAACAAATAAAACAATTATCACAGAGAAAAGCAAGTTGCATCTAAAACATAGTCCCTGTTTAAATTGCTTAAAGAAATAATGAATCTGATGAAGGTAAGTGTAGGACTGGCCAGAAAAGGCTTGACTAACCCAGTTGGCCAGCATATATGTTCTCCCCTGTATTCTGCCTCTTCCTCTGCCACCTGGATCTGGTACTTACTATTATTTCTAGCTTTTATCGTGGCTATTTTTTTTCTTTCTTTTCTGATTACTTTAGACTCCTGTTGTGTAATTTTGAATAGAAAATATTTCATAGTCACTGATATTTTGTTGTTCCACTAGTATATTTGCTCACAATATAGGCTGCAAACTTCAAGCTTTGACATATTAAAATAAATCTCCTGTTTCCTAGAAAAGAGCTGTTGATGATAATGATTGATGACGCTTAATAGCAGTGTAGTACTCTTTACTCAGCAGTAACTTCCACCACCCAATCTTAAACCTATGTTACAGGTCTATTTGGCCTTGTTAGGGTTTGCCTATACAATTGTAGGTTAAGAACTTAAAGTGGTTGGTCACCTTTAAATTAACTTTTTAGTGTTATATAGAAAATGACATTCTGAGACAATTCGTAATCCGTTCTCATTTTTTATTATATGTTTTTTGAATTAAAGCTCTCCAGTTTGCAGTTTCAGCAATCTGGCTGCTAGGGTCCATATTGCCCTAACAACCATGCATTGATATAAATCAGAGACTGGAATATGAATAGTAATATGAAGAGGACCTCAATAAAAAGATGAAAAAGTACATTTCTAGCCGTACTCAGTATTTGTTTTTAGATGAGGTCAGTGACCCCCCATTTCAACGCTGGAAACAGAAAAAGATGGCTAATAATTCAAAACTATAAAAAATAAAATTAAGGCCAATTGAAAAGTTGCTTAGAATTGGCCATCCTATAACATGCTTAAAGTTAATTTTAAGGTTAACTACACCTGTAATTGTAAAAAGGAGGATTGCAGTTTTCTGGTGTATTATTTCTCATACTGTAGGAGTGAATATGATGTTCATTACTTTGATTTTGGGTGAAATAAAATGTTTTTCTCTTTCTGTTCAGTTCTAGAGACCAGAGTTCAACAGCTGGAGGCAGAGGAGAACCTTCCAGTTCCGGAGCACAAGACATCTACTCAGTATAAGGAAAAGAAAAGATTACCCCAAGCACCCAAACGCTGGATGGAAAAGTTGCAAAATGAGCAGTTGGTAAGGCATGAGAGACAAGGCCGTCTGGAAAAGAACGGGATCAAACTCAAACCAATATCGGATATATCTCTGGAAAATAAGAGCTCCGTTGAACAAAATGAAACACATGAAGTACATCTGGCAAAAGTAATATCTGAGGTACCTCTAAAAATGTCTTCTGTACCTGCAGTTGAAAAGTTACAAGAATCTAAATCAAAAAGCCCAAAGAAAGAACCGTCAAAGAAAAATTATAAAAGGACAGAGGATGAGACTGACCTTTGGAAAGGACAAAGAGAACAGTTGCTGGAGGATAAGGAAGGAAACCGCCATGGAGGACACCAACTAAGCATCTTGTGTTACTTGGAGATCTGTGTGTTTCTGAAGGAATTAGAAAGAGCACAGATGTGCCTGAACTTTTATCACCACAGGACTTCACGGAGGAACTTGCTTACCATTGCTATGTATAACCTACTAATGAAAGCTTGGGCTAAAAAGGTAAAGTGGTGAACTGTCTCAAGAATGGTTATCATTCCACAGTCTCTATAAGAACAAATGTGTAGCAGGTTAGCAGGCAGTGTACCTATATTTAAGCCATAGAGGATATGTGAATAGATTTAAGTGTGAATTTTTGGTAGACTGGTCAAGGGTGACTAAGTATATTTTAAGATGTAATTTAATGAAAAACTGTGAGTAGGAATCAATGTTTATTAAAACAGCAGTCACAAGGTGTACTTCGATAATGCTGATCAAATACAGACTAGGTAACAACTGCAAAAATGTAATTTAGAAAAAAGTATATATGGGTTCGGGACCTGTTATCCAGAGTGCTCAGAATCTGCCGGATAAGGGGTCTTTTTGTAATTCAGATCTCCATACTTTAAATCAATCTAGAAATAATTTAAACCAAAAATGTAACGCTATTAAATAACCCAATAGCATTGTTTTGCTTCAAATAAGGATTCATCATATCTTCGTTCAATTCCACTTGCTCCAAAAGCAGTTTGCAAATATTTCTTAACAAAGCCATTGTTATTTTTGAGAGGGGATCAATCAATTACATTTTTTATTTTTTGAATTGAGTGGACTGCACTTGTTTCTCAGACTAACTGTGATTACAAAAAGGATTATTTGTGCCTAACCATGATGATTTTAGGTGAGAATAAGCATCTGCTTCTCTTATTGCAGGGTTCTGTGACTAACATTGGCCATTTGTTTGTGATGCTGGAGGAAGCTGGGCTGAAGCCAAATCTTGGGTCTTACGCAGCAGCACTGGAGTGCATGGGTCGCAGTGATACAGCCACCAAATCCATTGAAATGTAAGGAATCGTTCCATTCGTAAACCCTCATTTCTCAGTTCTTTCCATGGCTTTTTTGTTGGGGTGGGGGGGGGGAGGTTGGAGTGTACTTCTGATGAACATTTTCTTTATATAATACGTCTGGTGGGAACAGACTAGTCATTCTCCACAGGACAGAAAGGCAGACATCTTTATTTTATTAACCCTTCTGGAATTGCAAATGCTAGTAATAAGTAGTAAGACATGCAAGTTGGTGCACCCTTGTGCTTAAGAGTATCGGAATCTTTCTGTGATTTGCACCTCTTGCTGGCTAAACATCCTGGTGCATTTAAAGGTCTTAATGATAATTTACCTGTTTATTGAAACCAGTGCGTCTGTCTTTTTCTTTGAATGGAGGATGGTTGACTGGAGCATTGCAGATGAAATGCAAATACAGTATGTTCTACTCCCCTGTATGTAATAAGGAACTTTAAACAAGTGCAGTAACCTTTAGCAACCAGTACAATATTTGTTTTTAAACAGGTGATCAGTAAATGCTTCATGCTGATTGGTTGCTTTAGGTCACTAGCTGTTTAGCATTGTTTGCATCCTTTTATTACAAAACTACAACTGCACCTAAGTTCCTGTGGGTTCTTGAGCCTTGAAATGATTGATGTAAATTAGAAGTTTGCTCTCCAGTACAATCTGGGGCTGGTAATCATTACACCAATTAAGTATTTCATAGCATTAATTGGTAGTTATTTACTGCCTTAGTTGTTTGTATTTGTGCCACAGAGCATTTTTTTAATTGCAAGTGGTAACATAGTAGTAGTAACATAGTAAGTTAGGTTGAAAAAGGACACACGTCCATCAAGTTCAACCTTTTTATTTTTTTTTAACCTGCCTAATTGCTAGTTGATCCAGAGGAAGGCAAAAAAATCCCATCTGAAGCCTCTCCAATTTGGCCTTGTTAGGGTTTGCCTATACAATTGTAGGTTAAGAACTCAGAGTGGTTGGTCACCTTTAAATTAACCTTTTAGTGTTATATAGAAAATGACATTCTGAGACAATTCGTAATCCGTTCTCATTTTTTATTATATGGTTTTTGAATTAAAGCTCTCCAGTTTGCAGTTTCAGCAATCTGGCTGCTAGGGTCCATATTGCCCTAACAACCATGCATTGATATAAATCAGAGACTGGAATATGAATAGTAATATGAAGAGGCCCTCAATAAAAAGATGAAAAAGTACATTTCTAGCCTTACACAGTATTTGTTTTTAGTTGAGGTCAGTGACCCCCATTTCAACGCTGGAAATAGAAAAAGATGGCTAATAATTCAAAAACTATAAAAAGGAAAATTAAGGCCAATTGAAAAATTGCTTAGAATTGGCCATCCTATAACATGCTAAAAGTTAATTTTAAGGTTAACTACACCTGTAATTGTAAAAAGGAGGATTGCAGTTTTCTGGTGTATTATTTCTCATACTGTAGGAGTGAATATGATGTTCATTACTTTGATTTTGGGTGAAATAAAATGTTTTTCCCTTTCTGTTCAGTTCTAGAGACCAGAGTACAACAGCATTAATTGGCAGTTATTTACTGCCTAAGTTGTTTGTATTTGTGCCACAGAGCATTTTTTAATTGCAAGTGGTAACATAGTAGTAGTAACATAGTAAGTTAGGTTGAAAAAGGACACACGTCCATCAAGTTCAACCTTTTTCTTTTTTTTAACCTGCCTAATTGCCAGTTGATCCAGAGGAAGGCAAAAAATCCCATCAGAAGCCTCTCCAATTTGCCTCAGAGGGGGGAAAAATTCCTTCCTGACTCCAAAATGGCAATCGTACTAGTCCCTCTATCAACTTGTACTACGAGCTATCTTCCATAATCCTGTATTCCCTCGCTTGCCAAAAATAAAAAGCGAGGGTAAATAAAGCAATAGAGAGATGATTATATGATCCCCTTATATATTTATACATAGTTATCATATCTCCCCTTAAGCGCCTCTTCTCTAGCGTGATCATCCCCAATTCGGCCAGTCTTTCCTCATAGCTAAGATTTTCCATTCCTTTTGCCAGCTAAGTTGCCCTTCTTTGTACCCTCTCTAATTCAATAATGTCCTGTTTGAGCACCGGAGACCAAAACTTTACGGCATATTCTAGAAAGGACCTTACCAGGCCCTATAAAGTGGAAGAATGACCCCTTCCTCCCTTGAATCTATGCTCCTTTTAATACAGCTCAAGACCTTATTTGCCCTTGATGCTGCTGACTGGCATTGCTTGCTACAGCCAAGTTTATCGTCTACAAGGACTCCAAGGTCCTTTTCCATAATGGATTTGCCTAGTCCAGTCCCATTAAGGGTATAAGTTGATATGTTTACATCCCAAGTGCATGACTTTACATTTATCAACATTGAATTTCATTTGCCACTTAGCTGCCCAGGTTGCCAGTTTGTCACGATTTTGTTGCAAGGATGCCGCATCCTGGATACAATTAATTGGGCTGGATAGTTTTGTTTCATCTGCACATTACTTACAATACCCTCCCCTAAGTCATTTTTTTTTTTAAATATAAATAATAGTGGACCCAATACTGAGCCCTGAGGGACCCACTAAGAACCTTACTCCAAGCAGAGAATGTACCGTTAACAAGCACTATCTGTACCCTTGGTGATCAAGCTTCATCTGTTTTAAGTTGAATAAAATGCTATGTATCAGGCATATAATAAGTATCTGTTTTACTTAGCTTGAAATGTATTCTCTGTATCTATATCAATAGCTACAACTAGACATAGGTCCTTAATGTTTTTTTTTTTTTAAATGCGAGTAGTTTATTGAGAGAATGCAGCAAGCAGTTTACAATGCAAAGTCAAAATAAGGGAAAACATTGTATCACATGTTACATGTCTAGATTAAACAGTGTAAAAAGCATAACGCACAGCAAACATTTTGTCATAGGTATGAAATTGATATGATATTATCTGGTCTCCCTCCTATGTGGGATTCAAATCTAGACAAGTGAAATTTTTACAGGTCCTTAATGTTTAATTACAAACTAAGCTTCACTTAATTGAGAGCTGTAAAAATTCTCCCATTACACTATCTCAAATTTGCAGTTTTCAATAGAAAACAATAAATAAAAATCTGATCTTTAATACGGCAGTCAATTCAAAACAATGAGCATCATATATAGCAGGTATATATCTGCAAACCCTATTTTATGGCACTTTAGGCAATTGCCGCATTTGGTTTTTTGATGACTGTGTGGTACTCTGAGGATAAATTATGGACGTCATAATATCCTTAAGTGCCTGCCACTACTTCCCACAGAAAACCTTAGTAATATTACTAATGGTAACAGGCAGGCATTGTTCAGAAATGCCAAAACACTTTTCATGCTTTTCTATTCAATTAGCAGTTAAGGGTTTGGCTGATCCGCTGTGAGAGCAGTGTGCCAGTCAAAATATCATATGTGATTGTTGCTGTTATCCATTATTTATCTGAAAACATGATATCTTGGACTGCATAGAATGCTGCATAGAATTCATTTAGTGTACACTTAATACTAAAAAGGGGATAAAAATGTGTTTTAATCAATGTAGTTTTAGAAATGTTGTTTATAAAATAGCTCTAGCCAAACTGAGGGCCCAGCTAAACTGTTTTTGCCAAATCATTCCAATGGTTCATGAGGTTAGATATCCTCAAACTTGGCTACAAGTGTATACAAATAGCAGTGATTCTCTTGCTTGGGTTTGAGGTCCAAAATATCCCAAAGCGTATGAACGTGTTATTGGAGCAGAGTCTTATTTTAAGGTTTACGCATTGGAGGAGAAGATCCTGATGATTAATTTCAGTCTAGATGGCCAGATAAACTGGGCTTTAAAAGGACTGCTGGATGGTTTGTCAAAACCGCCACCCTCTCAAGGTGACATTTAAACCAAAACTCTTGGGCATTATCGCTGTAATCAACCAAACTTCTTGAGCATCTAGAAATGTCTGGTCAACCTATATGTAAAAGAGCATGGTAAAGACTTGTGTTTTATTAGACCCATGTGATCTTGATCATTCCTGCTATAGACAGACAGGAGTGTTGTTTTGCCACAAGGGATAACGGAAATAACGACTTTAATTCCAGGAAATACACTTGCTTGTGCAAGCACGGTCACCATGACTCACAAGTAAACAGTTTTGCTCCCGAAGCTTCTGCTTTCACTCGTATTTGGGTCATGAAAGTTGTTTTTCTACTACAACTTGGGAGGCACAGTATAGTCATCAGCTGTATGGTAAGATATTTGTAGTAGAGGAGACATTAAAACTGTTAGAAATAGAAACATTGGTACTCAAAGTGCTTTGGACTGAATTATCATCTCTGTGGGGCTTACAGAATGCCTCTAGGAGTGGTCTCTTCTGCAAAGAAGTGCATCTCTGCCAAGAACCATAAATCTTCCACCCTAGTCACACATTCTAAACAAAACCTAGCTAGAAAAATAATGGGAGAAAGAATACACATTCTTTTCTGGTGAGATGCACCTTATTTATCAAGTTATAATCCTGACTGAAGCAAACAAAACAGATTACTGAACAAGATACCTTTATCTATGTACCTCTAGTAAACCAGGAGCAGTTGTCTATCCCTGGGCAAACATACAGCTATGTGTTTGCAGATCTCATGGTTCTGGTGTACATACCGTTCAAACAATAACTGCAAAGCATATAAAGTGACTCATGGGCTGTACAGAATTGTCTCTTTCTTATTACTTCTGGACTTCCATCTCACCAGTGACTACCAGTTTCTTACCCTATCCCCGCATCAACCATCATCAATCCATCCATCATTTGGGAACATTAACCTCACTGGGTACATTGACATATAAAATGATTGTAAACTTCTGTGTCTTTTTTTAGGTGCTTGAGTCAGCTGGAAGAGGATGGGCTGTCTATTGATCAGTTATTCCAGGAGTTTCTTTATAAGGAAGATGAGCGAGACATGATTTTGAAGGCTGTGCGTAAAGTCCAACCAATCTACCAGCTTCCACTCCAACGAAAATCAGTGTGCACTTCCCCACTGGTCAAAGACTTCTACAGCAAAGTGAGTACAAATAAGCCTTTTTGAACTTTTACTGAATACGTTAGAGGGAGCCTTTCTATTCTCCTTTATAACGCTGATATATTATACAGAGCTTTACATAAAGTCATCAGGAATTCAAATCAGTGTAGCTTACAGTCTAATTTCCCCACCGCAGTTTTTGGGCAATAAAAAGACATGCATGCATTTAAACTTCCACTGAAAGCTTGTCAATAAATTATTAATAACTTTAGATTATGTATAACTTCTTGTCAAATCTCATAAGGAATGTATGTATGCTTTAGGCTGATGGCACAAACCAACCCTGCTGCCTCGCTTTTACTTGCATAGGAATTCTATGATAGTGTTGGTACTATCACTTTTCAAACTAAACATTGAGTTGGGGCTGAAAAGTATCAATACAGTTGGTGTCAGATGTTTGTCATTCAAGTGAATGATAGGCAGCAGGGGTGGTTACAGGTGCACCTCTGCTGCCAGAACTGACCTTAAAATTGCATCCCAATAGTTTTGGCCAATGGTTCAACGGTAATTTTTATTGACAGTATGGGCGGCGATCAAACTACAGTGGACTTCCCAATAAAATACATTGCTCCTGAATTACAATGCATTTACTAACTTACTAAAGAATTAATGCCTGCGTGTGTTATGATTCTTAGGACCCACCACCATCCTACCCCAAACTGGACTTCACTCTGTCTGAGCTGTACAACAGGTTTAAAGAACAGCTGGCAATAGAGAGCTGTGACACCATCACTATTGCTTCAGTGGAGGCCAGCAAACCTATAGATGAAGGGCAGAAGCAAGCGGTGAGAATTTGTGATGATTTGGAACTACTGCTCTGCTATATTTTATATTCATATTTATAGGTTTACATTCATGGTTAACTATTAAAGGAATTGTTCAGTGTAAAAATAAAAAATGGGTAAATAGATAGGCTGTGCAAAATAAAACATGTTTCTAATATAGTTAGTTAGCCAAAAATGTAATGTATAAAGGTTGGAGTGATTTTATGTATAACAAGTCAGTCAAGACACTACTTCCTGCTTTTCAGCTCTCTTGGTTTACACTGACTGGTTACCCTGGCTACCAGGCAGTAACCAATCAGAGACTTGAGGGTGTGCCACATGGGTCATATCTGTTGCTTTTGAATCTGAGCTGAATGCTGAGGGTCAATTACAAACTCACTGAACAGAAATGTACCATGTGGCCCCCCTTCAAGTCACTGACTAGCTCAGAGTTATAGAGCTGAAAAGCAGGAAGTTGGATTCTGGCTGTTTTATTAGACATCTGTTCACTCCAGCCTTTATACATTACATTTTTGGCTAACTAACTATATTAGAAACATTTTTTATTTTGCACAGCCTATCTATTTACCCAGTTTTTATTTTCACACTGAACTATTCCTTTAAAGATTCATAGTCTAGTACTGGATCTACACATATCGTATTTCTTGCTCTTGAAGGCAATGACACATAATCCATCCAATGTGGTGAAGTCACCATTGTGTGTATGCTAACAGGTTGCAGTAATCAGTAATCATTAGTAATCAGCATTTAGCTTTCATTAGTCTAGTGCAGTTAGAATGGTAAATAGCTAATTTGTTCTTGTAGAATTCTTCACCCCTAGCTTTGCACCACTTGATATATTTGCAAAGCTGTATGTGTCTGACAGCTCTGTAGAAAAGTGAATCCTCTGATATGTGATGTGTGGGCCCTGTACTGTGCACTTTATAGAGGGATTTGTTGAATGCTTTGCGTTCTCGCTGGAAGAAGGCTTTGCTGCAGGCTTTCCGGGACTCAAAGATACATCTGGAGATGAAGAGTAGGATGTCTCCCAGAATTGATCTCTATCCTTACTTGTGTCTGCTGGAGGAGGATCAGTATGTGGACATTATGCTCCAGGTAAGTGTACATAACATAATAATGTACTTTTATTACTTCACACAGTGGAAGCAAATGCACATTCCTTATGAATTGGGATGAAGGAAATATTTCAGGGCATTTTTCTGATTGAATGGAGAGCACTAGCAGTTACCCCCGACCAGATGTAGATACTCTGTGCATAGATTATCTCTAATCATATTATTGAGCCTGTCAGCGCTGAAACAACATTTTCTTAGTTATTAGGCTTTGGGGGCCTGCATGCTATGCGTTATTGCTTTGCAAGTTTTGTCTCCATGTGGAGCCCACCTATTCATTTTCTTTTTAATTCTCAAATTTTACCCCTACAGTCTCTTACAAATATCCCTCCTACTGGTGAATCATTTCTTGTAATGTCTCGTGATATGGGCACTAAAATCAACAATCGATACTCCATACACAAGAAACTAAAGGCATACAACTTGAATAAGATTAAAGTTCTATATAGAGATTATTGCCAGCTACTGGCCAAAAATGGAAAGGTGAGTATGATGGACAACGCTAAAGTTTGGCTCCGGCATATTACATATTATATATCTTATCATCTCATGTTTCTTTAACCCTAAAAAGGTTTCTGGACTTTTGCCTCGAGAAATGTGGGAGCAGCTTGAGCAGGAAAAGTATGGAGGACCTTCCTTGATGAATGTAGATACAATCTGGCCCAACACTTTGCTAGTGCAGTTGGGGACTCACCTGGTGGATCTCATGGTACAAGAGATAAAGGTTCCCAATGACCTGCTGAGCTCCCGGGATGACCCAAAACTGATTCCAGTTCTTTACCACATGTATAGCTTTCGCAGCACCAAGCAGGTTGGTATCTTATGTCTGTTTTTATATTTTAAGCTGGGCTGCTCTAATTTGCTCTCTAGTAGTGGTCTCAGTGCTGGCATGACTCAAGCTCTCTAGAAGCTTTGCCTCTAGCATTGGGAAAGTTGTCAGTTGTAGTTCAGTCTGACAGGTTGTGTCTTTCCATTGCCTAAAATCAGAGGAATTTCCTTGATCTTCTGTGCAAAGTCTTCCCCTCTCTTCTTTTGCCAATGTTGTGTTTAACTGTTTTCTACTACTCTCCTTGCCATTACTGATACCCTATACCTCCTTATACAGATTGGACTCATCAAACCACACCCAATCTTCAGCCAAATCCAGTTGGATGCACGTGAATCCTGCCTTACTTTTGAGTCCTCTGTGATGCCCATGTTGTGTCCACCTGTACCCTGGATGTCGCCACGATTTGGGGCTTACCTGCTCAGCCCTGCCAAGCTAATGCGCTGCATGGAGGGAGCAGTGCAGCATCAATTGCTACTGGAGAAAAGCCCCCCAGGACAACTGTACCCAGTGTTGGACTCTCTCAACCAGCTTGGTATGTGTGCCTGGCGCATCAACCAGACAATTCTGGATATCATTGTTTCTATTTTTAATTTGAAGGGCAATGAGAAATTGGATATTCCACCACCTATATCAGAAGCCCCTAAGATGCCAGAGCAGCCTCACGGAGATGTGAACTCAAAGGACAAGCTGATGCACCAACGAGAGCTGGCACGATGCAGAAAGAAATCATCTGAGATGCATAGTCTTAGGATGGATGCTCTTTATAAACTCTCTATTGCCAGTCATCTGCGTGACAAAATATTTTGGTTTCCGCATAACATGGATTTCCGCGGGCGCACTTATCCATGCCCTCCATATTTCAACCATCTAGGGAGTGATGTGACTCGGGCTCTGTTGCTGTTTGCAGAAGGTAGACCCCTGGGTCCTAAAGGCCTAGAGTGGCTAAAGATACATCTCATCAATCTTACGGGACTCAAAAAGAGAAACTCCTTAAAGGAAAGAAAGGAGTATGCAGATGCAATCATGGATGACATACTTGACTCTGCTGACAATCCACTTAAAGTAAGTGTGGTTTTGCATACCTGTATGAATATGATCATTTTATATTAAAGGGGAACTATCACAGAAATGAACATTTAATATAAGCTTCAGCACACTGAAATAAGAAGTTTTCTAAATATAATCAATTAAATATTCTGTACCATTTCTAAAATAATGACGTTTATCTTCACTATCTCAGCAGCTGTTTCTCTTCATGCAACAGTTGGGTGTCAGATAATCATTGACAGTTAGATCAAATATATCTTATAGGGAGGGGGGCTCCTTTTGCCTAGAAGATGTATTAGAGCTCACTCTATTAAAATCACCAAAAATCATGTCTCTCTACATGCAGAATTTGTGCAAAAGGCAGTTATTTTGTTAGATTTTGTTTGTATTGGAATCAGTTATTTGAGTGAGCTCTAATACATCTGCTAGGAAAGGGACCCCCGCCCCCTATAATATATATAGTGGATCTGACACCCAACTGCTGCATGAAGACAGAATGAAGAGAAACAGATGCTGAGAAAGGAATAGTGAACATACCATGCAGAATATTGATTTGATTATATTTAGAAAGTTCCTTATTTCAGTATGATGAAATTATATTAAATGTCCTTTTTTCCAATAGTTCCCCTTTAAGGATTGTGCAGGATATAATATTAACCCACCAATCAGAAGCTAAAATTGCACTTGCTTTCTTTAAAGAAAGCTACAAATCAGGATATCACAGGGTCCCATGCCAGACTGTTAAGGCTGAGGGCTGCAAACACTAGGATCTAATAAGTAGTGTTTATGTGCTTTCATTAAATGAGCAGTACGTCATTACTTCAACTAATGGATTTTATTTATATTTCCGGGTAAACAAGTCTGCCCCCTTTTTAACGTGGTTGTTTCTTTTTGTTTCATTGTATGATCCTTGGCCTTGTCCCTATTCCCTACTGATTTTACTTTTATTGCTATGCAGGGCAAGAGGTGGTGGATGGAAGCAGATGAACCCTGGCAAGCCCTTGCCTGCTGCATGGAGATTGCCAAAGCTTCGCGCTCTCCAGACCCTACAAAATACATATCTCATTTTCCAGTTCATCAGGTATGGATACTATTATAGGCAATTGTGCTGGGTTTCATGAGCCTGGATCAGTATTGGCTTCTTCTTTAGATCTGCCAGGCAATAGGGTCATATGCTGAGTGTACTGAAAGCTACATGTGGTTAGTGTTCCTTATAATCGTGCAAAATGATAACTGGCAGAGCAATGTAATATTGGCAGAGCTGAGAACTTAAGTCTGAGGCCTTCTGCAGATATTTGTGCTCTTATTACTGCTATGCTATTCTATGCATTTTTATAAAAGCCTTGACTGGAATTCACTTGGCGTGTGTATACAGGTAGCTTAGGTAACAGGCACTCATGGTGTTATGGAGTAAGGCTTTTTTTTTTCTAATCTACAATAGAAGGGGAAGAACTAGGACTCTTTTCTAGTGACAAAGGGTATGTGTCCATAAGCCCTATGACACACACAAACCAGTGCCCCTGATTATCAGCTGCTTGTGTGATTCGTACATAATAGGGCTTCCTGAACCATTTGAGAAGGAACTCTGTTCCAGGAAGAATGTGTCCCCCAGTTCTTTTTTAAGATTGTGAGAATCCTAACAATTTGCTGTGCTTAATATTACATGTACTTTACCACAAGAAGCTATTTTGATATAGTTTGCTTTCACCTTAGAGATAACCTTAAATGCATTGATTTGTGGTGGCATGACGGTCATTTAACGTACCTTTTTCACCGTAGGATGGTTCCTGCAACGGACTGCAACATTATGCTGCCTTGGGTCGAGATGAAATAGGAGCTAAGTCAGTGAACCTGATGCCCTGTGATACCCCCCAAGATGTGTACAGCGGTGTTGCTCAGCAGGTGAGTTCCCAACTAATTAACTTTAAATCTAGCATATTTGACTGTTTGATGGTGGGTGACTAAGACAGGATATAAAATATCCTTCATGGTTTTACTTATATGCATTTTTTCCCATATCCTTGCTTCCTTCAGGTGGAAGAGTTTTGCAAGAGAGATGCTCAGCGTGGGGTTAAAATTGCTCAAATTTTAGATGGCTTTATTGGAAGAAAAGTGGTGAAGCAGACTGTTATGACAGTGGTGTATGGTGTGACTCGATATGGCGGGCGGCTACAGATAGAGAAGAGGCTGCGAGAGATGGACAACTTCCCAAAGGTACCTTGTTGTGTTAATGTTACACCTGGATGCCATTTAAATAAATGCTAGTTGGTGTGGCAACTGACATAAATGGGTACAATAAAATTCTTAAATCTCGCCTAACCCCCGAATCTGATCTAATTATATTGTTGCATGGAATTTCCTGGCTTCTCATTTCTTTCTCTCTATTCAGCATTCCAGACAGGTCAATAATGGAAGCTTAAAGCAGTGGTAAAATGCATGGAAAAAATTATTAAACACCCAAAAATGTACACTAAGCCTTTGGTCTGCTTCCACCAGTGGAATACTCTTGGTAGGAGAGCACTCAAACACCTGTAATATCTATTATACATAATAAGCTTGGTGCCCAGGGATAGAGGTAGGGTTACCAAATCTATTACAAATCTACCGGCAATGTAGCTTCAAAAAGAACCCTCGGCCCTTTGGAGTTGAATTATGAAATTTGGGGTGAATGGTACACTTTTATGGACACATATACCCAACCTTGATAGAATCTCGAGCTTTTGCTAACACATTGTGTATTTTTTTTTTTCTTTCCCATTTATTTTCTGTACTTGTACTGATAGCTGACATGTTTATCTGTTTGAGGTTGATTTTATCTGCAATTGTACTTTTCGTATTGAGATGTCACCTACGTGTGAGAAATCATATCACTATGATGTCATATATGTCATTGCATGACCATTTCTTTTTTCAAATATTGCAAATAAAACTGAAGTTAAAAAAAAAAAAAAAAAAAAAGAACCCTCGTCCTACCCCCAATCCCCTGTAAACTTAGCTTTTCTGACTTTGTCCCCCATCTGAAAATCTCGGGCCGTGGCCACGCCCCTTTTACATCACGGCCCCACCCTTTTTGACGTCACTCCCGCCCCTTTTTGTTCCCGCCCCCACCGACCGGTAAAACAATTAGGAAAAGGTGGTAACCCTAGATAGAGGATACAGCAACTTCATAATACATGTAGTGAAGAAGCATACTGGCTCACAGGGAGTGTAGTTGCAGGACAAGCCCTTGCAAAATTTCCGCTTCCACCAGTGGAGAAATGTCTGGTCAGGCTGGCATTAAAGGAAAATTCAATCCTTTAGCAAAAAAAAGCCCCACCCCACGTAGCCTAACTGCCTCCTTAGGGAAATGCCCCTAACTGTTTACTTACCCCTCGGTGCAGATTCAGGCATCGGAGTTCATCGCAGCCATCTTCCAGGTCTTCAGTAATCTGAGATGGAGACCGGCAAAGCTGCGCATGCGCAGTTGGAGCAATTGGATGTTTTTTCTTTTTCCATCAAAAATGTGCAAGTTCCTTCTTCTGTCAGAGTTTCTTTCCCTTTTTCTCTTTTCCAGGAGTATGTGTGGGAGGCCTCACATTACCTGGTTCAGCAAGTGTTCAGCAGCCTGAAGGAGATGTTCTCAGGAACCAGAGAAATACAGGTGAGTTTGTCACTCCAGAATCCCTGCTATAACCTGCCTTCCTTACTGTCCCCTATTATATTTAAAGGGATACTGTCATGGGGAAAAAAAAAATTTCAAAATGAATCAGTTAATAGTGCTGCTCCAGCAGAATTCTACACTGAAGTCCATTTCTCAAAAGAGCAAACAGATTTTTTTATATTCAATTTTGAAATCTGACATGGGGCTAGACATATTGTCAATTTCCCAGCTGCCCCAAGGCATGTGACTCCTGCTCTGATAAACTTCAACCATTCTTTACTGCTGTACTGCAAGTTGGAGTGATATCACCCCCTCCCTTTTCTCCCCAGCAGCCAAACAAAAGAACAATGGAAGGTAACCAGATAACAGCTCCCTAACACAAAATAACAGCTGCCTGGTAGATCTAAGAACAACACGCAATAGTAAAAACCCATGTCTCACTGAGACACATTCAGTTACATTGAGAAGGAAAAACAGCAGCCTGCCAGAAAGCATTTCTCTCCTAAAGTGCAGGCACAAGTCACATGACCAGGGGCAGCTGGGAAATTGACAAAATGTCTAGCCCCATGTCAGATTTCAAAATTGAATATAAAAAAATCTGTTTTATCTTTTAAGAAATGGATTTCAGTGCAGAATTCTGCTGGAGTAGCACTATTAACTGATGCGTTTTGGAAAAAAACATGTTTTCCGATCCCTTTAACTCCATTTTCTGTTCTCTTTAGCTTTGGCTGACAGAAAGCGCTCGCATGATCTCCAAGTCTGGAAACACTGTGGAATGGCAGACACCCTTAGGACTACCGATCATTCAGCCATACCACCGCGCCAAACCTGTTTTGGTAAGTAATTGGCTGCTAAACAGTATGTGTGCTCCTACCAACTGGAGCAGTTTGCCCTTAATTAGAACTGATTTACAACCTAATCTGGTATATTCCTACAGAGAATGATTCTGCCCTGCCTACTTTTTGCCTTTTAAAGGACAACTATTTAGATTTAGCTCACCTTTGAAGATACAGTAACACCAAGAATGAAAAATATCATGTACTTTTGGCTGCACTGGTAAAACTGATGTGTTTGCTTCAGAAAGCCTACTATAGTTCATACAAACAAGCTGCTGTGTAGCCAAGGGGGAAGCCATTCAAAGGTGAAACGGGAGAAAAGGCACAGGTTAAACAACAGACAATCGATAATTTATGAAATATACAATGGGATTCTTCAGGACATTTCTATTATCTACTGTGTATCCTGTGCTTGAATGGCTGCCCCATTGGCTACACAGCAGCTTGTTTATGTAAACTATAGTAGTCTTTCTGCAACACCAGTTGTGCCAGTACAGGAAAACAGTTCAATAAATTGCCATTTCTTTAAAACAATTTCATTTTTTTTCATTATTTTCCTTCAGCCTTTGTGTCCCTTCTGTTTTATGTCATCATGTTTAAGTGATCTTTTCCTTTTCAGTTTCACAGCAACTTGCAGGTGGTTAACTTGCAGAGCAGCCACGACGTCAATGAGTAAGTGTTCTGTGTGTGCATTTGTTATCTCTTCTGTTTTCTGGGCTTTGTTTCCCAACTTGTCAAGCAGAGCATATCAAATGTCTAGTTTCAATACGTTTAGGGTAGGGGCAGACTGGCAGATTCGGGGAGACTTAGTCGCCTGGTGACTAATCGCCTCTTATGCGGGGCGACTCCACGAACTGCCTTCTTCATTCCTTCCGCCTGCTTGAATGAAAAAACGCTAACGCAATGCACTCGCGACGCTTCGATTTCGGGAATTGATCGCGCTGGCATTTTTTCATTCAAGCAGGCGGAAGGCAGAAAAAAGGCAGTTCGGGGAGATTGTCGCCAGGCTACTAAATCTCCCCGAATCTGCCCTTAGCCTTAAAATACTTAGTTAGCTATGCCCTTATTCTCCCTGTCACAATCACTTTCCCTTCTTCCCAATGTCCTTTCTTAGTTTTCCATTCACTCCCCAGCCACAGCTCATTTCCAGCTATCTTCTTTTTCTGTAGACGCCCAGACACCATGAAACAGAAGAATGCCTTTCCACCAAATTTCATTCACTCATTGGACTCCACACACATGATGCTTACTGCACTGCACTGTTACAGGTAAATGTTTTCAGTACTGCTATTTCTCCTGCTTTTTGTATGGTGGATTCCTCCAAGTTGTACACTCCTAATAGCATGAACCTTTTCTCACACTAAGGGACACAATTTACTTTTTGAATCCGGGTAACAGCATCACATTCAGTGCATATGGCATCAAAATGTGTAAAACCACAGGAGATCACTAAATAGTCCACAAGCATTTTGAGCGGTAGTTGTGATAACCATTTAAAAGGGAGCAGCAACTATCTGCTCTACTTATAATTAGTGATGGGCGAATTTATTAGTCAGGCATGGGTTCAATGTGAATTTCCGTACCTGCAATTGTTTTTTGAAACTGCTGTGAAAATTTGCAGTGGAAAAGTGTGCTGCGATAAAAAAATATTCGGACGCCCATTGAGTCTAATGCATTTGGACAAAAGAGTCGCACATATAAAAATTGACGCTCGTGTCAAAATTATTTTCACTCCCATTGACTTGCGTTTCACAAATTTTTTGCTGTTTCACAATTTTATTCAGAGTTTTGCAGATTTTTCGGCGGAGCGAAACGGGACAGATTTGCCCATTACTACTTCTAATATTTAAAGCAGTTTACAGCTAGTGTTGACACTTGTTAAAGGGCAAAGCCTGAAGTACATAGTGTGGTCACTGAATTCTAAACACCGCCATTTTTCCCAATTTCAGATTTATCTTCTGTTAACTGGTGAAATCAAGTATTCCATCTTTATATGTAGAAGGTTACACTAAACTAACTTTAACCATTGTTTCCTGCAGCCATGGTCTTACATTTGTGTCTGTGCATGACTGCTTTTGGACCCACCCAGACACCGTTGATGTCATGAACAAAGTAAGTTTGCTGTGTTATGCTCTACCTGCTTGTTAGATTTGTTTTGGCTGCTGTAGCCTGTTGGTTACTGACCTGGTGATGGCAAATTACACCTAAATATGAAGAACACAGAATGCAAAATGTTTCTGTAAACAATATGTACGATAACAATCGTTCCAAAAGAGAGTAACAGGGAAGAATAATCAGTTAAAAATCACTCTTATTTTGTCACTTCCTGTACATTTTACATCTGTTTGTTAATAGGCAAACACTGCCATTAGTTCTGATTTGTACTGCAGACAAAAGAGCAGATGGTTGAAATGTTAAGCAGTAAAATGAAATAATCCCTGCATTAATTAAGCTGTGGTGCAAGTAAGCAGAGAAAGCAAGTTTGCACTTTTGTTCCAGGAGAAAGGGGTCATTATACTTATCTAAAGCAGTCTAAAATATATCCCTTTCACAGGGAATTGGAACACAGTTCCACACCCACAGGTTTCTTGGGTAGATATTTAACTGACATATAAGAAACATTTTTTTAAAACGTTGCTATTTGCCAGTTAAATTTGGTCCTCAGTAATGTAACTGACTTTGCACTGTACATACTGACTAATCTGCAATTCTTTGTAGCTGTTCCAGCCGGTCTATAAAACTGCACATGCTATTAAAATATTTATAAATGTATTCAAATATCCAAAAAATAATAGCTGCGTTTGAATGTTTCTTTCCATCCAAGACTTAGTTGAGTATTTCTCATGATTGTACCTTAGGTTTGTCGGGAGCAGTTTGTGGCCCTACACAGCCAGCCAATCTTACAAAACCTTTCACAGTTCTTACTGCAGAAATACTGCCATACCCTCAGGTAAGGATTCATTGGGCGAGGAGTTGATGGAATTAACCCTCCTGGGAAGTTACCACTTGTTTTAATTTTTCCCACTGGATTTCTTCCAGTTCCAACAGTAAGGCTAAAATGTCTCCAGAAAACCTCCGAATGGTACTACACTTCAGCAATGTGCCAGAGACCGGTAAGAAGAGTTAGGGAACTAAAAACAAAAATCTCCAGAGCATGTGCCATCCTGTGATAATCTTATTTCTCTGTTCCATTGTAGGAGACTTTGACTTAAGGCAGGTGATAGATTCTACTTATTTCTTCAGCTGATTATACTGTGAATACCCAACCCATCATGAAGAGAGACATTGTTTTGTGCTGCCTGATGTGCATTTGGTTCCTGCTCCAGTTAATGACAATCTATTCTTCCTGTGGAAGCTTTTTGTATTGAACAGTCCTACCTGACACTAATCAGGCTCTACTCTACCTTCTAGGAGGCGTATTAGTGCTTTGAATTTCAATGTAAATGGTTGTAAATAAAGCACACAGCGATTTTATCTGCTTTGTACACACTGGGGTGTTTTTCTTTTTCCCCTTAATGACTTAATTGACAAATAACAACTATATAAGCACCACTCTGCTTTGGGTTTGATTAGTAATATGCTTAGTAGGCCTGTTCACTTTTGTCTTTCATCTGTCCTTTAGCTCAGACATTTTCTGTCTACTTGTGCTAAATTCTTTTCAGGGACGTCCTTGGAATAACCTTGATCCAACAACACCGCTCATTAGCAATGCACCAAAGCTACTCAGTGCAGCGTTGAAAGCACAAATGTTCTGTACACACCCTATGCACAAAGGGGCTGCAGAAGAAGTAACAAGCATGAAAGAACAGAGACAATTCTTTTGTCAGTCAGCCACACGCAGTCCAGAAATAATCTGTTTATTGCACACACAGAGAAGCTGGAATCATTTGCGTGGTAAAAGTGCAGCTTCTGGAAAAAAAAAAACCCTCCAGACAAGCTCAGTACCTCCATATCCCCAAAATACATTCAGTAGTGGCACTGGCAGCAGGACAGAGGAGAAAGGGCAGCAATTATGTAGGAGAATGGGGCAGCTCTCCAACATCTTATTACTTGTAATTGCTTTATATTTTACTAATCCTATTTGCTAAGTCCCATTTACAAATAACAAACAGATCTATATACTTCAAACCAAAACTCTCATTACTATTTAAATAAATGTATGGGGGCCTTTGTGACTGAACCAAAAGTTGCTCTTTAGTAAATGACAAATGTTGGCACTATTATTGCAACAAGCTAAATGGCAGTATAGAGGGTTTATACCTCTAACAACATATATTTGCTACTGATAAGATTAAAAAAAAATACAACTAACTTATCTTATGAGACTGCCCGCTTTATGAAAGGATTTAAAGCTGCACCCTACAACAAAGCATAGCCAAAAATGTGCTTTGCATTCGTGTGCAAGTTCCATTTCGGTGTAGTCCAAAAATCCTAGAACAGGACACATCTATAGGACAGCTGTTCACACACCCACCCCCTTACTTGCATTATAGCAAGATGTATTGAAAAGATTATACAGATATACATATATATCATAATATACAGCTGTGTGATATACACAATATGGCTTTCTAAAATACAATATATGGGATGCAAAAAAGAAAAAGCAAGACTGTTGGTAGCAGCAGAATATCAGGATAAGCTCTAATTGGTAGACTCCACTTTCCTCCCTCTTCTGCTACTAGGGAGTTGTCTGCCTGCTGGTGGTCACTTCAATAACCAAGTACTGCAAAAAGAATACACTTCTTCAGGTTTATGTTCTTAGGAATGCAGCATCTGGATCAGTCTCTTTTATGCAGGGGTTATGTGATGGCCTTTGCACAACGCGACTGGAGTTGTGAGCCACATGTTGGTACATTCACATAAATATGAGGGCAGACGATTTTATAGTGACTGTTGAAGGATTCCTGGGAAGATGCTGTAAAACCAGTGAACCTAAGCAGTTATTCTTGCAAACCCTGAATACCTCTACTTTCTCACAACAACAGAATTATAAATGAACCTTAAATAAAACACATGGCTGAAGACATAGGGGTATATTTATTAGAGTGGTTTTAGTTCAACACAGTCCGCAGAGTGAAATACTGCCACTCTCCATTCATTTCTATGGCATTTTAAGGCATATTTATCAAAGGGTGAAAGTTCACCATTTGATAAATACACCTTTAAAAATCCTATAGAAATGAATGGAGAGTGGCAGTATTTCACTCTGCGGACTGTGTTGATCTCTAACTTCACACTTTGATAAATATACCCCATGGAGTTTACTGAGCTACAACATCTAAATTACCAACACTGATTCATTCCAGCCCAGGAGAACTAAACTCTAGCAAACTGCCAGCAGTTTGCATATGCAGACCCTATGTATAACATGGTTTGGGCAAGGCAGCACTCTTTATACCAAAAAAAAAAAATTTGCACATCTTTTACTTACCCCCCCATGAAGCCACAAAACAAGAGTTTATTAATAGGTGCAAACAGCATTAATAAAAAAAAAATAGGTATCTGCCATCATGGTCTGCACAATGATATGGCCCCTGTAGTGACCAGTGGCAGGGAGTCCTAGGTATGGGTCCATGTTTGTAGCATTGGTTTCGGAATGTTTTATATTACACACTACTGTCTGCTAATAGTCTTTGGAGAATCATGCATTGTGGAAAACAAAATTGTTAATTGCACATGAAAGCCCCTTCCCTGCCACTAAAGACTACTTAGCATTACCCTGATCCAGCAGTGGAAAGATTAATGAGGCACAGGTATGGAGGTGGGTACATATTAGCTGTACTTACTGCCTCCTCTTCTAAAAACTGTCCTACTGCCACGCAGTTTAGGGACAGGGTACTCTTTAGCATTGTGTCACAAGTTAGCAGACAGCCGTCCCCTGATAGGATCAGTATCCGGGGCACTCACAACAGAATCCTTCCTTCCTCCTAGTGAAGCTCCACCTGCAGAGTCCAGAACACCACCAACTGAACTAGAAGAGGACAACTGATGAGAAAGGGCCAGACGTGCTGGGACAGAGACCCTAGGCCCAGCTTGAGAGCCAGGCACTGCCTTGCCCACTTGGGCATTTAAGCCCCCAGCAACTAAAGGAGGCACTGGTGGGCTGCGTAGCTGTGATGCCCCCTGTGGTAGGGATGGCTGTGAGG